>NC_042998.1:190387276-190417276 GCF_006345805.1 Octopus sinensis | reverse complement strand
ATTTCTTGAGTCTTTCCCAATAGCTTATATGCTGCATAGAGGCTATCTTCTTTGTGTAGCTTCGTTGGATTGCCTCAAGTTCTGAGGCAATTTGATATCTGCTTGGTGACCATAGCTGAGAGCAATAGTCAAAGTGGCTTAGGACAAGTGTCCTCCAGAGGACCATCATGGTCTTCTGGTCTCTCGTTCTAAAAGTTCTAAGAATCTATCCGGTCAGCCACCTACATTCCATTGCCAATTTAGCAATATATATGTACATACATATATACATAGATATACATATGTACATGCATACATCTACACATACATATATATATACACAAACACTTACACATCAGCATCGCCATTTGATATTCTTCTTTTATGCTGGCATGGTTCCTTACCATAGAAGGGATACATTACTCCCTCACATTACATAAGAGCAGGTGAGAATCAGGTTGGAGATAGAAAAAGAGAGAAAGTTGGTGATGAGAGATCAGAATGTTCCCTCAAGACACAAAAAGATGAATAGTAGAGTTGGGACAGAAGATTGGCAAAGATGGATGGAGATGTTGCAAGAATGTATGAGGAAAGTGGAGACAGAAAGCAGGACATAAATGATGAACAGTGAAAGAGTAATTGATGGTAAATATGAAGAGGTGAGTAGGGAAGAGGAAGTGATGATAGGCAGTACAGAAATGGTGAAGTACAGCAGAATAATAACATGGTAGACAGGAGAAGGATGTGAGAAAGGGAGATGTTGAGTCCAAGAACAAGTGGAGAAAGTGAGAGGTATATAATAGGAAAGATGGCTAGAAATACATGACTTGTATAGTTCTCACAAGCCATTTTTTAGCCTCTAATTTCCTCAGTGACCACATCACGGAGCAAATGACACTGTCTGAGGTTTTCTCCGGGTAAACAAATACTGAGTACAATGGTTAACTTTTAGCTAAACACTTCTGAAATACTTCTAGGTAGAAAGCACATGTAGTATTTCTTATAGCTCAAAAGCAAACCGCATTTCACCAAAACATATAATCATGAAAAATTTAGATATTACAAATAGTTATTTCTCACATTATCATAATGCCCGAAATCTGTGAGGAGCTTGGGTAATCGATTATACTTACTTACATTATACTTACCTTATCAACTCTGGAAAGATGAAAAGCTTGATGGTATTTGAACTCAGAAAATAAACGGAATTAATTAAATAATGAAATTAAACATCAGTAATTAGCAAAAACAGGACACCTCTAAGTATAGAGTTATGTCCCTTTAAATTCTCTGTTCAACACTAATTGTGGTTAAGTACGTCTTTTGTCAGCGTCACAGGATCTGTCCATCTCGTATCGGTCTTCTAAGTCACATCAGCTCCTATGCGAAACAATGTGAAGGAGGCAGAGGTGGATGAATGTTTTGGATCGACGCTGTCACTACCTTTGATATGCTGTCATAAAGCAATAAGCAAGTACCAGTTAAAAAACTGATTTTTTTCAAAGGGTCTCTATCCCTTTCTCTTCAAGTTACCAACGTTTAAAAATCTTTATTTCCAAGCACAATCGCATCACTAAAAACTAGGTCTTTTTATCTACCTGGCCATAACATCTATAAATTTTATTGTTGTTGTCAAGCCTCCGGCGGTGTTATACAGGCTGGAGGTAGATTCAATTTTCTTCTGGGGTGTGAAAAACATTGTGTATGAAAGATAAAAACTGCATCAGCCAACTGCAATAGTACTTGACAAAAATTGGTACCAATTGTAGGTAAGCTCCAAAACAGAACTAAATATTACACGATAAGACATTTTATCATGTTGTCCTCTCAGTTACTCTGTAAACCAGAAGTGATCAATATTTTGAAGACTTCTAACTATATTTTCTGATCACCGTATGATTGTGAAAGCCATAAAAATGATTCAACCGTGTTAATTATTGTATTTGGATCTCATTAAGTGCTCAACTAACTAACGAGGATATTGTTCACATGTATATATATATTTTAAAAAAAACAGAGTTTGGAAGGTTCGTGAACCCTGCTCTGGAATGTTAAATAGGTGTGTATTATATATATATAATTACTTATGCCGGTGATCAAGGGAACTAGCTAAATCCATGGGTTGTGAAAATGCGAAAATGACTGGCTACAACATTCAAAAGAAAATATAAAACATCCCAGGCCATCTTCATTCTCGACTAACGTACACCTCAGAGGACGACGTTTTGCTATGGCCCCAGTCCTTCACCCGGTCATCTGGTGGATCTTGCAAAAGTGCATTGGCAACGGACAATTCTGAATCTTCTTCGATAACCGGGAGCTCAGTGGGTATCAAGGAGAGGGGATCAGACATGGAAATATTCCCGGTCATATCACTGATTCTCAGTCCATATTAGTTGTCAGGCTGCTCCCCACAGTAGGTGTTGTGTGCTGGGGACATATGTTCAATCTTGTTGCTCACCAAGGAATATGATGGAACTTCTATCTAGGATTTCCGTTCTAACATTAGTATCGTATACAACAAGGTTCTTTTCTCGTAGAAGCTTTGTTGCATCGCTTCGCAGCATGTGTGGGGTTGCTCTGGCACCAAGGGCACCATTGCACCACCGGATGGATATTCCCCTGAGACTAAGCTTAACTTGAAATCGTAGTCATGCTACGCAAATTGTTTAGAAAAGTTGTTCTTTTAACCGATAATTCCAGCCTTGACCATCCTGTCTTTTTTTCGATAATATATCAAGAACTTCATTATCCAATGCATTCTTCAATTTTGTTTAGATAGGGTGTGGCTGAGGTGTTTTTTAATAGAAATTCAGCTGCTATTTTTTGAAGATCGGGTGACTACATAGAGACCCCTTAATGGCTTGTCAGAGTAAAACTGGTCATTAGTGATGAAAATTGTATAACTTCAGATCGTTCTTGATAAGCAGACCTCTGCTCAAAGCCATGACAATCTCATCCATCTAGGAATATCTCGAATTACACTACACGTAACGTGTCCTTCCTTGCTGAAGACGGTGGGTCTGATTTGTTTCTAGTTGGTCGTGAAACTAGGTCATCTCTTTCTTGAGAGCTTACCTCCAGGTTACCATAAATTACTATTTCTAAGAATACATCTCGAAATCGTGTATCTAAAGAAAAAAAGGACTAAAAATAATAAGAATTAGGTGAAGTAAACTGTTGGCTCTGAATAAAGCTTTATAGCAAACGTACATATTGATTTCTCGCAATGGCGCTTTCAACAAATTATCAGAGAAGTGATACAAGTTTGATCGACTCGACCCTACAACATATATATGAGGTTAATGTTATCAAATAATAAAAAAATCTGATAATTAAAATACTTACAGGTCTTCTTAGAATGTTTATATTTCTTGTTTGTTGCTTATCAGAATGTGTTACCGTTCGCAAAAACTTTTTTCTTTTATTCTTTTTTCCTTTGTGAACAGAATTAGAATCACAATTGCATTAATTGATAACAAGGCAAACTATTCAGAATAAGAACCTAACAAAGAGAACACCAAAATGTTGGTTCAATGGCCAAAAGACGACGTGACTTTTAAAAAAAAGAAAAAAGAATTTATCCCTTCTACGGATATTCTGTCTTCTTCGACAATGTCTTCCTTACCAAAAGTCAGTAAAAATTTCGCTGAAAAAAAATATATATATATAACTTTTGCTGGCCATCGAGGAACGCGAGAGGATCGAAACGCTGTCACTGAGGACGTGAGCTCACGCGCTCGGCTTTGCTCCGAAAGGCAAAAGCTGGTGCCCTCGGCGTCTCGCTGTAAATGGGAAACGCCACTGAACTTATTAAGTGGAAAGGAATGTATATAATGGCAAGAAGCCAAGAAATTACAGTGACAGGGTTGATTTTTTGAAATGGTTTAAATCAATGTTATCGATAGAATTTGAATAATAAACGTAACAAAATGTGTAATGTTTTATTTTATTAATCTCTATATATAAAACTTCTTTATATATAAAAGTAAGGTTGTGTGCTGTCTGTCTCCTACGATTTAGATTCCTAACTACTCCCACATTTTGCGGTGCAGTTTAACCAAAACCGGGTATCTTATAGTCGTGATTCATATCCAGCTCTTCTGGGTATTAGCGCGCGTCTACGATTTACCATCATTTTTTTCCATTTTAATGCATTTTTTTCGCTATTATATAAGGAAAGTAACTCTCTAAAATTGTCTACGATGAGTCAACGATTTAAAAAAAAATTTACCATCATTTTTTTCCATTTTAATGCATTTTTTTCGCTATTATATAAGGAAAGTAACTCTCTAAAAATGTCTACGATGAGTCAACGATTTAAAAAAAAATTTACCATCATTTTTTTCCATTTTAATGCATTTTTTTCGCTATTATATAAGGAAAGTAACTCTCTAAAAATGTCTACGATGAGTCAACGATTTAAAAAAAAATTTACCATCATTTTTTTTCCATTTTTAATGCATTTTTTTGCTATTTTTTGGCTATAACTCTCTAAAAATGCTTATATAGTTATTTCCCTTACAAACCCGAGCAACGCCGGGCGATACTGCAAGTCTTAAATAACTGGCTTTAGTATATATATACATGATTTGAAAAGTCATCGAAGCGAGTGGGTAACTCTCCACTTATTTTACCTCAAGAAAGCTTTGATCGACCAGACGTATGACCAAAGATATTCCAGCCATGACCATCCCGACTTCCTCCAAGCCCAGGGTGCCTACGAGCACAATGCAATGTGTTGGTCTTCTTTTTTTTTAAGATAGTGTAGGATTTTCAAAGGAATTTAGCTGTTATTTCTAGGATATCGGGCGCCCGTGGAGAGGCTCTTAGGTTTATTTTACGACTGAACTCTTTTTACTATTTACTCTTTTACTTGTTTCAGTCATTTGACTGCGGCCATGCTGGAGCACCGCCTTCAGTCGAGCAAATCGACCCCAGAACTTATTCTTTGTAAGCCTAGTACTTACCTAGTCTCTTTGGCCGAACCGCTAAGTTACGGAGATGTAAACACACCACCATCGGTTGTCAAGCGATGTTGGGGGGGACAAACACAGACTCACAAACATATATACACACGTACATATATATATACGACAGGCTTCTTTCAGTTTCTGTCTACCAAATCCACTCACAAGTCTTTGGTCGGCCCGAGGCTATAGTAGAAGACACTTGCCCAAGGTGCCACGCAGTGTGAATGAACCCGGAACCATGTGGTTGGTAAGCAAGCTACTTACCACTCAGCCACTCCTGTAGTATTAGTTATTCCAAGCCATGTCAAGCATCAATTTTACTTCTGACCTTTTCGGATAAAATAATGCCAGTCAAGTAGAGGAGTCAATTATAATTAGCTGTTTCTTCTTCTGTATCTATGTGTTATATTATAGATTATATTATTTATTATGACTAATTTATCCCAGTGATTTGAGATGTTCACCCTATAACAAGTTTGTCAATGTATATCTTAATGATTATAGATGAATCGTTAAAGCGTAGGGAAAAAAATACCTTGAGGTACTCGTTTCGCTTCGTTACGACCTCACTTGAATCCCCCACCGACATCAACTTTGCTTTTACCGTTAAAAAGAAATACAAGTTCAGTACTAGAGTTGATTCTTCTCTTTTTCCCTCTGGATTGTATCACTAATTTAATGACCTGGCCTTTTAACAATTTGTAACACAAATTCGGTCAGAGATTAGTGTTAAGGGTATAAATGATTCTGAAAATACCCAACTGTTAACACATTAATTTCACGAGTAGGAATGCAGTTTATTGATCAACTAAATGTCTTTCGTCGTGATCGAGGTATTTATATTTATGGTGCAAAATAGAAAATCGTAATTATTTGTTATTGCTATATTTTTGTTCGGGCAACGAGTCACTAGAATTATTAGAGCGTCGGGAAAATGTTTCGTGGTTATCTGTTCGAGATCTTTACAATCTGGGTTCAAATACCAGCAAAGTCAACTTTGCATTTCATCCTTTTGGGGGGTCGATAAAATAGAATATCGATCAAGTACTGAATTCGATGGCATCGACTAACACCATCTCCTAAAAAGCTGCTGGATTTTGCCCAACTAGGAAATCAGTATTTTATTTTTGTCAAGGCGGCGAGCTAGCAGAATCCGTTAGAAATGGGGGGGAAAACCTTTGCGGAATTTATTGTTTCTTTACTTTCTGAGGTCAGCTTCTCCATTCGTCATTTCGAGATCGATAAAACAATGTATTACTCAACTCCTGAAGCCGATAGATTCGACTAATAACTACGGCAAAATTACTAGTCTAGTGCCTGTATCAGAAATCCCAATTGTACACTAATGTACATTTTTATATTACCCGTGTGGTAAAACTGAATGAAAATAAATAATTTTCTTTATTAAATACTAGCAGAGACACCCGGCGTTGCACTTGATTATAACGGTATAGTTTGTGTGTGTATATATATATATATATATATATATACAATCTATATATATATATTATTCTAAGGAATTCCAACTCTGTTTTTTTATGTTTTATTTATATTTTTTATAATATTAATGTAGAATATATAGTAAAATAAAATGAAGCATTGATTGTCTTATTGAATATCAAATACTAAGGGACTGTGGCCCAGTGGTTAGGGCAGCGGACTCGCGGTCGTAGGATCGCGGTTTCGATTCCCAGACCGGGCGTTGTGAGTGTTTATTGAGCGAAAACACCTAAAGCTTCACGAGGCTCCGACGGGGATGGTGGTGATCCCTGCTGTACTCTTTCACCACAACTTTCTCTCACTCTTACTTCCTGTTTCTGTTGTACCTGTATTTCAAAGGGCCGGCCTTGTCACTCTCTGTGTCACGCTGAATATCCCTGAGAACTACGTTAAGGGTACACGTGTCTGTGGAGTGCTCAGCCACTTACACGTTAATTTCATGAGCAGGCTGTTCCGTTGATCGGATCAACCGGAACCCTCGTCGTCGTAACCGACGGAGTGCTTCCAACTAAGGGACTAGTATACTTTCTTGCATTTAAGCAGTATTCAAGGTCCCAGGTTGTGACAGAAATATATTACAGCTATGTTGAAACAGGTGATACGGGGGAGTGCAGCATTGACGACAAAACATTTGTAGAATAAATGTTATGCCTCCGTTTGTAGTATTCCAGGCCCTAACCTGTCATGGGAAATTGGGGGTGGGAAGTATGTGATTTTTGAACGAACCGAAAAGCTGTGGATATACTCTCCTTAGCGGCAGTCGGCGTTGCGTCTAACACAACCCAATGTCTGAAATGTTGATACCTCCTTCGGGTTTGTTGTCCTACATCACCCGCGAAGTAAATTCGGAGGAAGTGTGGTTGTTCATTTGTGGGTAACAGGGAACCAATGAGGTGATAGACTTGCCCTTGAACTTTGAACGTCGGCGTAAGTCCATGTTCAGCTATCTCCTTAGATGCACCAAGTGATGTCATTTGAAATACTGTTTGATATTGTTCAGAAAATCGTTTGACTGGATGGCAGTGCCTTCCAGGAGAGGTTGAGGAGGAGCTGGTAGAGCTGGCAATCTTACCTTACCACCTGAGCAGCACATGCCATTAGTTTCATTTGGAAGTTTTTAAGTTTCTTCTCCCTTCTGTATTGAGACACCATCTGACGTGCTACAGCATGCGTTTACTGATCTTGAGAAAGTGTCATCTCGTTTGACTTGAGACTCCATTTGACGTACTGCAGCATGCGTTTGCTGATCTTGAGAAAGTCTCATCTCCTTTCTCTCTTGAGACTCTCGCCTTCGGTTTTCTACAATCCTCCTTGCTTTATAGTTGTTTCTGGAAGGATTACATCTTTTCTTTAGTGGCATCTTTCAATATTGTAAACAAAAAATTATGAACATAGAAAAAATTAATCTCTATTTCTCTAAGCAGTTGTATGTATGTAGTATGTCTTTATTTTTGTATGCAATATAAATTAACCAAATAGAAGCACATGCCTGAATTGTTAATTTGTAATTGTAAATATCTTGCAACCTTGCAACTACTGCGATAGTTATTATCTATACTCTTTACTCTCTTTTACTTGTTTCAGTCATTTGACTGCGGCCATGCAACTCGACCCCGGGACTTATTCTTTTGTAAGCCCAGTACTTATTCTATCGGTCTCTTTTGCCGAACTACTAAGTAACGGGGACATAAACACACCAGCATCAGCTGTCAAGCAATGCTAGGGGGACAAACACAGACACACAAACAGACACGCGTACATATATATACATATATACGACGGGCTTCTTTCAGTTTCCGTCTACCAAATCCACTCACAAGGATTTGGTCGGCCCGAGGCTATAGTAGAAGACACTTGCCCAAGGTGCCACGCAGTGGGACTGAACCCGGAACCATGTGGTTGGTAAACAAGCTATTTACCACACAGCCACGCCTGCGCCTGTGATTTTTTTTTGTTATCCATTAAGGACTATACAAAGAAATGACAACACAATCACTAATGATTTTACATTACAGAGCAATTTGGGGTCGATTAAAAATTTAACATGATTATATAAATTAACGAATGATTTGACAAACACAAGGGACGTTTTTACAAATGGAGTGGGGCAGGTTTTTTTACGGACCCCACAAACCCCCACCTCATCACTGACCTCAGTTTTTTGGCTTATCTCGCATCCACTAGGGACCTTCTATACGCAACATTCTTACATCTTTCATCAAACACTTTCTTACTCAGGCATCTCCTCTCCAGCCCTATTTGTCTCTTTAGGTGACTACTGCGATAATTATTAACTGGTTATCGAACGGTAAATGTGTATTTTTATATACCTTGGACTTGCCACCTCATTGTTTTTCGTCAAGAGTTTCACCCCCAGCCGTTCGTTATATCAGTTAACACACATACACTGAAACACCATTCCACTGTTGTGGCCGTAAAGACGGAAAGTTGCCGATGCGTAATGTCGTTCACATTAGGATAATAAATTAGTAATTTATTTCAAATACAATAGAAATAAGATGATATATAGAGATAACTGAAACTACATTTCCAGTACTGAAAAAAGTAAATATACTGTTAAGTTACAAGGATGTAAACTGTTGTCAAGCGGTAGAGCGAGATAAATACAATAGAAACACACACACACATATACGTGTGAGTGTGAAGGCAGGTAGTCTAGTGGCTAGAGCAGTGGTTCTCAACCAGGGTTCCGCGAAACCTTAGGCTTCCGCCAGTACAGTCCAAGGGTTCCGCAAGAAGTTACAAAACTGCTAAAATCGGCAGTAATTTTTAATTCTCCTGTGCAGATATGTGTGCATAAGACTATTAAATTATTGCGCAGGGGTTCCTCGAGCCAGTGGAATGTTTCCTTTGGGTTCCGCTCCAGCAAAAAGTTTGAAAAGCACTGGGCTAGACTGATGCATTCAAGATGTTATTTACGATTCCCAGATTGCGGTTTCGATTCCCAGACCCGCTGTGCGTTGTGTTTTTGAGCAAAATACATTATTTCAAGTTACTTGAGTCTGCTCAGCTGTGAATAGGTAACTGTACAACTAACTGGTGTTCTGTTCGGCTAGAACGCTGGTCTGTCCGATTTATCAGCAAAATCAATGAGAAGAGTATTGCGACCAGCGGTACATATCCGCTAGTTTGTTCGATGCCGTGATAGATGTGAGTTTGGAGGGCTATACCTATTTCTTTATTGCCCACAAGGGGCTAAACACAGAGAGGACAGACTGACGGATTAAGTCGATTACATCGACCCCAGTGCGTAACTGGTACTTATTTAATCGACCTCGATAGAATGAAAGGCAAAGTCGACCTCGGCGGAATTTGAACTCAGAACGTAACGGCAGACGAAATACCTATTTCTTTACTACCCACAAGGGGCTAATCACAGAGGGGACAAACAAGGACAGACAAACGGATTAAGTCGATTATATCGACCCAGTGCGTAACTGGTACTTATTTAATCGACCCCGAAAGGATGAAAGGCAAAGTCGACCTCGGCAGAATTTGAACTCAGAACGTAACAGCAGACGAAATACGGCTACGCATTTCGCCCGGCGTGCTAACCTTTCTGCCAGCTCGCCGTCTTATGGAGGGCTATACTGTCCGGGCAAACACCATGGTGGCCCTCAGTTATGTTCCAGGTTACAGCTAACCGCATCGAACAATATTTAACGTCTATAACCACTAACCTAGCTGGGGACGGGGGAACGGTGAAAGTGGTACTTTTAAAGGGGCACCACTTTTGGGTGTACTGTAGGCGATACGTATTTTTTGTGGGGTCCGGGGGCGGCAAACGGAATTGCCGCCTCGACCGCACACATTCTAGCTACACTAGTGTCTATGACTACTACTAGTTATCAGTTACCGTAAATTCTTCTGATGGGTAATTCTGCGTTCGCTTCAGTGGACGGTAATATTGTCTGGGGTGAAGGCGGCGAGCTGGCAGAAACGTTAGCACGCCGGGCGAAATGCTTAGCAGTATTTCGTCTGCCGTTACGTTCTGAGTTCAAATTCCGCCGAGGTCGACTTTGCCTTTCATCCTTTCGGGGTCGATAAATTAAGTACCAGTTACGCACTGGGGTCGATGTAATCGACATAATCCGTTTGTCTGTCCTTGTTTGTCCCCTCTGTGTTTAGCCCCTTGTGGGTAGTAAAGAAATAGGTAATATTGTCTGGGGGTATATATTTGCGATAATTATAACGATATAGAACATAGGGATTTATTCATTACCCAAAATTTATTTCCTCTTATTTTACAGTTTTATACAACCTATTTTCATGGTCTTTATGAGTTACAAGTGTTTACACTGCACAGATTACGGGCATTTGCAGATGCAACCTGGCACGATTTTCAGTACAGCTTCTTCGGGCTCTGTCTATTTGGGTAGTTTGCCAAGCCAAATGGACAGACCTTAGCCAAACTAGGTTTTGGTAGTAGAAAACGTTCCCAATGTGCTATGCACAGTTGGCTGATTGAAGAGCTAGCTTTTGAACCACACCCACGCCTCTATGTGTATGGGAAGGGGGCAACAGCTACTGAATAGCTAAGGTTGGATTCGAAACCAAATCCATATTTTCCACATTGTCAAACAAATCTTCAGCTTATTGTCTTAGCCTTTTTTGCACTCAAAGGTTAATGGGAATGTACTGACCTCTTGAACTTCCTCGAGGCATTCTCCGGTCAAGTCTGATTAAGTACGAAGAACCCTATTGTTTTAACGACCTAATTCAGTTACCAGTTGTAAAAAAACTCAGGCCAAATAGTTCTGTCTCTTTGTTCACTGCCTCTGATCAATGAGCAACTCCCGGTACTGATGAAGAGAAAAGGAATAACTCACTAGTTATACTATCTGCTTAACAATACAACTCTTACTCCTTTTCTCTCTGTAGTAGACACAGAAGATGAAACTAGCAACTATCATACACAATGGAACCAGTGACAAATATTTTACTGCATCTACCAACAACGTCTATTCACAAACAACCCGACAAGGTTGTATCTTAAACATAAATGGCAATTTCTGTCTATCTGTCTGTTACCATCTTGCTGCCTACACAATTGAACCAATCTTTACGAAACTTTGCATACATATTAAACTTACATCCTGTTGAATTATAGGCTAATTAGATTTCCTTAAGAGTCTATAATGCCCCCACTCCTAGCAGGGGCGCTTTCCTGGTGTTACCGCTCAACTGATTTGTTTTACTCGGTTGGACTATTATTTGATAAAATGACAAGGGTGCAAGACTATTAAAGTGAGGGAAATGTGGTGGTATAGTGAGTGTGGCTGATATCAGGGAAGGGGAGAACAAAGTTGTGTAATCGATAAATATAGAATAGCAGTGGGATGATAACGTTGATACAGCTGCTATTCAGAGATATCTACGCGACGCTGCAGGCATACTTTCGAAAATACATAGGTGCACGCACACACAGCTTTTGAAAGGTTTATTGTTGTTGTTGTCATTGTCGTTGATGTTGTGTGTGTGTAACGATAGACTTAAGTCAAAATCCATTCCGGTAATAGTTTATATTTTTGAACTCGTATTTTACCAGCGTCTAAATACCGTCTTCCATTCCTCCCGGTCAAAATATTATCTCTCTCCAGACACACCAGGATATCCTCAAAGAAGTTCAATCGTTGACAAACCATCACCGAAAATGATAATATATTTCTTCTTTTATAATTTCATTCTCAGCCAGGATACGTTATGCAAAAAAATAAATCGACACGACATTTAATCTTCTCTCAAAAGGATGGTAGAGTTGATCACGTCACGTTAGTATTTTGTTATACAGAGCAGTTGATGTAGTTCAAACAGCCAATCCTGCCATACCGTGTGGCGCTGATCCTGCTTAAAGATTACGTTAATGATTCAAGTAGTATCTAATTCACATGTCAGACCATATCACTTTCTCTGTGTTGTAGCTCGCCCTGAGCGAACAAACTAATGGCCAAAGCCGCGACAATCCCGTCATTTTAGACGGAATCTAGAACTAAATTACTCAATATTCTTCCTTGTTTTATGATGGAAGGGTGTGATCTGAAGAAGGTTCAATTGTTATTTCCAAAAGAAAGAACAACTCAATAAATACTATTCAGTGAGAACCGTAAATCCTCGAGTATAGTCCGCCCATAAGTATAATACACAGGGGATTTTTAGTGGGCTGCACCTCTGAAAAACTTAAACCTTGTGCATAATACGCACCCCTTCTCTAACTTGAGTCAAGGAGGTCTATATAACGTCCTTGGTTTGTAAAAATGTTTACAGTAACGTCCTTTATTATTGTTGTACATATAACATAATGCAAACGTGTAGCTTTTTTATCCATTTTGTTTGCAGAAAATAAAGAAATAACAGTAAAAACGTTTAATAAATGTTGCTTACTGCAAGTTATGAATGATTCTTTTATGAATTCATTGCTTTCAGGCTTATCTTGAGGTATTTTCGCGCCCGAAATCACAAAATGCGTCTGAATAGACATTGCCGGACAGCAAATAGAGACTCGGACATTGCTTAGAAAGTATTCTTCATTTTTAACTTCGTATATAGTACGCACTAGGGATTTTCGCCTTTAAATTTTGGAGGGAAAATGCGGATTATACTCGAGGATTTACGGTAGTTCCGTTGAAAGAAATACGACGAGAATTCACTATGTCCATTTTTTAAAATTTCTCTTTCATCTCCTTATTTTATCTGGTTTCCATATCCCTACATTCTATAGTAGATATTAAGTAAACAACTTACATTTATTTACAATAACCGGATTTTTCCGAAACCAATCCTTTATCACTTTATTTCATTTAACAATATATTTCTACTACTCGAATCATTGTCTCGAGAGAAAATAAGTGTTTCCTCCACTTGTCTCGCACATTTATCGATGTAACACTATCGACTTATTTATTTACTAGCATACCCGTGTCATCAAAAATGTTGACAGTTTTATTATTAATGATGAAAAAATATGGCGTATCAAAACAATGAGCGAAACCAGTGTTAAATGTAGGCAATCGAGTAAATATATGTATATATAAAGAACAGGGATCTTTTCGGTTTCACGGCAGTTTTTTTTAATAATTTCCACGTAACTAAACACTTTTAAACTTCGTATACAGGTAGAATGTGTTTATAAAGCATCCTTTTCTCTTGGCTTTATTGAAAAAATTCTATAGTTTGTAAGATATTTGTTGTTTTTTTTTTTTTTCAATTTCTGCAATTTCAACCAATCAATGACGTCTATTGAGGTGAAACCATTCTGTGCCGTATGAATATGTCTCTCGTTTAAGAAACTGATTGGGTTTATTTACATTTGTGAAGAAAAAAGATACCCTTCCCTCCACCCCTAACCCTAACCCTAAAACAGATTTAAATGCAATAGATCGATACTAGGGTCATAATTATGGGTGACAATTTCATATGACACCGCTAGAAAAAACTGCCGTTCAAACCGAAAAGATCCAAGACCAGAAGCACTTTTGAAGAATCAGATACGGCTGTAAAATCTCGGGCGTAAATATCGTCCACATAGTGCGTGTGTGTGTCTGTGCGCGAGTACATGCACAACACATATTCACCATATGTGGACGATATCTTTCATCTTTTACCCTTTTATTTGTTTCAGTCACTTGTCTACGACCATGCTGGAGCACCGCATCGATGAATTTTTAGTCGTACGTATCGATCCCCAGTACCTATTTTAAAGAATGGTACTTATTCTATTGGTTTATTTTGCCGAACCGCTAGTTAACGGGAACATAAACACACCAGCACCGGTTGTCAAGCAGTTGGGGGAGGGACAAAGACACATACATACATACATACATATATATATTATAGTGGGGTATGCCGGTTTATGGGGTTACCCTGGGTTTCTCGCTTAGCGTTAGAGCATATCTTCAAACCCCAAACACTGCTGGCTGAGACTTCTACAAACGATCCACATACACATACGACGGGCTTCTTTCAGTTTCCGTCTACCAAACCCACTCACAAGGCTTTGATCGGCTCGAAGCTTTAGTAGAAGACTCTTGCCCAAGGTACCATGCAGCAGGATTGAACTTCAAACCATCAGGTTGGGAAGCAAGCTTCTTACCACACACCCACGCCTCCATTTGTTGCTTAGTCTCCCTCAACCAGCGTGACTGACAGGCACACATTACGTTTTATGGATCTTTTCCGGTTTGAACGAGTTTTTTCTGGCGGTGTCATATGAAATTGTCACCCATTATTATCACCCTAGTATCGATCTATTGCATTTCAATCTGTTTTAGGGTTATGGTTAGGGTTAGGGGTGGGGGAAGGGTATCTTTTTTACTTCAGAAATGTAAATAAACCCAATCTGTTTCTTAAACGAGGGACATTTTCATACGGCACAGAATGTTTTCACCTCAATAGACGTCATTGATTGGTTGAAATTGCAGAAATTGAAGAAATAAACAACAACAAATATCTTACAAACTATAGAATTTTCTCAATAAAGCCAAGAGAAAAAGATGTTTTATAAACACATTCTACCAGTATACGAAGTTAAAAAGTGTTTAGTTAAATGGAAATTATTTTTAAAAAACTGCCGGTCAAACCGAAAAGATCCCGTTTTATTAAGCGTAAGTTTACCTGATATGATATTTTATGACATTTTTTATTCATAAAACTACCACAAAAAGGGAACACTTTACTTCCATTTTATAAACTTCCATTTCTCTTCCTTTTCCTATAAAGTATGCTAGAAATGAATGAAGTTATAATAGAAGACTAAGATCTTTTCACTTTGACCGGAAAGATCAGAAGACTAAGATTATAAGCAGTAACATTTCATTTACTTCTCCAAACCTGATCTCATGTGGGTGACTCAGATTTTATATCTCGTTGCAGTGACTGCTGACCACATTTGTCATGGTTTAACTCGTTTTGCTACTATTATCGTCAGCCAATGCGAAAATATTGACCTAATTGAAATAGCAAGCAAATCTCGAAAACAGGAAAGGTTTTTAACAGTCTTACGTACGCAAAAAGATGAGATGCTTACGAATGGAACAACTTTGATCAAAATTCCGATCAAACAAGGTCCACTAGGATTAATCAACAACAAAGAAAACCCATAGATAGTATCAGTTCTATGGAGCCAGCTAGAAAGTAATTGTTGAATTAGAGCTGACCTGGATCTAAACATCGATTGTATTTCACTTTTGGTGAGTCTTGCCAGAGTTGAGTAATATAAAATAATGTACCGCTCCCTAACTTCACTGCTGGAAGACTATCGAAAGATGGCCTTTTGGTTTGTTGTCGACGTCGAAGAAATTAGTTATGTTTTGCATCGGGGAAAAAAAAAACGATACAGGTCGAACATTGTGACACTTGTAATGGCGGTTGAGCTTTATTTGATAACCAGCTGATCTAGCAAGCGGGGCCTCATATCATTGAGGGGGGCCAGTGTGCGTTGATGCCATCGAGAGGTAGGCCCAAAACGGCGCGCATTCTCTCCTGATGACCCCATACACTTGCTGGCTTCCGGTATATACGGAGTTTTTGACTGGTAGCACTTGCATGTGCAAGTTGTTTGCAAGACATCTACATAGTATAAAGATCAAATACAGTAAAAATTCCAAGACGATATTGTCACACAGTCAAAACATCAACAAGATATTATAATGACACGTCATTTAGATTTTGATAAAACAAGTGTAAATTTGTTTTAAAAATTAACTTTGGACTAATTTACATTGAAAGTTCACAAAATGATAACATTAACAACAAACATTAATATAATTTTTAGTTTTGATTAAAAAAGATAAAATCAAATGAAGGATATAATTGAGTGACGATATTTGTTTTATATTAACTGAATAATTAATAGAATTTACTTTAATTCTAAACAAATTATTTTTCATTAGTTTTTTCGGTGTCTATACATACCTTAGAGTGGTTGTGCTGGTAAAGTTGTTTGAGATGCCATTTCAATTCTTGCATAAACCATTTCCCTGAACTTGTTCATTGTTCCATTCTCTCAGGTTGATATTTCTTTCTCACAATCCTTGGAATGTGACCCAAAACCTATTTTCTGACAATGAAACACTTCTCTCTCCCTTATTTGTTAAGTTTTACTGGATGTAACTCTACAAAAATGAATTTTTTTTCTTTACCAGATTTTGTTACATCACTCAATATAATTATTAATTCATAAATTTAAAAGAGCATTTTAATGAAAGCATTAAACTTAAAATAACAACAAACTACAAGTGAACTAGTCTAAATATCTATTACTGGATCTAGCAGAAAAGGAAGCTAGCCTTTGTCTATATGCAAAACTGTATTGCTATATAAAGCTGTTCACTTTATTCAGCCATAATCAATATGTGTTCAGGAGGTATGTCAGTGTTCATGTTATATTATAGTGTAATATGGATATTTACAACTAGAAAGACAAGTTTTATATATTCTTCGTAAACCTTATTCTTGTATGCTTCGAAAATACAATGGTCAATATAGTTAAATTGTTAGTTCACATTGTCTTCAATGCTATAGTCTGTCAACAGCTCAGAAATGTTACCCATGTATTAAATACAAACTCAGCTTTTAGGATTGGTACTTATTGCTTTTGGGTCATAGTAAAAATTAAGCAAATGACTAAATTATGACTAATCTTATATATAATGGAATGTTAGTTTTTATCTTTACTAGATGTACTGGTTTTGATATTCCAACTAGGTTAACAGAAAAAAAATAAAATTAAGTTTGAACAGGAATAACAAATGATATATACTAATTCTACAAGTCTCAGGTATCTAGCATTTTATTCACCTGATGTCTCAAATGAAATTATAACAATGAAGACACAAATAAATCATCATCATCATCATCATCATCACCACCAACACCACCACCACCGCCACCACTACCATCATCATCATCATCATCGTTTAACGTCTGTTTTCCATGCTAGCATGGGTTGGATGGTTTGACTGGGGTCTGGGAAGCCAGGAGGCTGCACCAGGCTCCAGTCTGATCTGTCAGTGTTTCTACAGCTGGATGCCCTTCCTAACGCCAACCACTCCAAGAGTGTAGTGGGTGCTTTTTACGTGCCACCGGCACAGGGGCCAGAGGAGGCTGGCAAACAGCCACGATTGGTTGGTGCTTTTATGTGTCACCAACACGGATGCCAGTCAGGCAGCGCCGGCATCTGCCACTTTCGGACGGTGCTTTTTACGTGTCACCGGCACAGGAATCTTAACTACAATTTCCATTTGATTTTTATTTTGATGTTGGTGTTGACATATTTGACTCAATAGGTCTCCCCAAGAACAGCGGGTCACTCTACAATCCAAGGTTAGCACAGCAGGCCGTCCTGCAAGCCATGAACTCACTTCATTTGTCGGGTCTTCACAGTCACAGCATATCTCAGAGGTCTCAGTCTTCGTCATTTCCTCTGTGAGGCCCTACGTGCCACTGGCATGGATATCACAACTACAATATCCATACGATACAATTTTTATTTTGAAGTTGATGAACTTGACACATTGGAAGCACTACGTCAGTTACGACGACGAGGGTTCCGGTTGACCCGAATCAACGGAACAGCCTGCTCGTGAAATTAACGTGTAAGTGGCTGAGCACTCCACAGACACGTGTACCCTTAACGTAGTTCTCGGGGATATTCAGCGTGACACAGAGAGTGACAAGGCCGGCCCTTTGAAATACAGGTACAACAGAAACAGGAAGTAAGAGTGAGAGAAAGTTGTGGTGAAAGAGTACAGCAGGGATCACCACCATCCCCTGCCGGAGCCTCGTGGAGCTTTAGGTATTTTCGCTCAATAAACACTCACAACGCCCGGTCTGGGAATCGAAACCGCGATACTATGACCGCAAGTCTGCTGCCCTAACCACTGGGCCATTGCGCCTCCACGAACTTGACACAATAGGTCTCCTCAAGCACAACAGGTCGTCCTGCAAGCCAGTAAATAGATTAAAAATTCATAAGTATAAATTATTTGCCTTGTCTTTAGGCTCCATCCATCTCTGTTGTCTTGGGTTGGAAAGTCCATCACAGTTTGTATTGACAAGGCTTTCCTTCACAAACATTTTATCAATACTAATATATAAACCAAGAAGATCCCTACATGGTTTCTAGACCTTATAGAAATAACAGCTAAATCTCCTTAAAATTGCACCTTATCTTAAAATCATGGACACATTAGATGATGTAGTTGTAGATTCACAACATGAGCCAAAGAGGGAGTTCTTTGGTGTTACTCAACTGCTAGAAGTAGTAGCCAAATGTCATTCAGTCACATCTATAGGAAAACAAATACATTGGATAATATACTCAACATAGGCGCAGGAGTGGCTGTGTGGTAAGTAGCTTGCTAGCCAACCACATGGTTCCGGGTTCCGTCCCACTGCGTGGCATCTTGGGCAAGTGTCTTCTGCTATAGCCCCGGGCCGACCAATGCCTTGTGAGTGGATTTGGTAGACGGAAACTGAAAGAAGCCTGTCGTATATATATATATATATATATATATATATATGTGTGTGTGTGTGTGTGTTTGTCCCCCTAGCATTGCTTGACAACCGATGCTGGTGTGTTTAAGGCCCGTCACTTAGCAGTTCGGCAAAAGAGACCGATAGAATAAGTACTGAGCTTACAAAGAATAAGTCCCGGGGTCGATTTGCTCGACTAAAGGCGGTGCTCCAGCATGGCCACAGTCAAATGACTGAAACAAGTAAAAGAGTAAAAGAGTATATCCCTAAAAAAATGAGATCATCATAGATAGAATGCTTGATCAGGATACCTTATAGTTGTTCCTTTGTACTGGCTGAAAACACTGCCCTTATGTACATATATTTAACCTTCTAGCTGTCACTTCAAACTACTCATACACACACACACACACACACACACATGCATGCACATACATATGGAGCTCTATGAGGATGACATCACTTTTCACTTCCCAAAACATTTCCCATGATATGTCCAACACATCTAAAGTTACACTTACCCCAGTTTTGTGACTAGAGGCTTTGACACACCCACCACTGGATGCCTGGTGACTCGGTTCCATTCAACATGACACAGTTGCCACACAAGGAAATATATCTCAATAATACGGTTTTATTACTCATAATCAGAAGTTCAAACTGAAAATACGACAATGACAATCATAACAGTGTACATAGGCCTTTTATGATCTTAGCTACCGATCTTCCTTCACTGACTAATTAATAATTAAACACCTCATTCTACAAGCTAATACCTTGATCATCTGACTCAGCATGGCTGTGTGGTAAAAGAAATTTGCTTCCTAACCTTGTTGGCCCAAGTTCAGTCCCATTGTGTGGTAGCTTAGGCAACTAACTTCTATTTCCTCAGGCCAACTAAAACTAATACCTGTTTCTTTACTACCCACAAGGGGCTAAACACAGAGAGGACAAACAAGGACCGACAATCGACTTAAGCCGATTATATCGACCCCAGTGCGTAACTGGTACTTATTTAATCGACCCCGAAAGGATGAAAGGCAAAGTCGACCTCGGCGGAATTTGAACTCAGAACGTAACGACAGGCGAAATACGGCTACGCATTTCGTCCGGCGTGCTAACGTTTCTGCCAGCTCACCGTCTTAATAAAACTAATACCTTGATCATCTGACTCATTCTAAGCATGGCTGTGTGGTAAAAGACATTTGCTTCCTAACCTTGTTGGCCCAAGTTCAGTCCCATTGTGTGGTAGCTTAGGCAACTAACTTCTATTGCCTCAGGCCAACTAAAACTAATACCTTATTCTTTACTACACACAAGGGGCTAAACACAGAGAGGACAAACAAGGACCGACAATCGGCTTAAGCCGATCATATCGACCCTAGTGCGTAACTGGTACTTATTTAATCGACCCCGAAAGGATGAAAGACAAAGTCGACCTCGGCGGAATTTGAACTCAGAACGTAACAGCAGGCGAAATACGGCTACGCATTTCGTCCGGCGTGCTAACGTTTCTGCCAGCTCACCGCCTTAATAAAGCTAATACCTTGATCATCTGACTCATTCTAAGCATGGCTGTGTGGTAAAAGAAATTTGCTTCGTAACCTTGTTGGCCCAAGTTCAGTCCCATTGTGTGGTAGCTTAGGCAACTAACTTCTATTGCCTCAGGCCAACTAAAGCCCTTTGAGTAATATTTAAAATGAGAGAAACTGTAGAAACTAGAAGCCACTCTTGTTCTTGGGTGGCATTATTTTTGTGACCATTATTTCTGTTGGAATATGCCACTTTTGTGACCATTATTTCTGTTGGAATATGCCACTTTTGTTTCAATTAATTTTGAAAATAACAATTCAGTAAAATAATTTTGTCATAATTAAGCTACTCGGCCTTTTGGCTAAGATCAAAGTGTAGCATCTGTTCTTATCAGCTTAATATCTGATATGGTCCCTATTTGGGACCATCGATATTAAACTGATTTTTAGAACGAGGCGAAGAGTTAGGGGGCTTGCTCTGCCTTTGCCACGGGTTGGCCTGGTGTGGCAGTACTTTCAGGATTCAGCCCATCTCTCACCCGGAATGGTGGTGCCCCTGCATGGCCACAGCTCGTGAGCTGAAACTAGATGAAATGAAAAAAAAAATAAATGAAATTATGATGGAAGGTTTTAATTTAGATCTTTTTAAAAATGGAAGTTTGTATCATAGAACAAGAGGCAGTTTCGGGTAGGTTTGCAACGAAAATGGTATTCCACTGTGTGGTTTAACACCATCAACAATCTATTGGGTACCTTTAAATGGAATCCACTTTGTTGCAAGCTTTTGGTCCAGCACTCCTTCCACTAGTCTAGGTTGTCTTGAGAAATTAAAGCAATGCACACACGCACACACACACACACACACCACACACACACACACTCACACACACACACACACACACACACACACACACACACATGTGCGTGTGCAACAAATCTTTCAAGTTTTCTGACAAATCTAAACTTTGAAATGTCATTCACCTTATTTGCCTCTCTTTTAGAAGCAAAAGTGTGTTTTCATATAATAATAATAATAATAATAATAATAATAATAATAATAATAATAATAAAATATAAATATTAAAAAAGGAAGCAAAATTAATAGCCATATAATTAAATAACTGCTTCTACTTTCAGCATGTGACTTGATGTTCTGGAATATAGACTACAGGGTGGAGAATCTCTTCAAAGACAGCAATCATTAGTTGTCTTATTTCCACATAGAATGTGAAAAAAGTTCTCTTTCTTCGATATTGCTTCAAGCATTAACAATAATAATGCTGAATACAGTATCATTATCATTACCATCATCATCAGTATTATTATTCTTTCAACTCTTTATGTTCTGAGTTCAAATACTGTCAAGGTCAGCTTTGCCTATCATCCTTTCGGAGTTGATAAAATAAAGTATGCCAGCCAAGTACTGGGATTGAGATTATCAACTTTCCCTTCCGCTCTAAAATTCTTCAACTTGTGCCTATAGTAGAAAATATTATTATTCGATGAGCTGGCAGATTCGTTACCACACCAGGCAAAATCATCATCATCGTTTAACGTCCGCTTTCCATGCTAGCATGGGTTGGACGGTTCAACTGGGGTCTGTGAAGCCAGAAGGCTGTGCCAGGCCCAGTCTGATCTGGCAGTGTTTCTACGGCTGGATGCCCTTCCTAATGCCAACCACTCCGTGAGTGTAGTGGGTGCTTTTTACATGCCACCTGCACAGGTGCCAGATGAGGCTGGCAAACGGCCACAATCGGATGGTGCATTTTACATCTGTCTTCACGTTCTGAGTTCAAATTCCACCGAAGTTGACTTTGCTCTTCATCATTTTGGGGTTGATAAATTAAGTACCAGCTGAACACTAGGGTCGATGTAATCAACTTACCCCTTCCTCTAGAATTGCAGACTCTGTGCCAAAATTTGAAATCATCTTTATTATTGTTGTTGTTGTTGTTAAACAACAAGATGGGTAAGGGTGATTAGGTGATGGTCTAGGTCTTAGGGGCAGGAGACCCCAGATCTTGGGGAAAAAAAAAACCTTTGGTTGTCTTGTAGTCGAGGGCTCTTCGTTGATGCTCGACACCACTGGGAGGTGGCTCTCGAAGTCACTGGAAATGGAGATCTCCAGGTTCAAATTCTTGAACAGCTGTTGTTGTTGCTGCAGGACCGTGGCTTGGCAGAATCATTAGACTGTAGGTAAAAATGCCTTGCAGTATTCAAACTTTATGTTGTAAGTTCAAATCTCTCCAAAATCAACTTTGTCTTTCATCCCTTCCCCCCCCCCCCCATGGTTGATAAGATAAGGCATCAGTCAAGTCTTAGATTAATGATATTGACTAACCACCTTCCCTCATGACAGCTGGCCTGGCCTTGTGCCTAAGTAAAAAAATGATTATTATTACTCAGGAGAATCATTAAAACATGAGAAAAAATACTTTGCAAAATTTTTTTTTCCAGCTCCATACTTCCTGAGTTCAATTCCTGCCATGGTCAACTTCACCTTTCATCTTTCCAGGGTCAACAAAATATGTTCCAGTTCAGCATAGGGGTCAATGTAATTGACTTACCTTTGCCCTTAATAACTGCAGGCTACTACTACCACCACCACTGATTGTCACACTGATTCGTATATTTTAATATACATATTGCTAACAATTCAGTCCGAACATTTTCATACATACAACCAATATTACACAAATATAATACTCTGAAGACTTTTGTTTACTAGAAAGACATTTTAACTGTTCATCTCACTCAACATTTTCTTAAGACAATCTTTCTGGGTCAGTAGTAACCCTTTCGTTACCAACCCGGCTGAAATCAGCTCTGGCTCTGAGTACAAATGTCTTGTTTTCATAAGTTTTGAATTAAAATCTTCCACCAAACACCTTAGTCACAATTTATGTTCCTAACACTAGCTGAATGATAACTAAGTTATTTTACTAAATTCTTTGTTATATTTAAAGTAATTGAAATAAACACAGAACATCTCAAAATAAATACAGTAACGAAAGGGTTAAGCATTAACTAAAAATACTTTTACATTTCAGAATGATTCATCTCTTATTCTTTCATAAAACTTCACTCTTTTCTCTTTATAACAACAATCAACAACTACAACAGACCAACTCTAAATTCTTTAATTTGTAACCCAAACATTTACAAACTGCTTTGCATTTTAATTTTTTCTAAGCTTGCATGGATGAGAGTATTTTTTCTTTTTTTTTTAAGTATTTGTTTTTACAGATAGTTAAGTTAGTGTTAATATGTTCAATGTGGAGTGGATAAAAAAAATCTAATCAGAAATACTCATGTGGTGAGGAAATGATAAGACTAACTCAATGACTAATATTTTAATAATTTTATCAAGGATAGAGTATGATAGACACAAAATTGACTATTCAGTGAAATATTAGTACTGATGGATAAAAGATAGTCTTAAGATTACCATAGGTATAATGGAAAGTGTTATTATGTCCAGTAAGTACTAGAACCTCCGTATTGTCAATGAAGTACAGTGATGATAAACAGAAATTATAAGTAGGAGAAGTATCATTATTGAGGTCCAGAAATATTTTTGAACTTGCTGATCTGATTGTCTGTAACACAAAAAACCTCTTTGACTTATAGAACAAATTTACATAGAGATAAACTTTATTCTGAGCAGGAAACAGGATATCAAATAATTAAACAGCTCTTAAAGATATACACTACTCAATATAATCTTGTAAAATCGTTAAAGGATACTGATGAGTTGCAACCATGTTTTTATTGGTTAAGGAGTTCCTTTCGCAACTACACAGTTCAGGATTTGATCTAACTGCCTGGGAACTTGAGCAAGTGCCTTTTCCATCTAGAAGAATGAAAAATAAATGTAAGCTGAATATACATGTATTTGCTGTGAGAAAAAGAAAAATTATCAATATTTCGAACATAGGCCCTTTTTCAAGAAGTACCAGAAAAGAAAAAGTGTGTGTTGTTATGAAGGAGTTATAGCATTATAACCTTAGGTTTACTAATAACTTGTGAGTAGAATTTGCTATAAGGAAACTATGCAGAAGCCTGACATGTGTATGTGTGTGTGTGTCTGCATGTGCATATGTGTAAATCTTGTGCACTTTAAACTTTAAATTCCTTGACAAATAATCAGTATTTAGAACTTGATATGTAACCTCACCTGTGATATTGTATTTGTATTATTTGTAGTGAATCTAGAATTTAGATGTTTCACAGAGTATATGAAGAAAATAAAACAAAACATGAAAGATTGTTTGTAAGGTATTTAGTTGCACCATTTTACATATGTTTCATTTACGACCCAGCAAGCCAAATGAGACCATAACCTCGTGGCCTATGCCAGGGACGTAACCAGCCCACTTATGCGTACCTTTTCCTTCTTTGGACACTAAACTCTGCTTGCGAAGACCTGTTGAGGCAAGTGAAATCAATCAAAATCAAATTCGATGACTGGCGTCCGTGCTAGTGGGGTTCAAAGAGCACTATACGAGTGTGATCATTGACAGAGCAGCTAACCGGCTTCCGTGCCAGTGGCACATAAAAGGTACCATTCGAGTGTGATCATTACCAGCATCGCCTTACTGGCACTTGTGTCTGTGTTAGTAGGGTGCTAAGAGTACCATCCAAGCGTGATTGTTGCCAGAGAGGATAACTGGCTTCCGTGCTGGTGGCATGTAAAAGGCACCATTTGAGTGTGATTATTACCAGCATCGCCTTACTGGTACCTGTGCCCGTGGCATGTGTAAACAGATTCGAGTGAGGTTGTTGCCAGTCCCGCCTGACTGGCCCCCCATGCCGGTGGCACGTAAAAGTACCCACTACACTCTCGGAGTGGTTGGCATTAGGAAGGGCATCCAGCTGTAGAAACTCTACCAGATCAAGATTGGAGCCTGGTGCAGCCATCTGGTTCGCCAGCCCTCAGTCAAAATCATCCAACTCATGCTAGCATGGAAAGCGGACGTTAAACAATGATGATGATGATTACTAGTTATATGATGTAAATTGCATAATCAAGACTTGCCGTTATCTCTACAATGGTTGGGTTGGTCAACATTTCTACAATCCAATGTTATGTCTAAAAGTTTCACATCTTTGATGATTTGACAAGCATCTTGATTATATAATCTACATTATGTAATTATAATAATCACCATTGTGGAAGTAGTACCACAGTCAGTGGGTGTAGGATTGGCCAGATAATATTTGCAGAGAGGCAATGACTAGTGACCAGGACCTCTGGAAATATGCTGTGCTTGAGAAGATTCGGCAAGCGCAAGTGAGACTATAACCTTGTGGCCTATGCCAGGGGTGTAACCAGTCCACTTATGCATGCCTTTCCTTCATTGGACACTAAACTCTGCTTGCAAAGACCAGTTGAGGCAAGTAAAATGGATGTCGGAATCAAACTCGATTGCAAAGACCTGTTTGAGGCAAGTGAAATCAAAATTGAAATCAAACTCGGTGACTGGCATCCATTGCTAGTGGAGCGCTAAGAGTACCATATGAGTGAGATCGTTGCCAGAGCAACAAGCTGGCCTTCGTGCCGATGGCATGTTAAAAACACCATTCGAGTGTGATCATTACCTGCGTCGCCTTACTAGCACTTTGTGCTGAAAACATTCAAGCGAGGTTATTGCCAGTGCCGCTGGACTGGCTCCTGTGCAGGTGGCACATAAAAAGCACCAATTGAGTGTGGCCGTTGCCAGTACCACCAAACTGGCCCTCGTGCCGGTGGCACGTAAAAGCACCCACTACACTCTCGGAGTGGTTGGCATTAGGAAGGGCATCCAGCTGTAGAAACTCTGCCAGATCAGATTGGCGTCTGGTTCGCCAGACCTCAGTCAAATCGTCCAACCCATGCTAGCATAGAAAGCGGACATTAAACGATGATGATGATGATGATGATGATGATGATGATGCTACTTGGTTGAATGGAAGGTGATCTCCAGCATGCACTGAACAGGTTTGCTGCTGAGCACTAAAAGGCAAAGATGATAGTGTTGTGAGGATTGAGGCATTTGTCCTCCAAAGAAAAATCTGGTTAGTGTACTCTGCATGTTAGTGGAACATCAGTGACACAAATGGAGAAGCTTAAGAATCTAGGAGCTGCATTTACAAGTGATGGAAGGCAGGAGGCTGAAGTAGATGCTAGAACTGCAGATGCTAGCACCATAATGGGTCAGCTCCAACATTTGATTCTCAGAAGAGAGGAAGTTGGTAAAAAACCAGACTTGCTATCTTCAGTTTGGTTTCAATGCTTATCCCCAGCTATGATCATGAATGTTGGGTAATGGCCAAAAGAGTACAATCATAAATATGATCAGCCAAAATGATGTTCCTTCAAAAGGTTTATGGAACAAAGTCTTTCGACAAGGAGTTTCTCCAGGTTGAATAACTACTTCTCTAAATGGAGAGGTCACAGCTCCAGTACTACAGATAAAATGGTTAGAATGTCATGGGAAAGAATTGAAGATGGATTCTTCTGCTGAGTCAACTAGCAGGAAATCTAGGAGTAAACCAAGAAGGAAATGGTTGGATAATATCCATAGTCTTAGTTGATCATACTTGTAAATCTGATCCAACCAGAAAGTCTATGACTGTTGCTTCTGATAGGACCCTATGGAGGACATGCTTGAGGACTCTACCCCTATAACCATCCCAGAAATAGTGAGTAGTATAGATGGATATATATGTGTGTGTGTGTGTGTGTGTATATATATATATATATATATATATATTATTACATACATATAAGAGGGAATTTTACCACTATGTGGAATCCCTTAAGCTAGAAGAAGATCTGCTATGGTCTTAACCACTAAGAATTGTTCTCTAGAAAATACTGCAGTGAATTATTTTATGCAGTATATATATATATATATATATATATATATATATATATATAATCATCATCATCATATATATATATATATACATGCAGTTAAATATATGTCTGTTCATAGAGTACTTAGTTTTATAGATGACTTGTCATCAGACTCTAATGGTGAAGGGTATATAAACCCTCTTCAAACCAGAGTTAAAAATCCGTTATGGTCAGTTGATTTGTAAACAAAAAATATATATCATCATCACCACCATCATTATTCCACACAATTTCTATGCTGGTATAAGTTTGACATTTTGACAGGATCTAATCAGTTGGAAGATCACAACTTGCTCTAGCAGTTCAATTTTGGCGTGGCTTCCTAATACCAACCACTTTACGGAGCGTATTGAGTACTTTCTTTTATAGTCTGTGCTAATGAGGTTATACCAGTGGGGTTATTCATTTACAGTTTTCCATGAAAACATGTCTGGCCCATTGTTTCTAACAAAGGCACTTGGCCTGAGATTTGAGGAGAAATGTTACCTAATTACATAGGCGCAGGAGTGGCTGTGTGGTAAGTAGCTTGTCTACCAACCACTTGGTTCCGGGTTCAGTCCCACTGCATGACACCTTGGGCAAGTGTCTTCTACTATAGCCTTGGGCCAACCAAAGCCTTGTGAGTGGATTTGGTAGACGGAAACTGAAAGAAGCCCGTCGTATATATTTATTTATATATATATATATATATATATATATGCGTTTGTGTGTCTGTGTTTGTCCCCCTAGCATTGCTTGACAACCGATGCTGGTGTGTTTATGTCCCCGTTACTTAGCGGTTTGGCAAAAGAGACCGATAGAATAAGTACTGGGCTTACAAAAGAATAAGTCCTGAGGTCGAGTTGCTCGATTAAAGGCGGTGCTCCAGCATGGCCGCAGTCAAATGACTGAAACAAGTAAAAGAATAAAAGAGTAAAGAGTAATTGAATAGACCCCAGCACTTCACTGGTACTGATTTTATCAACCACAAACAAACGAAGGACAAAATCAACCATGCAGAGATTCGACATCAGAATGTAAAGAGCCGTAACTAAATATTGCATAACATTGTGCCCAATGTAATAACATTTCTACCTTATCTTACAAGCTTTGTAACTTGATAAAGCAGAGCACTTGTCAACTGAGAGCTTGGCAGGGTATGAGTTAAAGCGTAGAGGATTTATCACTGTAATGATATATGTGTGACATGAATAAACAAGGAATGCCAGACAGTCAGTTGCCAAGGACTGGAGTGGAAGCAGTACTCACGAAAGAGAAAAAAATTGAAGCAGATATAGATAAACTAGCACTATGACCCAGCGTTGCCAGGTCATAGTGCTAGTTTTGTGCTAAATCCCTTTCTTTGTTTTCGGAAATTATGTTCGCCTTTCCATCGCATATGTTTTTTAATGCAATTTGACTGAGCCTCTGCAGATTCTGAGCCCACCCAGAGGTGCAGCTGCACTGGGTAATTAATCATGGCAAATTTGGTGGCTTTGTTGAAGATGAAGGGGGAGCATGTTAGAAAATCGGTAAAGACCACCATAAAAGTAAACTTTCACCAACAAAATGAAATGAATAATCAGGGCTGACAAAGTATTCAAATTTCCTAGCGAGCGGAAAAATGTGACTGGAAATTAATTAGCATCTCAATTTTCACTCGTATCTCAAAACACAAAAGCATGAAATTTCGCTTAAGAAAATCTTTGTATCTTAGGTCATTTGTACCTCAAGTTAAGGCTAAAAGAAAAGGTTGCAGTCACTTTAAATGCGGAAACCCGTAAGGAATAGTTTTATTGAGTTTCCACTAATTGATTGGCAATTTTGGTAAACTCGAATCAAATTAAGGATAACACTATGCACCTGCTGTGTAGGTAGCAAATGATTCAATCTTAGGCTGAATGCAAACAAATAAACGGCCCTGGCAACTGCCGGGTGCCAGTCATACGATTGGTTCAATTTCGATTCCGATTTCACTTGCCCCAACAGGTCTTCGCAAGCAGAGTTTAGTGTCCAATGAAGGGAGGTTGGCATGGACGCCTGTCATTGGATGAGGTTCGATTTCGACTTCGCTTGCCTCAACAGGTCTTCGTGTGTCCAAGGGAGGAAAGGCATGCATAAGTGGGCTGGCTGGGATGGACTCACTTGTCCTATATATATATATATATATATATATATGTCTGTGTGTGTCTTCATGCTTGTATCCCACCACCACTTGACAACTAGTGTTGGTTTGTTTATGTTCCCTGTAACTTAGCTGTTTAGCATAAGAGACCAATAGACTAAGTACCAGGCTTAAAAAATAATACTATAAGTACTGGTGTTGATGCATTTGACTAATACACTTCAAGGCAGTGCCTCAGCATGACAACAGTCCAATGACCGATACAAGTAAAAGATGAATGACCGAACTGTCCAAACCAAAACAACACAGTTAAAAATCTTGAGACATTAAACATATTGTTTAGACCAAAAACAATAATTCTGAGCACCTTTTCAAACTCCACCTGTCTAACACCCGTGGACACGTTTACAAAGTCAGAAAGCAGCACAGCTCCCATGACTTTCGGAAACATTTTTTCATGCTAAGAGTTGCTGAAGCATGGAACAAACTGCCGGCATCAGTTGTTAGTTGTCGGAGCAC
>NC_042998.1:190377276-190382276 GCF_006345805.1 Octopus sinensis | reverse complement strand
CTGGGGTCGATATAATCGACTTAATTCGTTTGTCTGTCCTTGTTTGTTCCCTCTGTGTTTAGCCCCTTGTGGGTAGTAAAGAAATAAGGATGTCTGCTTTTATCTCACTCATGTATATTGACCCTAGTGCCTTTACTGCTGAAACTAAAGATGTTAAAGGGCATTCCACATGAACCATGATGTGGAAGATCTATTTTGGCATATGCTAATGACATCACTGTAATACTGTTGGACACCAAGCATACCGAGATGATTGGCACTGTTCTAAGGGAATATGAAATGGTGCTGGCAGAAATGTTAACATGCCGGGCGAAATGCTTAGCGGTATTTTGTCTGCCATTACGTTGTAAGTTCAAAGTCCGCCGAGGTCGACTTTACCTTTCATCCTTTCGGGGTCGATAAATTAAGTACCAGTTACTTACTGGGGTCGATGTAATCAACTTAATACCTATATCTGTCCTTGTTTGTCCCCTCTATGTTTTTAGCCCCTTGTGGGTAATAAAGAAATAGGAGTGATAACTAAGTTGAAAAAGAGAGTGGGCCTGAAGTTTGGTACCTGAAGAGACCGATCCATGTTGTCTAATACTGTTGTAGGGTGCTGGACAGATAGGGTGGTACAAGTAAAATAAAATCAGAGGCATTGACAGCAGCACTGACTCTTGGCTCATTATTATCTTTATAGCACAATATATATTTCTTTACTACCCCCAAGGGGCTAAACACAGAGGGGACAAACAAGAACAGACAAAGGGATTAAGTCGATTACATCAATCCCAGTGCGTAACTGGTACTTAATTTATCAACCTCGAAAGGATGAAAAGCAAAGTCGAACCTCGGCGGAATTTGAACTCGGAACGTAACGACAGATGAAATACAGCTATGCATTTCACCCGGCATGCTAACATTTCTGCCAGCTCACCGCCTTAAATATAGCACAATATAGGCTGGTGCTAAGTATGGAGGAAACAAGAAATGATAAGAAGTTGGGAGGGGATTTGCATGGATTTGCAAGTCCTTATGATTTACGGCCTGAGAAAGTGAAATAGCAACAACAGCAGGTCCTAGTGGCTGCCATTCCAACTGCATTATTAGGTGAAGCAGTGGAAAGGGTGGAGCTGATTGCCTCATTCTTGGTCTCAAGTCAATGCTTCCACTTCACCTTTCAGCAGTACTATCTAATCCTTACAAGAGGAAGGAGAAGTACTGCTGAGAAGTAGGAGGAGGGGTCTTGAGGCTGTGGGAATCTGAGAAAGTTTGGCAGACCCCTGTGGCTGGAAAAAAAATGAACCCAACCAGATGGATTCTAAGACTCTTGAAAGACACTACAACACTAGAAGAGAAGCCTTGGACACTCGGAATGGTGTTTGCCTCTATAGAATCACTCCATGTCACTATTATCTGAAAAAAGAACCAGGATCTTTTTGGTTTGAACGGCAGTTTTTTTCTAGCGGTGTCATATATAATTGTCACCCATAATTATAACCCTAGTATCGATCTATTGCATTTAAATCTGTTTTAGGTTAGGGTTAGTTAGGGTTAGTTAAGGTTAGTTAGGGTTAGGGTTAGGGGTGGGGGAAGGGTATTTTTTTCTTCACAAATGTAAATAAATCCAATCTGTTTCTTAAACGAAGGACATATTCATATGGCACAGAATGCTTTCACCTCAATAGACGGTCATTGATTGGTTGAAATTGCCGAAATGCAAGAAATTAAAGACCAAATATCTTACAAACTATAGAATTTTCTCAATAAAGCCAAGAGAAAAAGATGTTTTATAAACACATTCTACCAGTATACGAAGTTTAAAATTTTTTAGTTACCTAGAAATTAAGTTAAAAACTGCCATTCAAACCGAAAAGATCCAAGAACCATAAACTGCAGAACCCATTATCTGAATTACAGAGTGTCACATAAACAACAAATGCTGAGGTGCAAGCACCAGTTGTTTCCATTGGATAGAATTTTAGTGAAGATCTCCTTAGATGTTTTTAAACAGCTAATGGAAGTTGCCCAGTGGATGTTTATCTCCTTAAGGATCAAACTGACTTGAGTAAAGCCTATAGGTGTATCCATAAGAGCTGTAGATAGGTAGAGCTGTGGGGTTCTCTGACCCATTCTAGCTGGTAGGTTTTTATTCATCTGTGTTCTGTATTTTTGAATTTGATCTTATTTGAATTTTTTATTTATTTTTATTTTATTTTATCTAGTTTCAGCTCACGAGCTGTGGCCATGCTGGGGCACCGCCATTTGGTGTTGCTACATGATTTTACTTCACGAATGCTTTTTAGCAATTGCCATTTGGTGCATGAGAGTGTTCGATGCAGCTGCCCTCATCTGCACCTCCTGCCGTGAAGTTGGTTCATCTGGGACACCTGACAGGAAGAAATCCAGTTTTATTTTAAAGACATCTGTATCCACCCCATGCAGGTCTCTCAGGTTCTTCGGGAGGATATTGAAGTACTGAGTATTTTTATATAATCATATTTTTAATTCTATCTTATTGAATTTATATAACATTTTTAATATGTTCATCATTTAACATCTCAACAACTCCCTTTTATATGTACCCTTGCATGGTCTTCCCTACCAACATTTCCACGTGTTTCTGAAACTTTCTTGTATCACATCTTAAGTATGCATGGGCTCTTGTGATCAATGAAGTAAGAATTATCATCACTAATAGTTGTCTTAATGTCTATTATAATTCCACTCACATCTAGGCTGCACTATAGGAATACAAATCAACCCCCAGTTCTTAGCTGGTACTCTACTTTAATAACCCCATTTGCAATGGCATTTAAACCCAGAGCGTAAAAGATTGTAACTAAATACCACAAATCACTTTATCTGTCACTCTGGCTGTACCTCTACAGGGCATTTGAGAATTATTGTCATTTACAAATAAACATAATCACCAAAAAAAAAAAAAAAGAGACTGTGATAATAATAATGATGACAACAGAAGTGATTAACATTTTCTGAACATGTTATATTATTCTATATATATATAAATTCCTAAGTGATCTATATAGGATTTTTATAATTAAAAATTAAAAAATTAAAATGCAATATAATTATTTATTGTGAACTGATAATAAATGCAACGTTTAAAACAAATATAAAATGTTAAATATTGATATCACACGAAGATTCTTGGAAATCCTTTTTTACTTGAATAAATCAAAATGCTTTAATTCGGTTACTATCTTTTGTAAAATGCAGAAAGAATAGATTAATTTCGGAGAGTGAAAGAAAGAAGAGAAAGTCGCACCGAATATAATTACATAACATCACGTGAGACGGCTGATCCTCCAGGGATTCTGCTCCTAATCGCTGATTCCACTTCGACATATCATTGTAATTAGTTTTAGCAGATGCTTGTTTTTAAATTAATTATACTGCATCCTTCGTTACTTACTTATTAAGTAACTGTATTTTCCTAACCTTTCAATAAAGACACTACAAATATTTCTAGATCGTAAAAGAATATATTATTGTAGATGCTCAACTTTCAGTTGAAACAATACCTCTTAAAAACAATAGCAAAGGAATATGTACAACGATTAAGTTAATTCGGTGCATTATATATATGTGCATCATTAAAATCATAATGCTGGCGTGTAAAATAAATTCAGTATGTTACGTGGACAATTTCTCTATTATTTTTTTCTAACTTGTCAAAACCAAGCTACAGTTTTTCGTCTTTAGTATCCTTATTATTTTCTAACGCTAGTCCCATTCATTTTATTTTGATTATTTTATTTAACAAATCTCACCCTATCTTCTTCAACGCAGCAATTATGAAGAATTTCCCCAACCTAGAAAGTCCTAATCTTCTTCCGGGAATGAATATCTCCGCAATTACTGAGTGTCATACGACATTTTTCAGAGCCTAGCATAGCATTTGCTATTAAAGTCTACTCCCCTTGTTAACATTATTTATATCATACTACTGTGTGTGGCATGTAATATATTTCTCTTTGCTCCATTAATTAATACACACAGACACACACATATATATATGTGTGTGTGTGTAAATATTTATATGTATGTATATATTATATAAATGAAGTGGAATAGTAAAAAGGAGGAAAAAAAATCAGTCATCCAACAACAAAAATGATTAATTAAAAATATTCTATTTTTTTTTTTTTTGCGGGGTTTATTTTCTTCGTTAACAGCGACCACAGCAGCTAATAATAATAATAATAATAATAATAATAATAATCTAATTAATATTAGTAGTTGTTTGTTAGTGTTAGTGGTGGTTGTTATTATAATAGTGGGGAAAACTAGTAGCGATTGCTTCGCTATGTTGTTGGGGGAATTTTTGCAGGCTTTTTTTTTTTTTTTCTTTCTTTTTGTGCTGAATACGTTAATTGCAGTTTAGGAGGATGTAAGCGGCCCTACGTCAGCCGACGACCATTTCAGTGATAGAAGTAGTTCCGCCATCATGACAAACTGACCACAGTTTGGAAGCTGTCAGAGCTTGGCCACCCCCCGATCACTCACTCACTCCACTCACACACATACATACAGACAGACCACAAGAACAAGGGATAAATTGTTTGTTTATTTCTTTCCAACAAAGGGATTTATTAAACAATCATTTTATATCACGTGTGAAAGGGGAAAAAGAACGGAAGAGAGAGAGTGAGAGAGAGAGAGAGAGAGAGCGTGGTGTGTAAAAGAAAAAAAGTCGAGTGGAACCCTCTCTTTTTAAAAATTTCATAAAAATGTCGGGTAATATGGGTATGGAGCAGCTTATTCCTATAGTGAATAAGTTGCAGGACGCTTTTGCCACCCTCGGGGTGCCCATCTCTTTGGATCTGCCGCAGATAGCCGTCGTTGGAAGTCAAAGTGCAGGAAAGAGCAGTGTGTTAGAGAATTTTGTTGGCAGGTCAGTCAAAGTATATCTTTCAATTCTATTTCATAATGCCACCTTCTTCACAGATAATGTAAATATATTGTATATACACACACACACAACACGTATATAT
>NC_042998.1:190204776-190374776 GCF_006345805.1 Octopus sinensis | reverse complement strand
TATCTGTGTATATAAATATATATATATGTGTGTGCAGATATGCATAAAACATGCCATGTTTAATTAAACTTTGATACTATCAGATAACACTTGATGACATGCACGAACTGTATTAGTAAGGAAGGATCTCATCCAGTCTAGGGTGGAAATTTAGAAAATTACTAAATTGTTGTGTATAACAACAGTTGACTGCCCTCCCCTCTCATTGTTATGTTGTTGTGTATAGCCCCAGGTCAATGCTGTTCGAGCAGTCCACAGGTAGGGTGACAGTTATTCCATGCCGAGCGATCATATAAGAATTTCATTTCTGGCTCGAAGTGGCAGAAACGGTAGAGGGTCGCATTGCAGTGTTTCGCTTAGTTCGTCTAGTTTACGAGTTCGAATTGCCCTGGAGGCTGGCTGACATTGCTTTTCTCTCTCTCTCTCACAGGGATCGATTCGAAACCTTATAGATACCAGAGATGTGCTGAGGACGATTTAGTCACATGCTTCTGTCTTCTGCAAATTTATGTCGTTGTAGCAGTGGAGGGAAGCATTTATGATTATTATTATTAGTTATGCAGAAGAGGTTGTGAAATGATAGTTCAACATGTAGTTTCGTCCTTCTTACATTCTGATTTAAAATTCCTCTTGTATTTGCTTTTACGTTTATCCATCTGGGTTCGGGAAAATAAATATCTTTAATGCATTGAGTTTTATTCTCGTCATATCTATTCCTCTACAAGTTTGTAGCTTGCACTAAAGTTAGTACTCATTATAATGGTTGATGCCTACCATTATTATTATTATTATTATGCTGATGATGATCGTGTCGTCTAATAATAATGATGACAAACTCATTATTATTACTATTAGAGTGGTCCCATCTCGAAATACTTCAGACCACCAAGATCGCTAATGTCCTTGAGAAAAGCATGAATGCTACAATTTACTATTTGGTATGTTTTTAAAATACACCATGTCTGTGTTATAAAAAAAATTTTTTTAAATTAAAAGAACAAGACAAAACCCAATCAAAACAACATTAGCACTGTCTGCATGAGAGAATCGATCTACGTTTCTCCCCAGGCCTCTATGATGAAAGACAGCCCAAGTTAACGTTCCAGATACCAGTAATATAGTGGGGTGGAGGTTATTGACTATACCCGCCCACATTCCTCACAAAACGGCCTCGTTCCTAAGAAAGAAATCAATATTGACGATCATTTGTCGATAATATTATATTACATGTCTTAATAATATTCACTGAAGGGGGCGTTACCTTATATAACGATAATCGATTATTGTTGTTGTTGTTGTTGTTAATGTTGTTAACATCGTTAATTGCATCAAAATTTAGCTTCGTCTTAAATTTAATTAATGACCGCACAGTAAGAATTCATTTGTGTTTTCATTTTTCTGTCTTTTGATGACATCGTTGTGGAAATGAAAATGCTTGTATTCTGATGATTTCCACACACACCTTTCGGTGGCTTTTACATGAATAATTTCTACCATCGGAACTCAAGCTTATTTGAATGATTAACATTAGTTATGTGTATAATAAATAATCACCTCTCCACCATAATACATGCTTATATACATACATACATACATACATACATACATACATACATACATACATACATACATACATACATACATACATACATACATACATACATATATATATGTGTGTGTGTATATATAAAGTACACCTTGTTTCCCTTTTGACTCATTTACCACACGTGATTTAGGTGTCACGTTATAATAGCCAAATATATGTGTATATTCTTTCCAATTCTGCTGCTCATGTTATTATTATTATCATTATTATTCGAAGATCGATCGAACTTATTTTTCTAAGAGAAATTACTGAAAAATTCTGTTAATATTTCATTTAAGTTCCACTTGCAGGAAGCGTCTAATTATACAAAAGCTCTCTCCCGCCCCCCTCTCTCTTAGTTGAGGACATTACATTTGCTAATTGATTATATATATTGTTATAGAGAGAGGACTGACTATTTTAACCACGAGAGCTTTGGCTAGATTCTATTTTTGGATATTATCTATTTTCTGGCTTTTTTACTCAAACCATTTCACTTTTGCAGGCTTATTCAAGTTATCGGAACATTAGCTTAATTTTTATCCCGTAGACGAGAAACCTGAACAAATTTTGTGTGAAATAAGTGAAAATGTGTAGCAATAAATAATAGTTTTTTTCATTTGCTTCATGGGTAGATTTGTATGAATTTCTAGTGATTGATTATCACATGTCGAAATGTTTGAAATATTGTTAACATACTTCGAATGTGATGTAATCATTTTTCTTAAATTATTCATTGAACTTAATCTGTTTCATTGCAGATTCTAAAGAAGACCAGATTTAGAATATAAAATGAAATATGTAAAATAGAATGCTACAAATGAGAAACCATATCTACGTATTTTGCTTGTTAAATAAGTTAGATGAAGATGTTTTTATATAAATAGACTATAATATATATATTCATAGTCTAACATTATATGTGTATTTTATATAAATATATTATGTAGATATATATTTGTGTAAGGTGCTACAGACAGTTGCTTGTTTTACATATTTAATATTTTATTTAGTTATTTAAAATTCTGATCTAAAACAAAATAAATTTCATTCTAAAAATGACTTATTATTTAGTTTGAAAAAGATTGTGATTAGATCCTTTACAGGGAGCACTTCTCGTCGACATTCGAGGTGGTTGTTTATCTGCAGATCAGCCCAGATTGAGCAGACCTGTGATCAAAGACACTCATGTAGTGACCATCCTATTTTGATCCTTTATTTCAGATGGCAAGGTATAATTTGAGGTTGACTAGGCTGCTATTTCTGGCAGACCAAGTGACTATGTAGAGGCTTCCCCCTATGATATGATTGCTTTTGCTCACTTAGAATATAATTGTGGCATACGTTTTTAAAAATCCATTCCATTATATCTCTGTTTTTTTAATTAAGTTTTCTTGGGGATTATTTAAACATTGCATTCACTTCTCCCATCATCATTAAATGGATCCCTCATTTGATTGAACATCCATTATGATATGGGATATTTTATTAATATTATTTCTGTCATCTTTAATATAATCTCTAATATTTTATCATCTTTTATGGGTGGCTGAGAAACCCTACTTAATTAGTTTGTAACTAACCTAGTCAGCTCCTTGATATTAAACCCATATTGATTTGGCATTTCTGAAGATCTTTTGGTATAACATTGTTCTGTTACACGACAGAACCTAGTCCAGTTCTTGATATCAACTTACATAATTGATTTTGTATTTCTTATGATCTTTTCGGATAGCATTGTCCTGTTGCATAACATTTTTCAACTCAAGTTACAGGACTATGGAAAGGACAAACTTATCGCAGCCACATTTGAGGAATCTCTTGGTTTGTCATGTATGATATAGTTTATACTTTTAAGCATTTGGTAATTCTTCAGATCAAAAGCCGTGATATATCTTTGTAATTCTCCTGTTAAGTTTGTCATTTTGAGAATATACATGAGATTAGTGATTGCCATTTATGCAAAACTGTTTGGAACAGATGTGTGTGTGTGTATGTAATTTTTTTGTTCACAAAGGATTGGATAGGGTTTTATGATCTGAATCTTTATTTGGAGTTACTGTCTTCCTAGACAGGCTGAGGGTTTTACTTATGTTTGTGTGTGTGTGTGTTTATATACACATGACATACATACACACACACACTAAAAAAAAAATCTTGCTGTGTTTGCCAGATGACAAAAGACTGTGATAAGAGGCAAGAAACTGAGAGACTTGTCCAAGCCATTGTTAGCATGGAAAGAAATAAGTGGATACTAAATAACATATGTATGCATCTATTTACTAGTAATGCATCCCGGCGTTACCCAGGTATTATGATCTACAGCCACATAGTATTATTTGATCTTTTCTTATGAGCAGTACCAGCACAGCTGATATAGAGTGAACTGGATTACTGACGTAATGAAAGTTATTGTTTGTTTAAAAGTGAAGGGTGGCGAGGGTACAACTTGCACGGGTTTGCATGAAAGTGCTTTCGTTCTTAAGAAGGATCACAGACTATATATTGTTTCATCATATAAAAGGGGGTTAATAAGATTTTGCCCAGAAATCACGTTTTCGAAATTTTACCTCCCTCCCCCGTCCCCACCATAATTTCTTAATTTGTATTTTTTTTCAAATTTTTTTTTTTTTATCGACGTAGAAAAATACAGATTACAAATCTGGGAAATATATATATTTTAAGTTCAATTTTCCTTAAAGAAACACTCAGTGTCCCTTCCCTCCACCTCACCCACCCATCACCTACCCACTTTCGAAAAGCTAAAATCTCCCAGTGTTTCACTTTTGTTTGATGTTTCGTGCGTGTGTAGAATTGTACTAAAATAGCAGAGTTGAAAAATACCAGACCACCACCAGATAACCTGACATGCTAGAAACAATGACATTATTTTTGAAGAAACTTCCTTGCTTTCTCAAAAAGCTAAAAGTGAAGCATTAAGAGTTTGTAGCTTTTTTGAAAGCGGTGATGTGATGGGTGGATGTTTGGGATGGAGATTATAGTATTTCTTTAAGAAAAAAGGAAGAAGAAAAGTCTTAAAGATTTGTACTCTTTTTTTTTTCTCTGTGGGTTACCAAAAAAAAAATTAGAAAAAAGTAAAAAAAAATGAGGAATTTGGGGTGGGGAGGGAGAACATTAAAATATTGAGAATGTGCTTTTTGGGTGAAATCCTAATCCCCTGTATTGAAAACAGGAAATTTAGGCAAAAAAAACCCCAGGAAATTTTGGTAAAAAATAAGGAACAAGCTAGGAACAACAGGTGAAGGACAGGATTTGTGGGAAAACTTCTTTTAAGTTTATATCAAATATCAGGTTTTTAAATACACTCATCACAAACACAAATTACAGAATAGAAAAAGGTAATTTCAGTTGGATTTGAGCTGTAATTTTGCATATGCACACTACAAGAAATAACAATTCATGTGCATATCTTCCTTCTTGTGACACTTGTGAAGACCTGTTGAGGCAAGTGAAAATCAAATCAAATCAAAACAATCAAATAGATGAACATCAATGAATTTGTATCTTTGTGGTACCAGTGCCGGTGGTACCAGTGCCGGTGGCACACAAGAAAATCATCCGAACGTGGCCGTAGCCAGTACCGCATAGACTGGCCTCCGTGCTTTGGGGACGTAACAAACACCATCCGATCGTGGCCGTCCGCCAGCCTCATCTGGCACCTGTGTCGGTGGCACATAAAAACACCATCCGAGCGTGGCCGTCTGCCAGCCTCGTCTGGCACCTGTGTCGGTGGCACATAAAAACACCATCCGAGCGTGGCCGTTCGCCAGCCTCGTCTGGCACCTGTGTCGGTGGCACATAAAATCACCCACTACACTCTCGGAGTGGTTGGCGTTAGGAAGGGCATCCAGCTGTAGAAACACTGCCAGATCTGACTGGCCTGGTGCAGCCTTCGGGCTCCCCAGACCCCAGTTGAACCGTCCAACCCATGCTAGCATGGAAAACGGACGCTAAATGATGATGATGATGACAGAAGTTTTAGCACATGTGCATACAAAAGGAAGTTTTTTATGGCATTCTTTCATTTGAAGCAGCAAAGTTGTCAACTCAATCATATGGGATCATATGATTGTTAATTTCTGTAAAAATTTTTCATTTCTTATGCTTTGAAGAGAGCAGACATTGAAAGAGAAGAGAAAGTGAAAAGGTGACATTTGCTTTGAAGTGAGAGGAGAAAGTGAAACATGTATGTACATGTATATGAAATGGATGTGTGTGAGAGAGAGAGTGAGTGAAGGTGTGTGGTGTTGTATTTTTTGCATGTATGTGTGACACTCACTCTCTCACACACTATCTTTCATATGTATGTGTGTAAATACATATACATACATCTTTTTTGTATGTGTGTGTGTATGTGAGAGTGAGAGAGAGTTAGTGACTATTTCTTCAAATCATATGGAGAAATGGATATCTTTTAATGAAATATTTTTGGTTGTGGTTTATTTTAAAACAATATTTATGTGTACATTTTCATAAATGTTTGTCTGAATAGAGTTCTATGCATGCATGAAACATCAGATGAAAGTGAAACATTAGAAATATTGTCTGGAAATGACCTCAAAATTGTGTGACCCAACCTTGTTTCTGTTTAGTAGTAAAAGAATTGTGTCAAAAACATAGTTTATTTGGTAGCCTTTATATATATAGATAGATGATAGGCAGCTTTCTTTATTGTAGTACAGATGTGACTAATTTGGAGAAAAATTTCTTTCATTATTCACACATCATCACTCTTGTAATGCAACACTGTAATTTTGGTTCAAATTGAAAGTGTGAAACTATTTTCACTTTCCAATGGAACCTGATCATTGTGGAGCAGTGTCTTTCAAATAACTACAGCTGGTTGTTGAGGTAACGTAGAAAATATCTAAATGAAAATAAAGTTTATTTGCTAGCTGAAAGATTACTGAATCTTTTGATACCTCATACATCAAAATCAGCAACTCAGTTTTGAATGCATAAAGAACATACACATGCATGCACACACACACACACACACACACACTCTCTTATATACATATATATCAATATATGTATGTGTATATCATCACTATCTAACATCTGTTTTCCATGTTGGCATGGGTTGGACTGATTTGCACTGTAATGTGGTTATTAGGAGGAGCATCCATGCCAAAGCTGACACTGGGACTTGGAACAGCCCTGCAGCTTGCTGAAACTGTCCAACCCATGCCAGCATGAAAAGCAGATGTGATGCTGCTGATTATGATGATTTACATGCCATAAAACCTCGAAATTATTTACTTCATTCATTGTTATTAGCAGTTATATTACTGATACCATTGACAAAGTAAACATATGTACTGCGTGATTTTAACATTACTCTAATAAGGTATTAATGATATTAGAATATAAAATTCAGGAAATTTTATCACTAAAATCATCATTCAAAGGCACTGAAGTATGAGAATTGTCATGTTATAAATGTTATGCCTAACATAACTGTCCTTAGATATGTGCATAATTTTCTCTCAACGATCAGAAATTGAACACTTATTGCCTTCTCTAGACTATCACAACTCCTGTACTATACTATCATAACTTCTTCATTATACTTCTTGCGTCCCTCTATACTACTATACCCCACATTCTTCCATCCTATACTATTTTGTACTATTTACCTTCCGGAACTTAATTTTCTTCAGCAGTTAGTAAAGTGGTGATAGGTATTTTTCTATGGGAGCTGCTGATTGTCATTGATAGTTTATTGGAGAAGAAAATCCACTCTACCTATGGTTAAGATGCTTAACTCTCTCTCTTTTGGCCCAGTTTACCTAACTGTAAATTGGCATCACATAGGAACAATTTGGCTACTGTAAGCAGAAGCACCTCTAAAATTGTTGAGTGGTTTATATCACTAAGTCTTTAGTTGTGCTTCTGTGAATCAAAGAGATCCTCTTTGCTGAAGAGTTAATTAAATTGCTTGTATCGTAGTCATCATTATCATTTTATATGTTTTTCCTTGCTTGTATGGGTTGGATGAGTTTTATGCCACACAGTGTCTCAATGCTTGCTGTTCCTTGTAATATCTTTTGTGTGGTTCAGTATTTTGAAATCCATTTTCCATTTTTATCAGTTCTTCCCACATCTACCTTTTCAGTAAGATTCTTCCATTTAGATCTTTTCCACCCAACTATCATCCTTTGTACACATCATATGTCCCATACCAGCAAACTCTATGAAGAGATTTCTCATTTTTTTTCTCGGCTCATCTTTTCAGAATTTAGGTTAACATTTTCTGAAAGATTACATATGATTATGTCCATAGATTGCTTGTATATATATATATATATATATATATATATATATATATATATATATATATATACTTGTGAGTGTATGTGTGTGTATGTTTTATTCTTGAAAAAAGAAGTGGAATAGTTGTTTCAATATCTGAAATACCTGTTCATCTTTGTTTTGAGGGTCAAACAAACAATTGAAAGCTGATGTGTATCCATACCTTATGTAGGTCACTAGTATATTCTGGCCAGCATCATAATGTATTTTGCCAGTCTTCTTCATAGATGCTAGGAAATACATATTGTTTTGCCCTTGTGGCTTTATCCGTTTTCTCACCACTTGATATATCCTTTTTCTGTTATCCCACTTTGTTGGCATTGTTCACTGTTGTGACTAAAAAACAACAACGAAGCTTATATTAACATAAAACAACAGATTTTCTTTCTGACCATTTGAAGTGACCTCTTGATTTATAAACTACATCTAAAGAATATTACTGTTAAGGCATTTGTCATTAACCCTTTAGTGTTCAGATTATTCAATAAAACATAATGCTTATTGATTCACATTGATTTGAATTAATCATGCATTATCTCATATCTTCAAGATCTTGATGGTGTAATTACTTAATGTAGAATAACATTGTAGGGTAGTTGCGAGAGCCTGGATCTGGTCAGTTTGAACATAAAACAGATTAAATATTTTGGCCGGATATGGCCGGTTTAAATACTAAAGGGTTAAAGTCTGAAATTTTAGACCTTAGAAACAAAAATAAGAATTTTGGGAAAGCAGAGATGTAATTTGATTTTCAAACAGTGTAATGACCTGAATAATAGTTTTGGCATCACAGTCTTTGTATGGTACAGGTCTTCTAACCATATTGATAAATCCCTATGTTGCTACATATGTTCTTAAGTGAGCATGTAACAGGTTGTGAATTTCATTGAACAATATATTTATGAAAGTAAAGTTCACGTTGCATGAATTGAATGGTTTGACAGAAATTGATAGGTCTAAGGACTACATCATACTCCATTGTCTGCTTTGATATGGTTTCTATGGCTAATGCCAGACACTTTGCAGCATGTATTATGTTTCCATTTGTTTTTCTGTGCCATGCTGTTTGCATGACTGAGACTGCCTTACTGCTTGCAAGATTATGAACCCCTCAAGGTTGTCAGCTTTATCCTAGGAGGTAAGAGGTTTAAGTATGAGAGCACAGAGCAGGTTGTTGTAGAGGAGCTACATGGTTACTCAAATTTAGAAGGGAGAGTGGAAAGTGGTGAGATGAAATTGGAAAGAGATAAATTGTCGTGATGAAGTATCTGAGTGGCTTCAATGTGCAAAATGAGTAGAAATGAGTGGATATAGAGGGACTAGGATTGTGGGTTTGTGGAAGGTTTGCAAAAGTATGTGGGAGCAAGAGATGGGGAATGGGGGCAGGGGGGGTATGCAACAACTATAAGGATTGAGTAGGGTTGAAGGGTGGATGGAGGGAATGATATTGATATATAATAACATTTGTTACAAAGAGTTTTTTTCTTTCTAAGGAAAAGAAACAAACTTTTTTTTTTCAGTTGGAAGAGAGTTAGCAGCCATGACTGCTGGTCCTTCTAGATAGATGTGGGCAGAAGCGTTGGCACGCTGGGCGAAATGCTTGACGGTATTTCGTGTATCTTTACGTTCTGAGTTCAAATATTGCCGCGGTCGACTTTGCCTTTCATCCTTTCGGGGTTGATAAATTAAGTACTAGATATGCACTGGGGTTGATGTAATTGACTTAATCTGTTTCTGTCCTTGTTTGTCCTCTCTGTATTTAGCCCCTTGTGGGTAGTAAAGAAATAGGTGATGTAGTTAATATTCAGCTTGAATTTCTGTAGTTGGTGGCTGAGGGAAAAACTCAGACATGAAATGGAATCCAGAGAGTTGCAGCTCTAGACAGATTGAGTATATGTTAAATGTAGAAGTGATGGCTGAAGTACAGTAAATTTGATGAGGGGGAGAATCAGCTATATTCATTTGCCTTGAGTTAAAGTAGTAGAACAGTTACTTGTTGTACAGCTTGAACATCTGATGTTCAGTATCATCATCATCATCATTTAGCGTCCGCTTTCCATACTAGCTGCATCAGGCCCAGTCTGATCTGGCAGTGTTTCTACGGCTGGATGCCCTTCCTAACGAAAACCACTCCGTGAGTGTAGTGGGTGCTTTTTACGTGCCACCGGCACAGGTGCCAGACGGAGCTGGCAAACGGCCACGGACGGATGGTGCTTTTTACGTGCCACCGGCACGAGAAATGTGTGCAGTGGAAATTCAACAAGGTTGTGTTTTGAAGAGGAAAGATTGGGGGAAGTTTTTAGTGTTGTGTCTGGAAGTTTAACTAAAGAGATGTGTATCAGATCTTTGATTAGGGTAGACGTTGAGTTGCTTTTGTTCAGCCCTGGGTCAGCTCTGATCCAGGAGACCTACACTCAAGCATTCCACTCATAGACAATCTTTTTATTTTTAGATGTACTGTTTCTTGGACTATATAAATCAGTGAGGCCTTTATTCTTAGGTGGTCGGGAATGATTTCAAGTAGTTTTGTTATTTCTACCTAGTTGAATGATAGCATTGAGACTTGTTGACTAAGAGATTTTAGTTAAGGAGTTAGATAAGTAAGCTCTTGTTTTTAGGTAGGATATTATTCATGGAATTATGATTGTATGTTAAAATTATACATAATGTATGCTTATTGTAATGCAATTGTATAATGAAATTTCCCTGTATTGCATAAAGTGGCTGAAAGTTAACAAAAAAAAAAAAAGTTTGCACTTAAGATTTTTTAAAAGAAGTTTTTATAATAGCTTAGGGCCTAAAGACACTGTTTAGGAAAATGGATTAGGTTATTTTCAGACTGAAAACTTTGTCTGAAAGCTTGCTGCAGTGTGAATTTCACTGAAGGCACTCAAGGGCCAGATGGTGTTAAGCTAAATGAAAAGTTTGAAAGTTTAAATTAAATCCATTAAGTATAGCTTTCACCGTGCTGGTGGCACGTAAAAAGCACCCACTACATTCTCGGAGTGGTTGGCGTTAGGAAGGGCATACAGCTATAGAAACTCTGCCAGATCAAGATTGGAGCCTGGTGCAGCCACCTGGTTCACCAGCCCTCAGTCAAAATCGTCCAACCCATGCTAGCATTGGAAAGCAGATGTTAAATGATGATGATGATAGCTTTCAACAAAGAAGATACATGATATGAATGGATAACTAAAGAGATCAAAATGTAGTGGCTGCTGGTAACCAAACAGTAGTGATTTACATTGGACAATAGAAATCTATGAATATAGTCAATGACTTTCTGAATTAATAAAATTCCAGTTGTTATTTTTATATCATGAAATTAATATATTCTTCAAATTAGAGTGTATTGATACTTATTCTGCTAAATATGACATAAAACACTTCTGTAAGCATTAGGATACCATTTTAAGTTGAATCTAAGGACCACTTACAGGCTAGATGGTGATAGCATGAATAATGCTAGCCCACTTTAATGAAAACCTGTCAACCATTATTTTGTATGTTCATTCTGCAATTCTCATGTGTCAAAAACTCTGCTCTTCAGAAAAGTTCACAAGAGGAAATGAGTTCATCTTCCTTGTAGAGAAGAAAATTGTAGCATTTTGGACAGGACCTTCTGAGAACATTAGAGAAACAAAACTTTAGTTTCATCATTGTAAAAGACATGCTGATTATTATGGTCAGTCTGGTCCACTTCATAACTACCATCTTTAGATTTTCTCAGTATGGCTGCATACAAACATTTGTTTTCATATTTTGATTTTCCAAAAAGCAAAATATCTATTCCAGCTATTTTCAGTGAGGCATTTAATAAATGGAATGTTTCACATGTCTGAGATCCATTATCCAGTTTTAACAGAATTCAACTGCTAAAATATTGTTCAGTTTTTTTCATGATCCACACGTATATGCATATGTGGAACTTTGGGCAAGTGTCTTCTACTATAGCTTCAGGCCTTGGTTGCTGGAAACTAAAAGCCTGCTGTATATGTGTACGTGTATATGGGTGTGTGTGAGTGTTTGTGCCTCCTTGTCTTGATGTTGTGTGATAGTTGTAGATGAGTCACTGTCATGCAAGCGGTGTTATTCATTTCCAATATCCCATGAAAATATGTCAGGCCATGGAGAAACAACCAGAGTTCGACAACAAAAGGGCACCCAGCTGTTGAAAATCTGCTTCAGTAAACTCCATCCAGCTTATACAAGCACGGAAAAGTGGATGTTAAAATATATATATATATATACACTAGCTGACCACGTGCCATTAATAATGACGGCTAATTGTAGTATCTTATATATAATGTTCAAAATAAGGTACATAATAATCACGCATACAAACATTCACATACTTCCCTTGTACACGCACACACAGAGTTGAAACGCTGATTTTTTTTTTTCATCCCTTCCTTATTTATCTATCACTCCTTCATTTCTCACGTTGCTATTACTTTCTCTCACTTCCTCTCAGCCAAGGCTATTACTCTTACTATTTCTCCTTCACTGAATTACTATTTTCTTTCCTCCTCCACATCTGACGTGATTCTGGACCAATATATATATATATATATATATATATAAAAATTAATAAATAAAACATATGCATATATACATACATATATGTACGTACCTACCTCTACATGTATATATATATATACACGCATATATGGGTACAGGACACCCAAAAAAAACGTCGAACACAATGAGATACGAAAACATAAACATAAAACCAAGGAACTGGACATTTTTCTTAAATAACAAAAAAATAGAGTACAGGACAAATAAGACAAGGAAAATTCCCCTTCTTCAGTCGCCATGGTTTCATCTACTCTGCGTTTCGAAGGTGAAGGCGATACGCATCTTCGATAGAAACTTTCCTTCCCGCGAAAAGCAAATTAAATAAAATTATATATATATAAGGCACAGGAGTGGCTGTGTGGTAAGTAGCTTGCTAACCAACCACATGGTTCCGGGTTCAGTCCCACTGCGTGGCATCTTGGGCGTCTTCTGCTATAGCCCCGGGCCTACCAATGTCTTGTGAGTGGATTTGGTAGACGGAAACTGAAAGAAGCCTGTCGTATATATGTATATATATATGTGTGTGTTTGTGTGTCTGTGTTTGTCCCCCTAGCATTGCTTGACAACCGATGCTGGTGTGTTTATGTCCCCGTTACTTAGTGGTTCGGCAAAAGAGAGCGATAGAATAAGTACTGGGCTTACAAAAGAATAAGTCCCGGGGTCGAGTTGCTTGACTAAAGGCGGTGCTCCAGCATGGCCACAGTCAAATGACTGAAACAAGTAAAAGAGAAAGAGAAAAGAAATATATGGGTACAGGACACCCAAAAAACGTCGAACACAATGAGAAACGAAAACATAAACACAAAACCAAGGAACTGGACATTTTTCTTAAATAACAAAAAAATAGAGTACAGGACAAATAAGACAAGGAAAATTCCCCTTCTTCAGTCGCCATGGTTTCATCTACTCTGCGTTTCGAAGGTGAAGGCGATACGCATCTTCGATAGAAACTTTCCTTCTCTCGAAAAGCAAATTAAATAAAATTATATCATCATCATCATCATCGTTTAACGTCCGTTCTCCATGCTAGCATGGGTTGGACGGTTCAAATGGGGTCTTGGAAGCCCGAAGGCTGCACCAGGCTCCAGTCTTATCTGGCAATGTTTCTACAGCTGGATGCCCTTCCTAACGCCAACCACTCCGTGAGTGTAGTGGGTGCTTTTTACGTGCCACCTGCACAGGTGCCAAGGGAGGCTGGCAACGGCCACGGTCGGATTGGTGCAATTTACGTGCCACTGGCATGGTAGCCAGTCGAGGCGGCGCTGGCATCGGCCACGATTCGGATAGTGCTTTTTATGTACCACCAGTCCAGGGGTCCTGGCATCTGCCGGGTGCCAGTCATAGGATTGGTTCAATTTCGATTTTATATATATATATATATATATATATATAAACACTAGGCTCATTATTATATTAGGAGATGAGGAGCATCAAGATTGTGTGGTTAAGTTTGCTCCTCAACCACATCATTTCAGGTTCAGCTTCACTTCCTGGTATCTTAAACAAATGCCCTCTACCCTAGCCCTAAGCTGACTGAAGCCTTGTGAGCAAATGGAAACTGAAAGAAACCTGTCATATGGGTGTTTGTGTCTTCCTTAGTTGATGTTTCACCAGACCTTTTCAGTCATGATTGGAGACACCCAAAACCTGTCCTGTTACAGCACATCAACATAGGAAGAGAGGTGGTATACAAAATATGGAAAATAGGGTTTTTCAGGCTTTGAGTAATTTTCTCAACAGTAAAGCATTTCCTTAAGCTAGCTGATAGCCATTTTGTAAAGCAATGCAATTTTTTCTCTTTTTGTTGACGAGTTATTAGTCATTATCATTGAATCAGTTCTGTGTTTTATTTTCTTGAATCCAATTGTTTCCTTGCAAGTCATGATGATAATGTTCTTTAGTTGATTTCCTGTGTTCTATGTTTGGTAGGATTTGTTTTTGAAATCTTTGTTGCTCTGTTGAAGGATGTCAAGCTTAAATTTCTGGCATGTTCTAAATTTGATCTTATGAGCTAAATCTTTCGTGTTGGACAAACCTGGATGATGGTCTGTCCAGCACTCAATGGCACCAGTAACAGTTCCTGTTTACAATTGATCCCAAGATAGTACAATGACAGTTAATGAGATGTCAGTATTCAGAGTATTGAAATTTTCAGAAGATTTTATTCCTATTTTACTAACAAAATTTTGTTTGTAATCACCAGATTGTGTTCAGTACACTTGATAAAGAGGAGTGCTCTATTGGACTTGCCAACTCTTCATTTGTTGATTAATTGAGTTCTGAACTTGTGATTTTTTTTATTATGGTTGGGGATGGAAGAGAGGTTTACATTGGGTGTAGAAATTTATTTTTTAACATCGTCTTTTGTATTCAAAGTATGAGCATAAATGCTGTTGCTGGCATAATGGTTCCTGACCCGGATGGATTTGCAGATTCATGAGATATTTGTTAATTCCCAATTGGTGCACTCTGAGCTTAAGTAGGTTATTAGTGTTGTTTGGGGTCAAATTTTTCAGGAAAAACAAACTTGATCACGCTATTCCTTTTGTTTCTCCTCTTCATTTTTCTAGTCACACTCAGAGCAATGATCTCAAAAATGTTTTCAAGCTAAAACGGTAGTTCTCTCTTGTCATTCTGATTTTAGTTGGTCCATCAGAGTTCATATTTCAAAGTTCCAAATTTCATAGTTTTGCCTTTTAATGTTTTTTTGACTACAGAGTGCAATCATTTTGGATGAAGCAGATTTTTTAGAGCACCTTCTGTATCTCCTTGCCTGTTCAAAGTGGACAGAGTAGATCGTAAATAGGGTCACTCATACTTTAATACTGCTACTGAACAACTTCGCTAATTGTGTTCAAAAGTGGAAATACTAAAACACACATTCATAGTTTTCATGCCAGTTCTTGATGAGGAGTTTCCTAACTATATTTGCCTGCTCCTGGTTCCCTTCTTCAATTACCGAAAGGCTTGTATAGCTTGTGTTGGTCCATAGAATGATGATGCCAGTTTGTTTGTTTGTGTGCTTGTTGCTGTACTTTAAGAAGCACATGGTCAACCAACTAAATCCATTGGAAAGGACTTTCTAACAGGAATGGACGGAACTACAACAGCTTTCTTTGTCTTCACAATTATTAAGTCCAAGATAACATTGGATCTTAAATCTGTCATTGAAGTCTTGCAGGCTGCTGGTCAAATCAGTCTTAGTCAGGACTAGTGATTCTCAAAACTCTTTGATTTCATGGCATACTGGTGATGAAACAAAGCAATTATTGCTGCACTTCCGTGGAAAGTTCAAAATTATTGTCATCATTGTCGTTTAATGTCTGCTTTCCATGCTAGCATGGGTTAGATGATTTGACTGAAGTCTGGTGAACCAGATGGCTGCACTAGACTCCAATCTGATATGGCAGAGTTTCTACAGCTGGATGCCCTTCCTAACGCCTACCACTCCGAGAGTGTAGTGGGTGCTTTTACGTGCCACCGGCATGAGGGCCAATCAGGTGGTACTGGCAATGGCCACGCTCAAATGGTGCCCTTTTTATGTGCCACCTGCACAGTAGCCAGTCCAGCGGCACTGGCAACAATCTTGCTCGAATGTCATCTACATAGAATTTTGAAAAAACCTTATAAATTTGAGGATTTAGAAAAAATATGCTGACTTGTTGTTCATTTATATTAGGTTTGTGCATATCAAGTAACGACATGAAAACTGCGAATAGAATATTTTCAGAATGCTCCAGTATTAGTATAAATTTTCTAAAGCCTTAAATTACATTTTTAAAAATCCATAGTGCATCTCACCCCTTGTTGTGCATTCTTTGAGAAACATTGATCTGGACCTGCAGTCTCAAGCTTACCCTATATGTAATAATGTTAATGTTTCCTATGGCAATATCCTCAGAATGTTGGGAACATGCAAGCTTCTTCATTTGTGTCTGTATGTATGTATGCATATATATCATACATTATATGCATATATACATATGTGTATACATATCTATATATATATATATATATATATATATATATATATATATATATCATCAGGCGGTGCTATTAAGTTAGACATGGCCTGGACCAATCTTTGGTCAAAACATATCTAAGTTTATATATATATATAAATAAGACTGGCTGTATTCATGAATATATGTGTGTATATATATATATATATATATATATATATATATATAGTGTATATATGTCATATACACGCACACATGCATGCTTGAAGATAGGTACTATGTATGTATCATCATAATTTTATGTCTGTTTTTCATGCTAGCTTGGGTTGGACATTTGGACAGTATCCAATGGATTTGTGGACCACATCATATATATATATAGTATACAAATTTTGAATTTGAGGCAGCTCAAGTAATGTAAACTTAATGTTGCATAGTTTAATATCTGCTGTAGTATTTCATTGAGGGATAACTCCCTTTCCAGAAGTGCACCTCCAGAGTGATTCATTTTGCAGACAGTATAATAATAACTTTGTTACAATTTCTGTATCTTTAAATTAGTTTTTAAGAGCATTTGTAACCCAACATTCATGCTTCCAAGGTGAATGTATAAACTGCAAACAATTTTTCCTACGCCACAGTTGTGAACAACCCAGCACAGGGGGAAACTCAGTGGACTGTCAACCTCTTATGAAACTGACATAGGTATCCATGGTATCAAACATATGAGTTATGTATCAGATAATGACTGGACTACATAAAATATATTTTTAACACATTTCATGACTCTTACATTTTGATATGCATGTAAATATATGTACATGCATATGTTTTGGTGTGTGTATAAATGATGATGATCTATATACCTCTCTCTCTCATATATATCATCATCATCATTTAGCGTCCGCTTTCCATGCTAGCATGGGTTGGACGGTTCGACTGGGGTCTGGGAAGCCAGAAGGCTGCACCAGGCCCAGTCTGGTCTGGCAATGTTTCTACGGCTGGATGCCCTTCCTAACGCCAACCACTCCATGAGTGTAGTGGGTGCTTTTTACGTGCCAGACGGGGCTGGCAAACGGCCACAGTCGGATGGTGCTGTTTACGTGCCACCAGCACGAAAAAAAAAAAAGAAACAAAAAATATAATTGTAAACTGCTGTGACTTACTTCAATGACGGCACGAACATTTCTGCAGTTGAAGAGGCGACCTTTGGATTGAGGACATCGTTGTCGAGAAAAGCCTGGAATATATATATATATATTCTTTGGCTATCTGTTGTAGATCAACTGTTCTTGTTTGGTAATTGTTTCTGGCAGGTTTGCATGTGGGATACCCGACCTGGTCTTGATCTGCATCAACAATGAAACCTGCTGCAAGTGAAGCTGCTTTATGCAATGGAGAAGTGATTCCTCCCATGTACTCTTTTGTATTCTCTCAGTTGTTTTTCTTCAATGGCTGGAATTATAAGCTTCAGCAATCGGTGCCATTCATCGTGCTGCAGGGCCTTCTCTTCCCAGCGTTTTGGGGAGATGCTAGGTATCTCTTCAGCACATACCTGTATTGCAGCCTCTGGTATCATGACTCCACCTGCCCTGATGTGGTTCAGCAAGAAAACAGCCTTTGGGAACCTGCTTCCCTCCATCCTGCAAACATGTTCTGCCCAGTGCAATTGTGATGAGGTAATGAAGGCCTCCACACTAACTGTGCCAGCATGGCACAGGACCTCTGCATCAGGAACGGGATGTATATATTATTCACTTCATCTGCATCTTCAATATATCTTGGTAGTCCTACAGGTCATTCTTTCCTTCCCTACTAAATGTGAGTAGCTACACAGCTCTTCTACAAGAACCTACTTTTCCCCCTTTCCCACTGTACCCCATATACCCTTTTCATAACACAGCCCTGCTCTTCTCTTGTAGTTTGTAGTCTTGTGTGCTACCTGACTGTCTCACTAGTGCTGGTGGCATGAAAAAGCACTCAGTACATACAGTAAGGTGGTTAGTATTAGGAAGGGCATCCAGTTGTAGAAACCATGTTGAAGTAGACACTGGCACACACATTCCAATGTTGACTGTCTGCTCTGAGTTTCACCCTTAGTTGCATTGTCTATAACTGGTCCACAGTTGTGAACAGTCTATGTAAGGAAGTGACTCTAAGGAGATTGTCAACTTTGATATATATATATGTGTGTCTATCCATTCAACACAACATATTGAGTACTATTTCTGGTACTGTTTGTGCTATCATCATTGTTCAACGTCCTCCTTCCATGCTAGCCTGGGTGGGATAAAAATATATTTGTGCTCTATTTTGCTACTGTTATATATATGTATACTAGCAGAGGCATCCGGTATTGCCCAGGAATGAAATTGTTTCTTATGTATTGGAATAAAAAAAAAGAGGAAAATATGTTGTATAGAAATTTGTTCTTCTAAATTCAATTTATTCTTCAATTGAGAAATCAATTCTGAATTCATAATATAAAATAATAATAATAATAATAATAAATGAAAATACAAAATTTATTACTTTTATGAAAGGAGATAAATTGTCACATATGTTGAAGGAAATTATATGAGAGCTTCTGGATAAACAGCATTCTTTGTTTCCTGGTTTGGAGCATAGACAAATAAGTCTTGCAAAATACCAACCCTGGAGCAACCAACATAAAACTGCAAAGTCTGACCTTGAGCTTTATTAATAGGCATCGCAAAGCAAAGTTGCACTGGAAATTCTGTTCGTTTGAACTCAAATGGCATGTCTGTTGGTTTGATTGACATTCTTTGTATGAAAATCTTCCCCAGAGGCGCATCCAGTAATAATGGTAGCTTCTAACATATTAGGTGATAATGTCTTCACAACCAGCCTTGTCCCATTGCATAATTTAGGAGGATCTAAATTTCTTAGAAGCATTATTAGGACTCCTACCTTCAAAAAAAGTTTATGTGGTGAAGTTCCAGGTAGCTTCAGAGAATTAAGGAACTCTGTTGGGTAATGGACAGCTTGATTTTCATCAAGGACTGAATCAACTGATTTGTACTCCTTAATGACTGTTGGAATCTTATTCATTAATTCATGGTTAATTCTTGCTACTGTGTCATTTTTTTGAGCAAGAATTGACCTTTCACACAATCATTTATGTGAATTATAATTATTACTTAAGTCTGGAAATACAGTTCAGCTGGAGAATTCACCATGAGCCAAATTGATATCACTATTCCCATCAAATGGTACTTTCTCATTTCCTAATTGAAGGAGTCACGTTGAAAACTGCTTTGCACATTGGTCCCCATGTAATAAAGCTTGCATATTAATATTGAAGGAGAATTTCTGTACTTTATTCCATAGGTGTGAAGACTTAATGGATGCTTTCATTTCGTCAGATCTTGTTCATCCCGGAATGGCTGGTAATGTCTGTCTGTAGTCTCCTGATAAAACTAATGTAACTCCTCCTATAAATTAATTGTTGCTTCTTATGTCCTGTAAGGTCTTATCAAAAGCTTTCATTGCACCTCTATGTGACATGGTGCATTCATTCCAAATGACCAGGTGGCATTGGCGCAACACTTCTGCTGAATCTGAACCTTTGCTTATGTTACAAATTGGACTGTCATTTGTGACCAGGTTTAGTGGTAATTTAAAAGCAGAACAAGCTGTTCCTCCTCCTGGGAGAATGGTGACAGCAAAGCCAGATAATGCTACAACAACTGCAATTCTTTTTTGTTGCCTTGCCTTGGAGAGAAGCAATGTTGTCACAAATGTTTTACCTGTGCCACCAAGAGCATCAAAAAAGAAAATTCCTCTGCCTTTATCTCTGACTGACAAAATAATTTTATTATATGCACAGCATTATTCTGGAAGAAGTTTAGGTTCATGTTCATTCACAAATGCAGCCAACTCTGTGACGTCATAATTTGTCTCTCTTGCTATTTGTTAAATCATTAATTTGACTGTTTTTAGCAGTCCTGAGCCAGACTCTTGCAAATTTTTGCTTCCCATAACCAAAACATGATCCTCAATTTCAATCAGCGCTTAGTTAAAAATTGTTTCAGAGAACTGAATATTGATATTTAGGTTTGCCTGTTGAACTGCATATTTTAAATCCTCAGCCGTTCCTCATGATGTTTCATCCAAAGCTGTAAGGGACTGCGAAGTTGACACATGTTCAGTATAATTGCAAAAAGATTACGAAGTTTCCTTGGAGAATCTGATACTGATACTTCAGTCAATGCAAGGTCCCAATGCCTATCATTTTCTATAAAAACTTTGTTGATAGCATGCTTTCCTTCAAGTTTCACACATATGACCATTTACCCTCCTTGAATTTTCAAATGATTTGGGACCACATACTTCATGCAAAAGGAGCCATAAATAGTAGCATTCTGCTTGGCTTGGGTGGAAACTGTAAACTCTGGCAAGAGTGTCAGCTCCACGTTTTCTCTTGTGCCATTTATTGTTTCTCCAGGTTAATACTTGAGTAATTGTGAGTAAAAGAGTTTTCTTGCATCTTCATCTACTTGCCCCAACAAAAGGCAGTAAGGGTAGTTTCTTTTGGAGAAAGTGCCTGTTGCAAGGCTGTTTGTTTTGTAAAGATAACCCTGTGACCATTCTCTAGTTGGACACTCAGATGAATGATGGCTGGGTGCCTCTCATGAATGGAAAAACCGAAGATGCACAAAAAAGCCTCATTGGTACTGATGTATCTTCCTCTGTCATACTGTGCAACTTTGTCATTTTTATTTATCTCTTGACTGCCATTCTACATAAAAGTTATGTTGCAGCATCTAAACCTTTGTTTATATATTTGCAAGCATACTTAATAGAGTTAACAGGGTTACAGAATCCCACATTGACTCTGGTTACCTGCACTCATCTTTGCTTCACTATAGAAAACTGATCATTTACATCTACCCCATCTCCTCTTGTAGAGAGTGAGAACATTGTTCCAGGAAACATTTTTGAAAATTAAAATGGAGATTAAATGAAAAAATGAGTTACGTTAATATCTTCACAAGAGTGATTGAAATACATGGTGATTGTGGAATGCCACACGCATGCACACACACACACACACATACACACACACATGCAGTATCAAGCATTAGATGAAATGGATGTGTGAGAGAGAGAGAGAGAGAGAGCATGAGTGAAGGGGTGTGTTGTCGTGTATACATACATCTCTTATTATAAAAGGCAGATTTTATCTGCCTCCCTTTGGGAGTTATACAAATCTACAATATATGATTTCTTCAATTACAATTTACCTAGCATTTTTAAGAGTACAATGCATTGCGTCATGCCAGGTCCAGTTTTTAAAATTTAAACTCCAATTAAGCAAAATTTACAGAAAACTCACATTCTGGTGTGTGTCAAATGATTTTCTTAGTCTGGTTTACACCACACGCAAACGCACACACACAGTGGGCAACGAATAAAATGAAAGTAAATAGCGACAGAGTGATTTGAGCAAGACTAAACTGAAGTGTTTAAACCACTACTCAAAATAAAAAAACACAGCAAACAGAAACAAATAAATACATAACCATTTAATCCTCACACAACTTCTTCAATTAGAATTTACCTAAGATTTTTCAAAGTACTCCATTCGCTCATGCCATAATATATTTCTTTCAATTTCACCCCCAATTAAGACAAAATTCGAGAAAAACTAATATTTTAACATATCACTCCGAAAGCATTGATGTACATGTGTGCGTGCGTGAGTGTGTGTGTGTCATTCCTCACACACACGCATACACATACATATACAACTACATACAACTACATACACATACAACTACATACAAACACGCAAAAAAAAAAAAGGCGCAAAACACAACTCACTTATCATTCCAACACATTTGCAAAGACACACGGAGGACAGAAAAGGTAATTGGTTTTTATTTTACTCTGTATATATTTTATTATATAATATTATATATAGATATATGTATATATAATTGCAGTATGAAACAGTGTTTATGTATAAACAGACGACACTTATATATAGTTACCAAGCCGCCGAATTTACCTATTCATATTTAAATGAGAATATCAGAGCAAATCTCTTTAGTACATTCGTGAAAACACGTATTATACTTCGTAAACACTTCAACTACAGTTTTGTACAAAAATCGAAGTGTAATTTTAATTCCGTGAATTATGGGAGATTTTTTTTCCGAAATTTGTTCCTATTGTGTTTTCAAAATTTTAATTCTGACAAAAATGGATACGAATTTCATTATATCAAGCAGCGAGTCAGAATTCGAAGGATTTTCTACTGAAGACTTTCATAAATCTAACTCTATGACTGAAAAAAAAAAAGCATCTTTATATAAGAGTGAAGTTGTGTGTCTGTCTCCTACGATTTAGATTCCTAACTACTCCCACATTTTGCGGTGCAGTTTAACAAAAGCGGGTATCTTATAGTCGTGATTCATATCGAGCCCTTCTGGGTATTAGCGTGCGTCTACGATGAGTCTACGATTTAAAAAAAATTTACCATCATATTTTTCCATTTTAATGCATTTTTTTCGCTTTTATATAAGGGAAGTAACTCTCTAAAAATATCTACGATGTGTCAACGATTTAAAAAATATTTACCTTAATTTTTTTTCAATTTTTAATGATTTTTTGGCTATAACTCTCTAAAAATGCTTATATAGTTATTTCCCTTACAACCCGAGCAACGCCGGGCGATACTGCTAGTACATAAATAAATAAGAATACATCTTTTTTGTATATATATATATATGTGTGTGTGTGTGTGTGAGAGAGAGAGAGGGAACTTAGTAAATATAAACTTAGTAAATATTTCTTTCAGTAATTTATTGTAGTTGTTTGCAAATAGCGAATTAAAACTTGAAATGAAAACATTAAGATAGAGAGTGAGAGATTTCGCAAATGAAGAGGGAAAACTTCACCATTGTTACACCAATACCGGAAGTTGACATTGAGAAACCTTTTTAAAGAAGTGAATCATATATACAAAGCAATATTACTTATTTTTAATAAAAAATAATAAATTGAAGGTCAAATTATTCATGCATCCCAAGTATTGCAGCAATTCGTGCAGCCGTTTTCACTTGAAAAGTGAATACACACACATACAGGTCTATTATATATATATATATTTACTTATATCTCTTTGTCTATTTACTCTTACTGTATATTTTGTATAATGCCTTTACTGATATGTAATGGTGTATTAAAGTATTGATTGGGTATCATCTGATAGTTGATGTTTTATTGATTTAAGTATGTTTCTCCATTCTCTAATTTTGTAGTATTATATATATATATATATATGTCTGTGTATGTATATATGCATGCATGAGTATATATATATGTATATATATATATATATTTGTGCTTGTACCCCCCCTCTCTCTAGCACCATCCATACGTGGCCGATGCCAGCGCCGCCTTGACTGATTCCATGTTGGTGGCATGTAAAAACCCACTAACCGATCGTGGCCGTTGCCAGCCCCTCCTGGCACCTGTGCCGGTAGCACGTATAAAGCACCCACTACACTCACGGAGTGGTTGGCGTTAGGAAGGGCATCCAGCTGTAGAAACACTGCCAGATCAGACTGGAGCCTGGTGCAGCCTCCTGGCTTCCCAGACCCCGGTCGAACCGTCCAACCCATGCTAGCATGGAAAACGGACGTTAAATGATGATTATATATATATATATATCATCATCATCATCATTTAACGTCCGCTTTCCATGCTAGCATGGGTTGGACGGTTCAAACTGGGGTCTGGGGAGCCCGAAAGCTGCACCAGTCCAGTCAGATCTGGCAGTGTTTCTACAGCTGGATGCCCTTCCTAATATATATATATATATATGTGTATATGTATAATTAGATATTGTTGCTATACTAACATGGTATTATAACTTTAGTTGCATTATTTCCATGCCACTCTGGAGCTGCCTTCTGTGTTCAGGTTTCTAATTCTCTCTAAATTGTCAAAGAATAGAGTTATGTTTATAGTTCTGTAATGAGAAATAATAAGTAAATACATTTTCTGAAGCAGCAATATTTACAATGTTATTTCAGGAAATATAGATTCTGTATTGGGAATAGCAGATGCTTTCAATCTGGTTACTATGAAAGATGAAGGATAATACAAAGAAGATTGTAGCTAATGGTATTGATCTGCATAGATTTTTCTTGATCAGTATGTGAATGTAAAAAAAAAAAAAAAAAAAAAAAAAAAAAGGTTTAATAATTTAGTCTTTTGTGAATATGCAACCACTGATTTCATAGAATGTAGCATGATTAAGCTCAAACTGTATACATATAGTAGGATCATGTATAGATATCTTCTTTATTTATATCATGTAGTTTGTGAATAATACCATCATTAGTTGTGGGTTTCCAAATGGGTTCATCACTGGTTCATTGCATTTCTGAGTGCATCTCATGTCATCAATGAAGTGTCAATGCAACTTACATAGTATACATACCACAAAGTAATTTTTTTTGACACATCACTTTGTTTTCTTGCATGCATGCATACATACATGCACACACTTACACACACACATTCCTGAAAGGCTTCCATACAGTTTCCATCAAAAGCATTGGTGAATATGTGATAGAAGGTATCTACCCTTGGTGCTTCATGTTGGAATAGACTCTGCAACTAATTGCTTTCTTAATCTCATTTTTACCTATTTCTTTACTACCCACGAGGGGCTAAACACAGAGAGGACAAACAGGGACAGACAAACGGATTAAGTCAATTTCATCGACCCCAGTGCGTAACTGGTACTTAATTTATTGACCCTGAAAGGATGAAAGGCAAAGTCGACCTCGGGGGAATTTGAACTCAGAACGTAACGGCAGACGAAATACGGCTACGCATTTCTCCCGGCGTGCTAACGTTTCTGCCAGCTCACCGCCTTCTGCCAGCTCACCGCCTTAATCCCATTACCATGCATCTACCACTATCTGTAACAAGATATTTGGTTTGGAAATGGAAAGGGTTACTGGTTCAAAAAGGTTTTGAAGAGGGGATGTAGATGAGAAAATTCTCAAAGATACGTTATTTTCTAACAAATCAGACTGGAACCTGGTGCGGCTCTCTGGCTCATCGTCTCCTGTCAAGCCTTCTAACACATGCCAGGATGGAGAGTGGACGTTAAATGATGATGATGATGATATAGCAATAATGCCAAAAATAAGACAAATTTTTTTTCTTCTCCTTCGTCACTTTTGGATATATATATTCATTCAAATCTAATCTTTTGGTGACTATATGTCTTCATAAAATTTATCTTTGTTGCTGAAATGTTATTAGATTTAAGAACAATTAGGACATCCCCTTTTAGCTTCTCAAACATTATGGTAATTTCACATAAAAATAAATGAAAGTCACAATGGCTAAAATCAATATCTTAGCTGGTTTTACAAATGAGCAATAATGTACACATTCAGCTATAAAAACCAGACTTTGAGGAAACTAGTGAAAGTCTGTGCTGGCTAAAATTATATATTGAAGTTCATGAGTGTCGATAAGTTGGTTATGCTGTGTAGAGGAAGTGAATTCTGACATTTTGGGACTGACCTTTCTCCTGAGAAAGAAAATTGTTTTTCTCTTTTAGGACAAAGGGTCAATCCCAGAATGTCAGTATCCACTTCTCTGTACAACATACAAAGTATAATAGTGTATTTGGACAACCCATTCTAGTGGGGTAGTTCAAGAATGAAATTGAGAAATGCATTAACTTGTGCTGCCTCAAGTGGCTGATAACTGCACTATGGTTCTGTTGAGGGGTTTAACAGATGAAAAAACAGAAAGGTCTTGTATTCCAAGCACTGATACCTCATTTCTTTTTTGAATCTGTGCTTCGTCTTACAAGTTGACAGCCTCCACTGTCAGAACATGTTACAAGTTCAACCGAAGGAGCTATTAATATTACAACGAACTAACTATCAAGCCATGAAACATCATTGACAGACAAAACACACACACACACACGTGCACGCTTGCACACACATACACGCGTGCATGCACACACACAGCTTGACACAAAAACATTCACTGCCACACCCACTTGACACATTCTGATGTACACACACACACAATCACACATTGACACATACCAACACACACAGACACACACACACACACACACACAGACACACACACACTCTGACACATACCAACACACAAATACACATCAATATACTAACACTGAAACACATCCATACTCATACAAATGCATGCTACTACATGCACAGATACACTGACACACACACTGTCATACAAACAGACACACACCTACACATACACACTCTTACATTCATAAGCTGTGCAAATAAGTACACCTATAGCATATTTCCTGATTATATTGCATTCATTAGGAAAAGTGTCGGATGTTGTTTAACTGACTTGTCTAACACATACTGATATCGAACACTGAATAGGAAAAGTGTGTTACACCAGTTTCATCATCTTGCAAGTAACTGTCAATATTCTAAGTTCCTAATTATATTCTATCAATGACCAACTGTCGCTGGCCATACCAGTTTCCATCAGATCAATGAAATATCTCAGCTTGAAACCTGCTTGTCAATAAAACCAGTGTTTTTTTCCTTTTCTTCGTTGTTTGTCCATCTTTATTTTGGAAACTCATTTAACTAGCTCAACCAAGAGATTTGAACATCTGCTTGAAGATGCTAGATGTCATCTAAATTGTTAGAGCTTGATAAAATACTAGGTGGGTTCTTATAAACATTTTTTTTTAAAAAGATAGTCCATAAATATACTAAACAATTCGATAGATGCAGGCATGGTTTTCTGGTCGAGAAGTTTGCTTCCCAACCACTTGATTTCAGAGTTATGCTGTCGAGAACTTCGATTCCTGGTAGGGCCACCCAAGGCGGATTGGTCTGACACCTTGTGGTATTAGGGCCACAACCTGGCAGATGGGGCTCTGGTTAAAATCCTCGGAGCGTCTGTTTCGGCAACCGGCTGCTCCTCGGTCATTCTGTCCCTGCGTCTGCGGACAATCTGCGGCAAACAGGATGTCTCTACATGCGGGATTGTTGGGGACTGCTTGTGAAATTCATATTCCCACGAAACTTCTTCCACTGCCATGGTTTGAGATGCCTCGAGGGTGGTAGAAGAAGCTGACTCAACCTGCCCAGGGTGAATGTTGCCACAAGTACAAGTACAACCGCTTGGTTTTGGGTTCAGTCCCTACTGCACGGTACATTGGGCAAAGTGTCTTTTTTTTTTGCTCCAGACTGATTAAAACCTTATGAGTGGATTTCGTAGATTGAAACTGAAAGAAGCCTGTCATTTGTGTGTTTGTGTGAGTGTGAGGAAGAAAGTGAAAGAGAGTGTGGTAGTGTATTTGTATCATTTTGTCTAACATTGTGGAATAGTTGTAAATGAGTGCCATTGTCATACAAGCAGTGTTATTTATAACATTGTGAAAACATGTCCAGCCAAGGGAAAAATGTTACCTTGCTTGGAAATGGGTAAGGGCTGGTGACAGGAAGGGTTTTCAGCTATAGAAAATCTACCTTGATAAACTCTGTGTGGCCCATGCTAGCAAGGAAAAGTGGACGTTAAAATGATGATGATGATAATACTAATTATCATGATGATGAGATGATGATAATATGGTCTTATTTTTACAGCAGCAATGTCCTGAAAGTAACCAGGAAATAATATCGTTATATGATTGTTCTTCTCATCATTTATATTAATTTAGTACTAGAATATTAGAAAATTAAAAATAATGCAAAGTAATTACATCCCTAATTGCACTAATAACAAAGTTTTCCATTAGAAATAAAAATAAATTATCAAATTAAGAAATGTATTTGAATCCTTAAGTACACTTACCAATTATTTTTAACATTGGTAAATAGTTCTTTTTGCTTTTTTTTTTTTTCATTTTTAGAGAAATATTTTCTGCAATTATCTCAAGAAATAATAAACTTTATTTGCAACTATTATAAAATAGAATTTTTAATATTTGCTGTTGCTTTGTAATTTACCTAATCAATGAAATTTTTGTTTGAATTGCTTTTTTGTTTTTGTAATGGAATCTGAAGAAACTGGTAGTGATCTGTGTGAGCAAAATTTATTGAAATATTTTGAGTTTAGATAAGTTTCTATGTCATGAGGAGATGTGGAATCTGCTGTTTTAGGACTGGCTTTTCGCTGAGAGGAAATATAGTCTTAGCTGAGGTGCTTAGTAAACACTGAGAAATATTTAGTGGTATTTAGTGATCTCATTCTCACTCACAACATCATAAGCGGAAAGTGTAACCTCTCGAAAGAGCTGTTCTTCACTCCTGCTCCAGAGTGTCGGCTGTGGGGTCATTCCGAAAAGCTCTACCTGCGACGATTTCATCTCAATCAAAGGAGAGGAGCTTTCTCTGTCCGGGTTGCGGATCCGTGGAACAAGCTGCCAGACGAGATGGTGAAGATGCTGACGACCGCTTTGTTCAAAGTCTCCCTTGACCTCAAGTGGCCTGAACTCTTTACATGAACACCACCCTGTACTTAACTCCATGTTCCCCTACATGGCCTTGCTATTTGCTTTTGAGCCAAATTAACTAACTAACTAACTAACATTACCATACAAAGTTCAAAGATAATGGTGAGGAAATGTAAGAAAAAATTAAATTAACTTAGCTTTTTGTATTGTTAGGACCAAGTTTGTGTGTGTGAAGTGATTACAATTTCATGAGTAAGTAGAGGCCAGTGGATACAGATGACAAAGTTCAGTCTGTGGATATAGAGAAGAACATTGATATAAAGGTAGAGGTCAAAGTACACAAATGACAAAGGTCAGATTGTATACATGTGGGGGTAAAATGAAAATAATTTTATGGGTGTCCAGATAGGGGTTCAGTGGTTGGATACACACACAAACACATACATCATTGTCATCATCATCATTTAACATCTGTTGTCCATGCTGGCATGGGCTGGATGCTTTGACCAGGGCTGGCAAGCTGAGTGGATGCACCAGGCTCCAGTCTGATTTGGCATAGTTTCTATGGCTAGATGCCCTCCCTAATGCCAACAACTCCAAGAGTGTAATGGGTGCTTTTACGCTCCACTGGCACAGGTGCCAGTTGCATGGCACCAGTATCTTCCACAACTACGATTTCATTTGGTTTGATGGGTCTTCTTTTCAAGCACAACATATTGCCGAAGGTGTCGGTCATTTGTCATTGCCTCCCTGAGGCCCAATATTCGAAAAGTGCTTTTCACATGCTACCAGCACAGATACTAATTACTCGATACCAGTATTGGCCACATTGCCTCCATGAGGTGCTTTTTATGTGCCACTGGCATGGGTGCTAATTATGTGACACCAGCATTGGCCACATTGCCTCCATGAGGCCCAGCACTCAAAAGGTGCTTTTATGTGGCACTAGAACGTGTGCCACTGACATGACTCCAGCATTGGCCACGACCATGATTTCACTTGGCTTGACGGGTCTTCTCAAGCATGGCATATTGCCAAAGGTCTCAGTCACTTGTCATTGCCTTTGTGAGGCCCAATGTTTGGAGATCATGCTTCAACACCTTGTCCAAATGTCTTCCTGCGTCTACCTCTACCACAGGTTCCCTCCACAGAGATCGGGACTTCTTTATACAACTGTCCTCATCCATATACATCACATGACCATACCAGTGTGGCCGTCTCTCTTGCACACCACATCTGATTCCTCTTGTGCCCATATTTATTATTAATTGTAGAAGTTACAGTGACCCAGGGGGCCAAGTGTTTCATGTGTTTTGTGCTCTATTTTCCTGTTTGTATCACCAAACCTGTATGTATGTAATGTATGTACCCTGCCATCATAGCAACTCTTGTTTTTCTAGTTGCAAGTTCTACTAAAAGCACTCATTTCACACTATAAAGTGGTTTGTGTCAGAAAGTGTGTGCAGCCATAGAAACCATGCCAAAAATGAAATCAGTGTCAAAATATGTCCTCTGGCTAATTGAATCCTGTTGAACCATTCTGTCCATGTCAGCATGAAAAATTAGATGTTAAATGGGGGTGGTGGTGATATATATGTGTATATGTATATTTTGTGTTAATTTTATTTTATTATGTTAAAGAAACTTTATGAATAAACGTTTACAGGTGGGGAGACTCAATACTAAAAGGCACAAATTTATTATAAAATTCCTTTTGACTAGGACTTTTTTTTTAATTATTAAACATATTTTGAAAAAAATCTTAAAGCTTGTGGTAGAGGATGTGACAAGCGTGAAGATCAGTTACTCCCTTTTGTTTTTGTGAGAATGCTGGGTACTGTGGTATTCATGAACTTCAGACATTGAGATATGATGAGTAGAGTACCCAGAGAAGTTGAAATATGAACCATGGGTCTGCCCAGAATCCAATGGAAAATGTCATGAAGTTGTTTTCAAAAACAGTCATGTATCAGTATGATAATTTTCCTATCCTATAATACATTGCAAAGTTAGTGTGTAATGCAGTAGCTGATGTTTGTAGAAGTACAACTAAAGTGTTGAGTGATGATGTTCTGGTATTTTGCGTCAGTTATGGTTGTGGTGTTTGAGACAAAGGGGCAAGTATGGCATTTAGGACAAGAACATTTGAAATACCAAACTGAATGTGGCTGCAAACTTCTAAAGCAGCTTTAGAAATTTCAGTCTCTTTTGAAGGAGAGATGAGGTGGTGTAGAAAATATTGAAGAGTTTACAGGGTCAGAATATAGAAAGTAGATGTTATGGTAGAAGGGTAGTTAGGTGCAAAATAAGGTGGCTGGGGTTCTAAGAAAGGCATTCAGAACAGAACCCTTGAGATCATGGAAGAGGTACATCTCCTTGGATTTAGTGAAAGTCAGAGTTGCTGTTGCACATTCAGTGGAGACAGAGAAATTAAAAGATAGATTTGTTGTATGTGGTGAGAGGAAGAATAATTGATATACAATTTGGAAACCAGTGGTCTTATTGTATGTAGAGATGGACAGGTGGATGTTGTTGATAGAAATAAATATTTAGAGAGCTAACAGAAGTGTTGGATCTTGTGGAAATGAATTCCAGTGTTGGGTGAAAAGCATTGGTAGAGAAGTTCATCATTTGTGAGAGAATAGCTCAGTTGCAGTCACATGCTTTATAGTTGGCTCAGTGAACTGCCCCACCATTTGGGCCTTGTTATGGCCAACTAAAAGTTTTGTGTATTTTTATAGCTGCCTTCAAAATATTTTTTCTTCTTACATTCAGATCTTCTTCTGATGAAAGTTGTAACATTTAAAATATTAAACTGTACTTGATAAAACTACTTGGTTGCTTGCTGTTAATGACATCAGTACAGACATCAGAGTATAATGCGAAAGATATTGATGGAAGAAGCATAAATTTTTTATTGTGTCAGTGAAAGAAACTACATAGTCATTCAACTTACTAGAGATAGCACTTAAATCTCTCTCAAAAGCAAACTTATTTTCTTAAATCTGGACACTTCAGTTAATGCAGTGTACATACTTTGATAAAAATGGGATCTTTATGCTTTTGGTCATAAGTTTGAAAATCAGTGTTGAATGTATGGCTAAACAATATAACACAAATGTTTATGAATATCTGCATTTATAAATAGGTTTTTTCTATAAATATACTTACTCTAAGTAGGTATTATATTATGCCTTTGAATAAGGTCCAATTCTGTAAACCTCATTAGAAGAGAAGTGTCATTGTTGTCTTCAGTAAGTAGGTCCTTTTACCCTAATCCTATTCCACTTTCACTTGACAACCACTCCAAAGGATTATTATTAAAAAAAAATTGTTGAAGTTTTAAAAAGGAAAATTTGAAATTATCATTACAAGAAATATTCAGTAAAACATGTTTAGCTATTTCATTGATCTTAGCAGAGCATATATTACATTCTTTACAGTAGTAATTAATTATATCAAAACCCTTTGGAATGAAAGAAAGCTATACAGCAAGGGTTAAAAAAATTACCCCCCCAAAGAAAAAATGGCAAGAAAGTTTGAGACTAACGGACAGCTTTGCAGTTGTTAACTCAACACTAGTCCTACAAGTATCAATCAAAATATATCAACTTCCTGGTAACTTTCATGTAAAGCCTATTCTCATTAATATAACACTGAATTCAGGGATGATAATAAGCAGAAAAGGCTGGGTAATCAAACTGGTAAAGCTGTTTACAGAAGTTGTTCAACCATTTTCCCTTTTATTCCTTGTTAGTCTAAAACTTAGATTTTTCTATAAGAGTTTGTATTTTTTTGATATGTGTATGTAGTTGTAAATTAAATAACCCATCCATGTATATACTATGTTTTTTTTTTACAGGACAGTTAATTGTATCAGTTAAGCATGGCTAATTCAGATTTGTAACATTGGATTTCAATATATCAATCATCATCATTATCATCGTTTCACATCTGCTTTCCATGCTGGCATGGGCTGGACGGCTTGACTGAGGTCTGGCAAGCCAGATGGCTGCACCAGACTCCACTCTGATCTGGCAGAGTTTCTACAGCTAAATGCCCTTCCTAACGTCAACCACTCCGAGAGTGTAGTGGGTGCTTTTATGTGCCACCGGCATGAGGGCCAGTCAGGCGGTTCTGGCGACGGCATCAATGTAGTAAGAAATAGGGAGTCAAAAAATGGGTATGATGATACTCTAATAAATCTCTTTGATAAATTACCCTAAAGGCATTCTTGGGAGAAGAGTTATCAAGAGACTGTGTAGTGGCTGCATGGGAAAAGTATATGTTATTATAGATGTGATCTATCATCTGAGAAAAGGGGAGTATAACTGAGTTATATAAAAAAAATATAGACATAGGATGTGAATGGATGATATATGATTGTTGCAAAGTAACCATAGAATTTTAAAGATGTTTAATCTAAATAGTGAAACCAAATGTGAAAATGTTAAACTTTAGGTGAAGTGAGATACATGAAGAATGGAAAGTAGAATTGTAGCCATATCAGCAAAGGAAAACAAATGTTAATATACTGAGATAGTTTACTCACTGATAGTGGTAAACATAGAGCTCCATGTTATATAATTATTGATATCTTTCTCCATGAGTAGCTTGTATTTATTTAAGATACTTATAAAACCTGACTTGAATCTCCCAGTAGTACACTATAATGTGTCTCACAGATACAGCATATAAGGATTTATTGGTATGAAGACAGTAACAAGAAAGAAGTGAAAACTTTCATTTACAAATCTAATATTGGCTGAAGTTCAAAGATTGATTTTAAACACATATATAACAAAAATATTGATTTCTTGTTTCATTGATTTCATATAAACTCAATAATAGTATTGATGAAAAGTTTATTGAAAGTATTCATTTTCTTTTTCTTTTAACTAATATAATATATAGCTCACATTGAAACAAACATTCAAAAGATAAGGCTTTATCTTTCTCATATAGAGAACACAATTATAATTTTACCTAATGTACAAGTACGTTTGCGTATTGAATGTTATAAAATACGCATAGAAATATGACACTTCTTTTATCAATTCTACTTATAATCTGCTCTTAATTTGCACATTCTTTGATGTATATCAATCAAAGACATTGGCTATAAGGCTAATTGTGACATTTACTTTTGATATATATCTTCAGTTAAATACATCAGACTTAACCTATTTGCTGATTCGGTAGTAGTTTTCTGTTTTTGAATTTTCTATTAATTTTTTTGCTTAGATTAACGCAGTGATGCCAGAACCTATAACCTCTAGTGACACTTCTGTAATTAGAGAGAGCGTAAAGATTTTTAATTGTTTGTATTTAATCAATGAAGTAGAGTTAGTACCCATTCCTTTTGTAAGCTATCTCAGATTGCTGGAATCAACCTAGTTGATGTTCTGCTTGAACTTTTTGTAAATCAGTTCAGTATGGAGAAATGTGTGAACTGGAATTCCAGAAGATGGCAATTTTTGAAAGCGTTTAATTTGATATAGGGTTTTTAGGGTGTAACAAAGCTGGGGTGAGGAGAGGAGAAGTTGCAGAGGCATTGAGTGCTTGTTGGTTTGGAGTAAAAAAAAAAAAAAAAAAGACTGCTGCAGTAGCAGCAGAGACAGGTGTGTTACGTTAGTGGAAATAGATGTTGGTGAGAAAATGTTGAATTCTATTGAGAGATAACTTTTGAGAGAATAATAACTTGGTAAAGAAGTCATCTCTGTCATTTTTTTTATTATCTATAAATTACTTAGGAGATGAGGTACAGAGCCCATCACCTTTGTGAACCCTCTCAGACAGGTGTAAATTGATGTAGCTGATGCTTAGACTTAGCAGTTACTAATGTATGTGTAGGAGTAGACTATACGTGTGTATGTGTATATTTTATTTTTGAATATATGTGCTTGAGTACATATATGCACATATAGTAATTGGATCTGCTGTCGGTTTCATTGATGAGTATTCCAGTTGCTTAATTAGCAGAACTACCTACTCGTTGAATTATAGCGTCAGTGGCTGAGAATTCCACAAACACTTGTATTCTTAACATAATTCTTAGTGAAATAGAATCAACATAACACTGTATTTTAAAGCAGGCTCTTTAAATTACAGGTGGTCCTTTGCATAGCCTTTCATGCAGTTTCTATCTTCTTGATTTTACTCACAAGGCTTGGGTTGATAGGAGACTAGTAAAAGAACTTGCCCAAGATGGTGTGCAATCAAAGTGAACTTGGGACCACATGATTGTGGAGTGCACTTGTCAACTAGTTAGCCATGCCATGTACTCATATCTTTTCTTTTACTTGTTTCAGTCATTGGACTGCTGCAATACTGGGGCACTGCCTTGGAGGGCTCTAGTCAAACAAATTGACCCTAGTATTTAATTTTTTTTATAAGCCTGATACTTATTCTATCAGTCTCTTATTCCAAACTGCTAAGTTACAAGGATGTAGAGAATGTAGAGATGTATGTGATGGGCAAAGACAGTGATTAGGTTGACTGTATGGAAGAGGAGAAAGAAATGAGAGAGCTAGTAATGGTAGCTGGTAATGAGAGAGAGAGAGAGAGAGAGAGCAAATAGATTATTGTTAAAATGGTTGTGAAATAATGAGTAATCTGGGGTGGGTGGAAATAAGGATGACATGTAGAAATAAAAAAAAAGTGAGTGCCGGTGACAAGTGATAAGAATAGGAATGGTAAGAGAGAGAGAGAGAGAGAGATGTCAGTGGAGCTGTAATATTGGGTATCAGCAGATCCCATTGCAAGCCTTCATTACGCAAAGGGGTAGGGAGTTACAAGTAGCGGTAGCGGATTCAGTGTGAACAGATCTAGAATTTCCCCTGGTGCTGGTGGCATAGTGTGGTGAATAGATGAGATGGTAATAGATGAGTGTGTACCAAGTAGGCAAGAGGACTAGCAGACAGAGACTTAGCAGTTACAAAATAGGCAAAAGACCTCAATGTAGGTATATATCCTGGTCTCTATCATTACACTTTACACTTTTACTTGTTTCAGTCATTTGACTGCGGCCATGCTGGAGCACCGCCTTTAATCGAGCAACTCGACCCTGGGACTTATTCTTTTGTAAGCCCAGTACTTATTTTATCGTTCTCTTTTGCCGAACCGCTAAGTAACGGGGATATAAACACACCAGCTTCGGTTGTTAAGCAATGCTAGGGGAACAAACACAGACACACAAACACACACACACACATATATATACATATATATACGACGGGCTTCTTTCAGTTTCCGTCTACCAAATCCACTCACAAGGCTTTGGTCGGCCCGAGGCTATAGTAGAAGACACTTGCTCAAGATGCCACGCAGTGGGACTGAACCCTGAACACAGCCACTCCTGCGCCATATATGTGTATATCTTTCTTGGTGGGAATTAGTTCTGAGCAGAATCTCCAAGACTGTTGGATTGAAAGAAACATTTCACACTGGTCTCCCCCTCCCTCTCTCTATATATGTATGTACTTCATTATTTACATTATTTACATTCAACGGATATTTGCCCTCATCTTGTTTGTTGTTAACACAACATTTTGGCTGATATACCCTCCAGCCTTCTTCAGGTGTCTTGGGGGAAATTTCAAACCTGGGTTCTCATTCTCAGGATATTTTTTCGATATCATTATTATTATTAGTGTTCAGGTCACTGCTTGGAATCGAACTTGGAATCTTGGGGTTAGTAGTCTGTGCTCTTAACCACTACGCCATATGTCCAATGGTGTTATTTTCTTTTCAGTTTGGACTCTTTTCTTCTTTTGTTTTTTCTCTCTCAGTGCTTCTTGCTTATTGCTCTTCAAGTTTGATAGGATCACTTCTTATTTTCTCCCTGAACTTCTTTCTTCTTTCTGTACTAGAAGCCATTGTTTGAACCCGAGTACTCACAAACACAAGTCAGCCTTTTGAAGAAAGCACATTGTCTTGCACTATCTCATAATGCAACAAATGTGGTGAACTAGTACCCATGCTCAGACTTGCAAAACATTGGCATTTAAGAGAAAAAAAATGCAGTAAACTGTGCTGTCATGATTTCACTGCCAAGACTGTTTTTTTTTGCTTTTACTTCAGATTTATAATTACTCACTCATACCACTGTTTAAATGAACTCATCATGAGCTTTCATTTGAATGGTCACACTTTGGGTTTTGGTTTTTGTTTACTTGTTAAAGGTTTGGAATTACAGTCACCATTAAAAATGTAGAGTTTTCCAACATTCAGATATATATTAAATTGGGCTTTTGTTTGATCAATCCACTTGTTTCAATCTATAATATACACATAATATATACATATTTATCCGGAGGCGCAATGGCCTAGTGGTTAGGGCAGCGGACTCGCGGTCGTAGGATTGCGGTTTCGATTCCCAGACCGGGCGTTGTGAGTGTTTATTGAGCGAAAACACCTAAAGCTCCACGAGGCTTCGGCAGGGGATGGTGGTGATCCCTGCTGTACTCTTTCACCACAACTTTCTCTCACTCTTACTTCCTGTTTCTGTTGTACCTGTATTTCAAAGGGCCGGCCTTGTCACTTTCTGTGTCACGCTGAATATCCCCGAGAACTACGTTAAGGGTACACGTGTCTGTGGAATGCTCAGCCACTTACACGTTAATTTCACGAGCAGGCTGTTCCGTTGATTCGGATCAACCGGAACCCTCGTCGTCGTAACCGACGGAGTGCTTCCATCCACATATTTATCCAAATGTTGTAATTTCAGAAGGATCATTCTACAGGTTCAGAAAGCCACATCAGGCTTATTTTCATTGGACTTTAACACACTTTTGAGTATTTATGATTTGCTAGTCTCTCTTGAAGGTTTAAACTTGCATCAAAATGAAATATATCATTGAAGCTACTATAGCTGTTATCACCACTTTAGATAAGACCTGTTGGACTTTACACTTTTTCCGCAACAGATTTCCCCTCCGCAACAAAATTTCCCCCTCCACCACAAAGAAATACTTATGTACCTTAGACAGAACAAAAAAAAAAAAAGACATCTGGCCATTTTGAAAATGTTATTGAGTAGCTCTGGCCTAAAAACAGAGGTTCTGAAATGCAGGTTCTGAATTGGCTATTTGTGTGAGAACTAACAACCCTTAAAAAAAAAAAAAAAAAAATTCTCCTCCACAATGGCCAAAATTAGAAATTATGAAAATTGTAATAATTTATGCATAAGCAACAGTAGACTGAGAATCATTTTTCCTGTTTTCATAAACTATGACCATTATGCAAAATATTACTGTAAAATCCCATGTAGTTTGCGCACCTATGTAGTTTATGCAGGTGATTTTGAGGATAAAAAATGTTAAAAAAAGCTTCTACTCATGTAAAATTCGCACCCAAAAGTTTTCAGAATTGCCGATAAGGCCAGGGGGAAAAGATTTTCAATTTAGTTGTGTTTAGCATAATTTCACTTACTTATGATTAGATTTTATTAAATTTTCATTGAATAAAAATAATTTCTGCTTAACAGGTATCACATTGAAAGCTATTAAATTATGAAGTGTGTGTGTTGTTTATAATAAACTATATTTTACATTTCTTGCCCACAAGAGATTATGTCCGATCTTTAGCATACTTCTGTACGCCTTCTCAAATCACAATCACAGGAAAAGTTGTTGATAATTCTTATCAACAAAAACAAAGCTGATAAATATGCACCAGTGTTGCTTTGATGACACTTTACTCGACTGACAGGAAGTTGACCAATCAAACTGATTATGTAAACTGATTGGTCGAAAGTGTCTTCTTGTCTCAAGCTCTGATTTTCCACCTATTCTTGTCAGAACCATTGATGCAGAGTATCGAAATTTTAATCCCTTTCACACTTATAAAATGTCAAGCAAACTTAAAAGTTTGTCATTACCATTTTAGCTGGTGGGGATCAAACTGATAGTTTGGTAACCCACTAAAATAAACATAAAAAACTGAAAGGAGGAAATAAACAGCTTTGCAAGTTTGACTCAGTATTTATTGAACAAGAGGGGTGTGAAATTTAAGAAGTGACTTGTTAGAATATACTTGTCTGTGAGGAGACATAAACAAGAATAGCAAAAATCTACTATACCAAAAGAACTGGTAATATATATGCTACAAGTGTTATGAATGTGAAATGACATTAAACATCATATAAGATCATCATCATCGTTTAACGTCTGCTTTCCATGCGAGCATGGGTTGGACGATTTTGACTGAGGGCTGGCGAACCAGATGGCTGCACCGGGCTCCAATCTTGATTTGGCAGAATTTCTACAGCTGGATGCCCTTCCTAATGCCAACCACTCTGAGAGTGTAGTGGGTGCTTTTTACGTGCCACCGGATGAAAGTTTCTGTAGGAACGCTAAGTCATATCCACTTAGTGATTTTACATGCACAAGAATGAATTATGATGTTGTTGTCGGTGTTAGATGCAGTAAAATATGGCCTGGACGCGAAATTTTTTTCCCCACGAGAGTTTCAGACCCCAGTAATGAACTCATTTGCATAGAGTCTATCAGAGTTTACCTTGAAAATCCACATACTGTGTACTACTACAGTACAGCCAGTCAGGCATAGAATGGTGTATGTCACTCTGTGAGTACAGTATAGCAGGTCTCACATAAGCACCACATTAACCCCCCCCCCCCCCCGTACTGCATATACCCATTGATATATGCAAGGAGAGCGCAATATGACACAACACCATATTGATTACAATGTTTCCAGATCAACACCAACAGTTTAAATTAGGAATGTACAAAATCGATCAAAAAATTAGGAAACTTCATTTACATTTTCTAGTAAATTATGCAAATTGGCAACACTTATGGCATCATCGGTGAACAGCTCTCCCCTTTATGCACTAAATTTCACATTTGTCACCCCTATTAACCTGTTTAGAACAGTTAGATTTTGCAATAATGCACATTTTCCACTGAACTCAACCAGAATATTTTTGTGACTAAGTGGACACTAGATTGATAGTTGAGCTCTGATTGGCTGTATACAAATGAATTCATAACTGGGGTCCAGAACTCTCGTGGGAAAAAAATTTCACAGTTCAGACCGTGATTACCAGCATGAACGTTAAACTTCAAAAACTAGTTAACCATTAATTAGTTTTAGTAAATTTAAACAAGAAACATAAGCATTTTACCATCCAGCATGAATAAAAGTTGACTTCATATTTCCTCTGTAAAAACCTATTCTGACATTAAATTAGTCAACTTCTGGTACAAATGGTACGTCATCTTTCAACAAAAAAAAAAAAATTCCTGAAAAAATTCTGGAAATGATCTACTCAGCTAATTTATGCACCCACTAAAGTTTGTTTTTGTGAAAAAAGTGCGTAAATTACATGGGTTTTTATGGGAGAAAGAAATTTTTTCCAAATAAACAAATTTTATTTTTGATTTTCGTGTGAACAAAATACTTTGGAATGACCCATGTGTGGTTAAAAGTAACAGTAAAGAGTTCAGTACAGTATAGAAGGAATATCCTTTTTTTCTGTAGGTTAGACTTCTGTATTAATCATGTACATCAACTGAAATTATTGAATAAGTGCCTGATCTTCCTAGATTTCTGTTTCCATATGTCTTTTATTATGTTTATAGTGAAAAGCATGAGAAGCATAAAGTGCTTAAAGTTATCAATTTAAGAGATGGATTAGAGAGATGACAATCTAAGTATGCTGTGATGCAGTTTAGACTTAGCTATTGAATTGAAAGTGTGACAGAATTTGATAATTAAGCTCTGACATTTCACTGAGTGTAGGAAGAGAAATTGAGGATAGCAAAAGAGTAATAATATATGTTACGGAGACACAGTGCCATGAGTTTAAGGTTCTAGGTTACAAATCCTGTTATCTGGATTTCAGTTAGTATTTACATTTAATGTAGAGAATATCAAATTACTAACTAAAAATAATTATACAAGCGAGTAAAAAAAACAAAAAAACTATTTGTCATTAGATAACTCTGGACATATTTGGTAGTGTTATGACCTCATTAGCAAAACATAGGCCTTGCCTTACTTGCTGAAACAATTATAATATTTGTCAATCACTAATAATGTTTTTATTTCATTGCGTAATTATTTCTAGTTGATGTTTTGATACTCTTAGCATTACATGTAGTATTATACTTTAACTATTGGTTTTAATGCTAATGGCAGCTGATTAATTTACTACTTTTGAACAAGTTTACTGTTTGCTCTGTGTGCCTGGCTAACAAAACCAGTTTCACTCTTATTTCACAGTTGAATAAGTAGCTATAGGAAGAGCATCCAGCAATGTTTGATCTGGTTCTCTGCCTTTTATCCTTTTGGATTCATGAATAAAATATCACTGTATGGTAGTGAATTAGTGGAATGCTAGAGTATCAACTGAAATGCTTTGTCACATTTGGATCAGTGTGTTCTGAGTTCATGAGTGGTGGTCATCTTGGGAAGTCCTTTGAGCAGTTTTTTAGCTGGTTGCTCCCAGTGCCAACACACTCTCTGACAAGAGAGAATGCAAGGGATTTTTCAAGTCGTGCTCTCAACAAACAGTGAATGAACGTGTCATACATTAATTTTTATATTCCATGTTAGTATACACACCTCATTTAATGTCTGTTTTCCATGCTGGCATGGGCTGGATGGTTTGACTGGTGCTGGTAAGGCCAGGGTCCACACCAGGCTTCATTGTCTATTCTGGCATGGTTTCTATCACTGAATGCCCTTCCTAACATTAAAAGTGCAAGTTTGTCCTATATATTATGTACACTGTATAAGATAGTATCTCATAGTTTAATGTACATATTGTATATGTAAGTGTATGTTGTATACTTATGTATATCTCCTCTATGTTATGTATATCTATATATATATGGTGGCACGTTAAAAGCACCAACTGATCGTGGCCGATGCCAGACCCCCCTGGCACCTGTGCAGGTGGCACATAAAAAGCACCCACTACACTCGTGGAGTGGTTGGCGTTAGGAAGGGCATCCAGCTGTAGAAACATTGCCAGATAAGACTGGAGCCTGGTGCAGCCTCCTGGCTTCCCAGACCCCGGTCGAACCGTCCAACCTGTGCTAACACAGAAAACGGATGTTAAACGATGATGATGATGATATATATATATCTTATATATATGTATATATCCTATATGTTATATATATCTTACAATTTAGTCTGTACATATCTTGTGTATGTGTATACACTTATATATAGACATGTATGCATACATGTATATAAAGTTTAAAATATATCATTTTAAAGTAAGTTTAATAACTATTTCACATTTACTCTCATAATTTAGCACCACACTAAAAGTAGTCAAATTTATTGTGGAAGTCAAGTTGACTAAAGTTTTGCCTACCAGCTCCTTCAGTCAGTCTGGTTTGAAGAAACCAACTGAAAAAAAATGTAGTTCCAGTCAACTTGACTCTCTCTCTCTCACACACACACACACACACACACACACATGTATGTACATGCATGTGTTTGTGTCTAATTACATTAAATTAAAACGATTTGATATAGATAGCCATATGTTGCACTCATATGTTATAATTTATAAAGCTCGCTCTAACGAAACCTGTTGCATACTGGGTTACCACATTATGAATTTCACCAAATATTTCTCCTCCTCCTCCTTCTCCTCCTCTTCTGCCAAGCTAACCATTTATATAAGCAGTTTTCTGATACTGACTAACAGGACTACCTCACTAGATGACATATAAGTATCATATATAATTCATAATCACTTAACCACCAACAGATAAGATGTTCTACTAATGTCTAACACAGTTAAATATCATACTTAAATTTGATGAGAACAGATTCTAAGCATAGGAATAGTAACTAGGTATCCATAAGTGCTTAACATTTTAGATATGAATTATACGTGTATGAACACCAGTCTGCTATATATATATATATACTGCCTTTACTCCTCCTGTATTACCATCTAACTGTCGTATTTCCTTATATTGCTGGAGCCAAGTTACTCTGTTCCCTCATTAATGTATTTCTTCATTTCAATTCTGCTCCAACTTGGTGCTGTTGGATTTTGTTGTGATTTCTTACTGGCTGCCTTTGCTTCTGCTGTCGCATATCTCAGCAGCTGCTGTCCTTTTGCTACTGCTGTAGTTCTACAGTTGCACTACACTTCTCTACCTCCCTACTTGCTGTATCTGCCCCTGTTGCTTTATCTTCTTGCCGTTGCTTCACTGCCCTCTCACCTTTCTTTTCCTCATTCTACTTCATAGTATTTCCTCGTTACTTCTTCATTCAATTTATTTTTTTCTTCGCTCTTTCACTTTTGTATTTTTTTTCATTGTTGTTCTTTCTCCGTTCCCACCCTCGTATCATCATTCGTTTTCTTACATATTTCCCAATTATTTGTACACTGATTTGCTGAAATGTTGGAAGATAAACGCAAGCTGAAAATACAAAGTTTTAAATATTGATTTTCATAGGATATATGGGTCCATTTGTCCCATATTCAGAACTCTGCTCTTTTCTTCAAATAGACCAGTTTTCAGTTTATTGATTTGTTTCTGCTTCACTTTATATCACATCACTCATTTCATTTCTCATTTCACCACTTTTGTGCTATGGAAGAAGTTTGAGAAGGTAAGAGCTGCTAGATGTATTTAAAGCTGAAACTTGAAGACAAGTGTACTTATCAAAGCAATTCTCATGCTAAGCAGAATCCTTGAGAAACTGGTGTGTTTGTGTAATGAGCTAATGACTCTGGCACTTGGAGCTTTGAAGAGTCAAATTGCAGAAAATGGTATATAAAGAGCTTTGAGTGAATATGGAGAATCGGTTTCAAGTAGGTTCATTTGATGGACTAACCATATTTATTGGTTTTTGTGTCAATAACTGAGACAGATATTGTTTGATGCGATAAGGGTCATTACCCGCAACCTTTCCAAGACCTAAACTATTGAAGTCAATATGATTGAGATAGAATTTGGATTTGCTGTAAGTTGGCACATGTGCAGAGAAAGAATTCTAGAGGGTTACATTCTGAGTAAAACAATTGAATTAAGTATAGGGCCAAGTCAATTGTGTTGGAATGGTGAGACGGGAACAGGTGAATACATTATTTGACAAAGGTACAGGTGGAATGCAGCTTTGTAGTTATGAAGAATTAATGTTACTCTCATAGATTTAATAAAGGTTTCAGTTTAAAATTCGAACAATGTTACCAAATATGTCAGGCATCTGAAGAAAGCCAGAGGGTACACTGATTGAAAGATAACGACCAAGGTAAAGATACTAGTCCAAATGCATCAGAAATATAATAACAGAAATATTGTATGGTAGAAAAGATTTTTATGTGCATAATTAGAATAAGCATGAGATTATTCTTAGTCCCTTATTAAATTTTGTTATATTATTTCAGGTGGTAGACATAATCCATTACTGTTTAACACCACCTTGCCCTTGGGTACCTTTAATTTGATGCCCACTCTGCAAGTATTCAGGTCAGGTTTTCAATCTGAAGATGATTTCTTTTCATGAAACTTGGAGGTTCTGAAAAGTATCATGGGAACTGTCTTTCCTCCTCTTACTATATAGGCTATTATGACAAAGTTTGATTTATAAACATAGCTTATGGATTCCTGTCATTTAGTAAATACAGTAAATTATGAGCTTTGTGCATAGAAAATGAGAATAAGAGACAAATGTGTTTATGGCTGTGAGAAAAAAGGGAGATAGGGAGGTAAGGCAAAGAAAGAGTTGTTAATGAGAAAAAAATGTCTTAAAATAAAAATAGGATTTTGAACATTTTGTCTATGGAATAAAGCTGTCATTTAATAAGAAAGAATGCCTCTTGAGGAAAATAGTTTTTCAGACCACATTATTACATTACTTTGATAAACTTACTATCATGCATATTAGCTATCTTATTGCTTGCTGAGGAACAAATCTATCAACTTCTCTATCTCTAATCTATCCCAGCTGTGTAGGCTGTACTCAAAATTCTAGTTCCTTTCTGAAAGTGGTTGAATCTATTTATGTAGAGCCTACCACCCACTTGTTTCACATAGATATCATTAACGAACACTTCTAATTACCCTGGCCTAATGTCTCTTCATTATCCTTCTTAAGTTCATCTTGTGTCTCTCTTTTTACATCTCACTCAACTCCCACCAACTACTACTACTACTACTACTACTACCAGCTGTTTGATTTGCCTTGCATTGTCTCACTCTGATATCATCAATGACTTCATTGCATACAACTCTTCTTGGTTCTTGAACGCCTCAGATCTTGGTTCTTGAACACTTGTCATTGCCTCCATGAGGCCCAACATTTGAAGATAATGCTTCACCATGTTTTCCTGAGTTGTTGACCTTAAAATAGTATTCTTCTGTATTAGTCAGCAATGCAGATACATCAAGTATCCCTGCTTTCTCTGCATAAGGGCTTGTAGAGCTTGAGAGAAGCTTTGAGCAGAGAATAATTGACCTCCAAGATCTGACCTTAAGTCTGGTAATCCCAACATTCTGCATGAGTCACTTGTTGACATAAAGAAAATTATATTCCCACCCCTGCACATGAAGGTTATGGAGGAATGGTATCAGGGTAGATGGGATGTAAACATGATGACTGACTGTTACTGGAACATGAAGTGAAATTGTCCAGACTGAACATCCCAGGAAAACCTATTCTCTTTACTCTTTTACTTGTTTCAGTCATTTGACTGTGGCCATGCTGGAGCACTGCCTTTAGTCGAGCAAATCAACCCCGGGACTTATTCTTTGTAAGCCCAGTACTTATTCTATCGGTCTCTTTTGCCGAACCGCTAAGTGACGGGGACGTAAACACACCAGCATCGGTTGTCAAGCAATGCTAGGGGGACAAACACAGACACACAAACATATACACACAAATACATATATATATATACATATATACGACAGGCTTCTTTCAGTTTCCGTCTACCAAATCCACTCACAAGGCATTGGTCGGCCCGAGGCTATTGTAGAAGACACCTGCCCAAGATGTCACGCTATAGTAGAAGACACCTGCCCAAGATGCCACACTATAAGTGTACATTTTTAACATAACTCCTTGCATACAATTTGACTCCCAGTAACACCCTTTGTGTGAATAAGTTAAATTTGTACAAACATTACAGTGAAGCAATGTTTTATTTTTTTCCATTGTATGTATATTTCTAAAACATTCTGTAAAATAACCACAAATTTGTTAGGTACTGTATCTTTTTGGCTTTTGAGAAAAAGTGAGGGTATCCTGTAGCTCAAAAAGTTGATGTGATACAGAAAAAAACTGGGGTCATTTTTGGATTCAGACGTCGAGTTAATCAGAAGCAAGTGTCAGATCTAACTAAAGGAAAATTGTGTTTTTCTCCCCCAGTGATATATGAATTGCAAAGCCAAACCATTTCTTCCATTGACAGTCAAAATTAGGCTGTCAACTGTTACAAAATTCCTGAGGAGATAGTTTGGTTATGTAATTTATATATAATTTGTGTTATGTAATCCCATATGTAATACATTATGGACAAGTAGCCATGCTATTGAAACATAGGTGGCATAATCTAAATGAAACACTGTTCATATTCTTTTGTATTTACACTGCATGACATTTTCAAATGTTGCTACATTGTCAGAATTACAGAGTACCTAATATCATTTAGCTAGTTAATATTGCACTGCTTGTTCTATTGACTGGTTGATAACTGAGAATATCATTGGTATTCCTCTAGTATCCTGTTGGTCAAATACACTTGTTATGATTACCAAATACAATTGTTATGATTGCCACTATGATATACAGGGTGTCCCAAAAGTCACTGATGGGTTTCAATTTTTAATAACTTCCTTAACTTTACAAATAAATGCATGAAATTTTGATACAATATAAAGGACATAATGGAAATTAATATGCTTAAGTCAAATTTTGCAACACCACTATATCACATATGAAAAATGATATCGCTTAAATGGCAGCCATTTTTGGCTTCACACATCCGTGCTCTTTCCAAAACTTGCACCATAATGCCCTCAAGAGTTTCAGAGCCCACTTCTCTGATTTCTTTATTGATGTTCTCCTTCAGTTGCACCAAGGTCTCTGGTTTGTTGACACAAACCCTCCTTTTCAGGTATCCCCACAAGAAAAAATCCTGGCTAGTCAAGTCTGGGGAACATGAAAGCCATTCAAAGTCGACCTCACACATGGTTCCTGCAAGATGGGGTAACTGCTCATACCACAAGAGAAACAATGCAGTTGCTACAGCATTGCTTTGGAGAGAGAATGATCTTCTGCTATGGCAATGTTAACTGGCCTTCACATTCCCCAGACTTGACTAGCCCAGATTTTTTTCTTGTTGATATATCTGAAAGGGAGGGTTTATGTCAACAAACCGGAAGTTCTGGTGTAACTGAAGGAGAACATCAATAGAGAAATCAGAGAAGTGAGGTCTGAAACTCTTGAGGGTGTTATGGTGCAAGCTTTGGAAAGAGCGCGCGTGTGCTGCCATTTAAGCAATGTCATTTTTCAAATGTGATATAGGTGCAGGAGCGGCTGTGTGGTAAGTAGCTTGTTTACCAACCACATGGTTCCGGGTTCAGTCCCACTGCGTGGCACCTTGGGCAAGTGTCTTCTACTATAGCCTCGGGCTGACCAAAGCCTTGAGAGGATTTGGTTGACGGAAACTGAAAGAAGCCTGTTGTATATATGTGTGTGTATATATATATATGTATGTGTCCGTGTATGTATGTGTGTCTGTGTTTGTCCCATCCAACATCGCTTGACAACCGATGCTGGTTTGTTTATGTCCCCGTTACTTAGCGGTTCGGCAAAAGGGACCGATAGAATAAGTACTGGGCTTACAAAGAATAAGTCCCAGGGTCGAGTTGTTTAATTAAAGGCGGTGCTCCAGCATGGCTGCAGTCAAATGACTGAAACAAGTAAAAGAGAGTAAAGAGTGATGTTGCAAAATTTGACTTGTGCATATTAATTTCCATTACGTCCTTTATATTGTATCAAAATTTCATGCATTTATTTGTAAAGTTAAAGAAGTTATTAAAAATTGAAACCCATCAGTGACTTTTGGGACACCCTGTAGATGCATGCATGTATGTATGTGTGTATAAGCAGGTGCATCTATGTGGTTAAGAAATTTACTTTCCAACCACATAGTTTCAAATTCAATCCCAAATATCTTCTATAACTTTGAGCTAACCAAAGCCTTATGAGTGGATTTCGTAAACGGAAACTGAAAGAAGCCTCTGTGTATGTGTTTGTATGATCACAACATCACATAATTGTCATAAATGAAAGTCATTCATTTCCAGTATTCTGCATAAACATGTTGGGTTATGAGAGAATATTACTTTGCTTGAAACAGATAAGGGTTGGTGACAGGGAGGGTGTCTGACCACAAAAAAAAATCTGCCTCTATAAATTTTGTCCAATCCTTACAAGCATGGAAAAGTGAATGCTAAAACACTAATGATGTATATATAAAAGTGAAGTTGTGTGAGTGTCTGTCTCCTACGATTTAGATTCCTAACTACTCCCACATTTTGCGGTGCAGTTTAACCAAAAGCGGGTATCTTATAGTCGTGGTTCATATCGAGCCCTTCTGGGTATTAGTGCGCGTCTACGATGAATCTACGATTTAAAAAAAAATTACCATAATTTTTCCCCATTTTTAATGCATTTTTTTTGCTATTATATAAGGGAAGTAACTCTCTAAAATGCTTATATAGTTATTTCTCTTACAAACCCGAGCAACGCCGGGCGATACTGCTAGTGATGTATATGTTTACGTGTGTGTGTGTGTGCATATGTTAGTGAGAATCTCGTTTTAATGTCTACTTTACCATGCTTCCATGGGTCAGACAGTTTAATGGGACAGATTTTCTGCAGCCAAATGCCCTTCCTTTTGCCTGCCCTCACCTGTTTTACTTATTATAACCCTTCTTTTCTTTGATGAAACTTTTTACACTATAAAAAATAATTTTTATCCTTCATTGTAAAATTTTATTTTTCTATTTTTGCAGAGACTTTTTACCCCGAGGGTCTGGAATTGTGACAAGACGGCCTCTTGTTTTACAGCTATTTCATAACAAAAATGGTAGGTATATGTTTATGGAATATTTCATTGAAGTAATTATAATAATGTAAATTGTTCATAAGTCACAAATGTAGGGTGAAATGTTATATCCAGAAACACAACATAATGCTTACAGTGAATTTGAACTCACAAACTGTGAAGAGGTTATGTAATGCTTCATAAGATTATAAAGAACTAGTGTAATTCAAGAACATTTCATTAACGATTAATTATATTTTTATAAAATTTAATATTCATTAAATATTCATAGGCGCAGGAGTGGCTGTGTAGTAAGTAGCTTGCTAACCAGCCACATGGTTCCGGGTTCAGTCCCACTGCGTGGCATCTTGGGCAAGTGTCTTCTGCCATAGCCCCGGGCCGACCAATGCCTTGTGAGTGGATTTGGTAGACGGAAACTGAAAGAAGTCTGTCGTATATATGTGTGTATATATATATATATATATATATGTGTGTGTGTGTGTTTCTGTGTTTGTCCCCCTAGCATTGCTTGACAACCGATGCTGGTGTGTTTACGTCTCCGTCACTTAGCGGTTCGGCAAAAGAGACTGATAGAATAAGTACTGGGCTTACAAAGAAAAAGTCCCGGGGTCGATTTGCTTGACTAAAGGCGGTGCTCCAGCATGGCCGCAGTCATATGACTGAAACAAGTAAAAGAGTAAAAAGAGTATTTGAGAAATACAATTCTCATTGCCATTATTTTTATCTTAAAATCCTACATGTCCTAAAGAATATAAGTTTAATCAATAAAAAAGTAGCTTGAATAAATGTTTCTAATGATGTATAGTGCTTTACAATGTGAAAAACTTGATAAATTTATAACCATTGTATAGAATTACTGTAAAAATAGGCAGAGATTTCAGTAGGACGGTTGGTTAGAATATGTTAAGCAAAATACTGTATATAGTTATTGATTATTACTAAATTTATACTGTGAAGTACCTGCTTGATGTTTAAAATGTGACACATTATACAGAATTTTAGAGCTATATTGACTGACGTAAGGATTGATGCCAGATTTGTTTTAAGGAATTTAAATTTGATAGCTTTGATGAAATGGAATTTTGTACAATTTTTTTTTTTTAATATCATCTGATCATAGCTTGTCAGATGCAAAGGTTGTTTTTTTGGCTTAGACTGATTTCTTTGATTATAGTTGTAAAATGTTGCAAAATCTAATTCTACAGAACAGTTTGAGTATTCATATTCTTTCTTTTATTTTTCATTCATTTGTTCATATTTAAAAATATTTTCTGTATTTGAAAGCAGTTCTTAATATTTCTAATCTCAATAAAATATTTAATGTTTTTTATAGAAATCCCACACTTCAACTTAAAAATTAACCTATCAGTATTTAGTATTACATATTTAATATAAACAAAAAATACCATCAAACTTAGCCCAAATATCCTGTATATATTGGGTTGTCCAGAAACTTCGTGCCGATTTTTAAAGGAAAGAAAAAGGTCACTAAATACTTGCCATTACATTTTTAATCAACCAAATATGAACCAAATGCATTTCCATCTTTCCTTTAACTTGAAAATACCCTCTTCCCAGAATTGAGGTGGTTTCATGGCAAAGAATTCATCAAGGTATTTTTTTATGTCATCCAAGGAATTGAAGTTTTTACCATTAAGACTACTGCAGAGACCTGAATAAGTGGAAATCCGAAGGAGCAATATCTGGTTAATATGGAGGGTGGTGTAACACATCCCAGCCGAGCTGCAGCAATTTTTGTCTGGTTCCCAAAGCATCAAGTGCCGAAAATGAACTTTCTTATCTTCCATTTTAAAGGGTTACATAATTAACACAGGTTATAGGAACATAAACCTTCTTCCATGAAAAGATAGCTTAAACTGTGCTCTAAATGGAGGTGTAGTCAAATCCTATTTTCTGGACTCAACCATGTTCTAAAATAAGTCGAAAGGTAAGCTACTATAAATCAGCACGAACTTTCCAGACAACCCAATACATATCTATAAATAGATGTGGCTGATGCCGGTGTTGTAACTAGCCCCTGTGCTGGTGGCATGTAAAAAGCACCTTTCAAGCATTGGGCCTCACGGAGGTAATGACAAATGACTAAGACCTTCAGCAATAAGTCATGCTTGAGTAGAAGACCCAACAAATTAAGTGAAATCATAGTCATGACGGATACTAGTGTTACTGCTGGCACTTGTGCCAGTGGCACATAAAAGCACCCATTACACTCTCAGAGTGGTTGGCATTAGGAAGGGCATCCAGCTGTAGAAACCATGCCAAATCAGACGCGAGGGTCTGGTGTAGCCCCTCAGTTTACCAGCACTGGTCAAGGCGTCCAACCCATGCCAGCATGGACAACATGTTAAATGATGATGATGATGAATGTAATGATCATTAAAAAGCTAAGAATAATTATGCAGTGTAGATAAAGCAATATTATTCAAAGGAGTTGCAAAAATAATATTAAACAAATTTATTGCATTTTATTTAATAGTCTTGGGAAAATGGTGACAAAACCTAGCCTTTTTCATCTTCAAACATCTGATTAATCATATGATGTCTGACATAGTACATATGGTCACACAGTTTTCTATTCTCTCTCTTTTTCCCTCTTGCCACACCTTTCTCCTGTCCATTTCAATCAAGCTTTTATGGCTCTAATGGAAACAACCTATCTACAAAGGCACTTTTTTTGGGAAAATTTAAAAAAGGTAAAGACTCATTTTGGTCATGAATGACTATGGGATTGCACCTAGAAAGTTACCCTCCAAGGTACAAGTCCAAGCAAGATTGTTTATGGAAGACCTGCAGTTGTCCATGCATGCTGTCTTTCCTCTCTACATCACTGATGTTATTCAAAAGAAAGGCAAAGGCGATACAGCTTGGTATCAGTGACATTGCGACTCATTTCTACAGCTGAATGAACTGGAGCTACGTAAAATAAAGTGTCTTGCTCAAGAACACAACACACAGCCCGGTCCGGGAATCGAACTGACTACCTCATGATTGTGAGCCTAAACTCTAACCACTGAACCATGTGCCTTTACTTTGAAAAAGTATTATAATAATAATAATAATAATAATAATAATAGTACCACCACCACCAACGACAATGATGATAGTAATTGCATTTCCCTTCCACTCTATCGCCTGCATTCCTTTTGCTCTCTTGCAAATTTATCTGCCCAGTCCTATTCAATCCTCTGTACTACTTCACCTACAATGTGTTCAAGCTAAATTTAACAGTTTCCATAAAAAGAAAAGAATACACAACACCTCACCCCAAAATAGAATTATTTAAAAAAAAAAAAAAAATAAATATAAATTAGATTATGCCTAGGAGATAACAGTTTACTTAAAATAGTTGTCCTCAGCTTCCACCATGACCTCAAGACAGCTTTGGAACCTGGCACATGCATTCCTCACTGTGTCCAAGGAATGCACTTTGAATGCCTCCTTGATTTAACCACACCCCGTACATAGTAATCCATAGGATTACAATTGGGAGAATTAGGGGGCCAGAAATTGGGGCTGGTGAAGTTGCAGAAATTCTCTGACAACCACTTCTGACTCTTTTCAAAGGTATGGCAAGGAACCAAATCCTGCTACTACACATATGGCCTTCCAGCAGTAACCATTCCCAGCTGGGGATGATCGACTGCAGTCTCCAGCAACTTTGCATAACTGCCTGAATTGAGCCTAAGGCCCTGTTCAAAGTTGTGGGAAAGAATTCTAGTGTGTGGATGCAGTCAGAACATCTGCTGTGTCCCTTCCTGCTGGCCACAACTTCATAGTCTCTATTGCAGAGCTGTTTGTGTCACATCTTGCAACCTTTATAGTGTTCACAGAGCATTGAAGGGCAGTCATGATGTTGACATTTTGATAGATTGAATCATCATGATGCCTGTGCCAAGTTCCACTGTCTTCTTTGGCATGGCTTCCATGGCTAGTTCCCCTTCCTAATGCCAACCACATTACAGAGTGTACTGGGTACTTTTTATGTAGCTCTTTATGAATATTTAGATGGCCCCCAGTCCTCCATACCAGCTAACTTTTTCTCAACTACAATTTGAATCTTTATGTTCTCCAACATTGTTGACTGTTCACCATTATGTCAAACAACATCATCATCATCATCGTTTAACGTCCGCTTTCCATGCTAGCAGGGATTGGACGATTTTGACTGAGGGCTGGCGAACCATATGGCTGCACCAGGCTCCAATCTTGATCTGGCAGAGTTTCTACAGCTGGATGTCCTTCCTAACGCCTACCACTCCGAGAGTGTAGTGGGTGCTTTTTACGTGCCACCGGCACGGGGGCCAGTCAGGCGGTACTGGCAATGACCTCACTCGAATCTTTTTACACGTGCCAGTGAAGCGACATTGGTAACGATCACACTCAAATGGTGCCCTTTTATGTGCCATAGGTACAGAGGCCAGTTGGCTGCTCTAACAATGATCACGCTCGGATGGTGCTCTTGGCACCCTACTAGCACAGGCGCAAGTGCCAGTAAGGCGACGCTGGTAACGATCATGAAAAAAGAGACAAAAAAAAAATCATCAAATTTAGCTCATGCCCTCTATATACACATCCCTCTAACTTGAGGGTATGCCTCCAACACATCTTTACTGTCTTCTCTCTCTTGCTCTCCTCCTCCTCCTCTCTTTCCAGCTGAGGTAGCCATGTATTTCCTCTACTGCAAGCCGTCTATTTCTGCTTCTCATCACCTGGCAAAAAGCTGCCCCCTCAGTACTACCCTTGCCTCAGTTGAGGGATCTTGTTTTGCAACTTACTTGGTGACCTCTCTGTGCTGATGCTACATAAAAAGTACCCAGTACACTCTGTAATGTGGTTGGCATTAGGAAGGGGAACTAGCCATGGAAGCCATACCAAAGAAGACAGTGGAGCTTGGCACAGCAGTCTTCTGGCTAACCAGCTCTTATCAAACCATCCAACCCATGCCAGAGTGGAAAACTGGCCTTGATGATGGTGTTGGTGGTGATGATGATGAGTAATAATAAAATGTATGAAGGAAAAATGACATATTAGCATGCAGAATCTGAGAGATTTGGCTTTAAGATACTTAGTAACCTATGGTAGATATTAAATTCTGACTGTCCCAGTACTGTCAATTGCAACCAAATACAAAATATATTAAAATCTTTACAAACAATAAGACAATAGATTATCACAATTTATGGAATACATTGAGAAATAATTGTAATAAGAATGTACCCACTAAACAGTCACAAAATGATAAGTTTATTCACCCCCACCCCAATGCTAAGGAAAATTTTCAACTGGTGATAGATGCTATCTTTGATAAATTTGATTTGTTAATAATGCTAATAATCCGAGCGTAATTGTTGCCAGAGCAGCCAACTGGCTTCCGTGACGGTGGCACATAAAAGGGCACCATTCGAGTGTGATCGTTACCAATGTCACCTTACTGGCACCTGTGCCGGTGGCATGTGTAAAAAGATTTGAGTGAGGTTATTGCCAGTACCGCCTGACTGGCCCCCGTGCTGGTGGCATGTAAAAAGCACCCACTACACTCTCGGAGTGGTTGGCGTTAGGAAGGACATCCAGCTGTAGAAACTCTGCCAGATCAAGATTGGAGCCTGGTGCGGCCATCAGGTTCTCCGGCCCTCAGTCAAAATCGTCCAACCCATGCTAGCATGGAAAGCGGACAATAAACGATGATGATGAAACTACTGTACCATAGCTATCTCATGTAATCTATAATAAAAATTAGTTTGGGTTTTAGTAAGGCTTACCAAAATGGCTAGTAGACTAGTCTGAGACGAAACCAGATTGATCCAGTACCTCTTTCTTGCTGAATAGGAAAATGGAGGCATATGTGCAATAAATTGTTTGTTTAAGATCCGCAACACAATTCCAGCATTATAGATTGTCTCTTGAAAAAGTCATCTCTTTAATCTTGAAATCAATGCATTCAGTACATTCCTCTCTCCTTTTCTTGTTAATCTTTGTCTGTCTTCACTTATGAATCCTATATATATTTCTTTATTGCCAACGATGGGCTAAACATAGAGGGGCAAACAAAGACAGACAAAGGGATTAAGTCGATTACATCGACCCCAGTGTGTAACTGGTACTTTATTTATTGACCCTGAAAGGATGAAAGGCAAAGTCGACCTTGGCGGAATTTGAACTCAGAACGTAACGGTAGACGAAATATGGCTACGCATTTCGCCCGGCGTGCTATCGATTCGGCCAGCTTGCCGCCTTAACACTTATATAGGATTCGCTTATGAATCCTATATAAAAGAGCAATACATCACCATTTAAATTACTTCTGTGCCACTGTATGTAGTGACTTCATACTTATATATATATATATATATATATATATATATATATTAGGAAGGGTATCCAGCTGTAGAAACACTGCCAGATCAGACTGGGCCTGGTGCAGCCTTCTGGCTTCCCAGACCCCAGTTGAACCGTCCAACCCATGCCAGCATGGAAAGTGGACGTTAAACGATGATGATGATATATATATACACACACAGACAGGTAGCAGTAACAATAAGAATAATACCTTACTTGGCTACCTAGTCCATACTATAGAGGTAATAGTAACGGTAAGATTATATAATAACTTTTCTATTCAGCTGTTTGGCTTGTAGACCAACATTTCAAAATCACTACAATTATGTTTCTGAACAGAAACCTTTGTTGTCATAGTCCACCTACCAGTCAGAAATAGGTACCAGATCATATGAAAATGTTACTTACAACAGACTAGTATCCTATACCAGAGGTAATTTATCTCTCATCTACTTAAGACTGCGAAATCAGAGCTAAGCCTTGGTTTTGAAAAGCCCCACCAGAGCTTACAAGGTATTTACATACTGACAGTGTAACCATACTTAGTTCAAAAAAGTATTGTTGGATTTAAAAGTAGGTTAATGAGGAATTAACAATTTAAGTACATCTATTGTAATGGTCCACATAAAAGTAATAAGTTTTGTTAGCTAAAGGAATTAATTATTTCTAGAGCTGGAATAAATTACAGAACAGAATAAATGGCAGCAGTTTTAGTAGCATTTTTGAAAATTTATTTAAAATGACAAAGTAAATTTTCAGTCTGGCTCCACCTACCCAAATAAAACAAACAAACAAACAGTGATGTTCTGTTTCTTTGGCAGTGAAAAATAGTCAATGAAAACTAAAGTCTGCCAAAATTCCTAGAGTATAATATATTATATCATTGGATAGACTAACGTACAGTTTTAATGCAACACAGTTTATAAAATGACTAACTTCACTAACTCATATTAATATGTTGTTTAAAGTCTTTGGTTGATGTGTGTGACAGATGACTCATTAGTTTTGACAAATTGTACAGAAATTACTGTAATGTGGAAGGATGATTAAATCCTGTTGTATCATCATTTAGTGTCCACTTTCCATGCTGGCATGGGTTAGGTGGTTTGACTGGAACTGGTAAGCCAGAGAGCTGCACCACATTCCATTGGCTTGATCTCTTTGGCTGGATGCCCTTCCTAAGGCCAACCACTCCAAGAGTGTAGTGGGTGCCTTTTACATGTTACCAGTACAAGAGATAGATGTGCTTGGAGATGTTCTTGTTTGATAAAATAGGCATTAAAAAGATGTAGAATTTTGAAAAAAAAAAAGACCTATCCTTCATCATCATCATCATTGTTTAACGTCCGTTTTCCATGCTAGCATGGGTTGGACGGTTCGACCGGGATCTGGGAAGCCAGTAGGCTGCACCAGGCTCCAGTCTAATCTGGTAGTGTTTCTACAGCTGGATGCCATTCCTAACGCCAACCACTCCAAGAGTGTAGTGGGAGCTTTTTATGTGCCAGGCGAGACTGGCATCGGCCATGTTCGGATGGTGCTTTTTACGTGCCACCGGCACAGGGATCACAACTAACAATTTCCATTGATTTTTGATGCTGATGTATTTGACTCAATAGGTCTCCCCAAGCACAGGGTCGAAACAGTGTTTCTTTACTTGCCACCTGCACAGGAGTCAGTCCAGCGGCACTGGCAACTGCCGGGTGCCAGTCATAGGATTGGTTCAATTTCGATTCTGATTTCACTTGCCCCAACAGGTCTTCACAAGCATCCTTATTTGATAAATTAAAATTCTACATTTTGTAGTGAGAGTATTCAATTTATGAAGTCGTCACTTCATTCACATGATACATGTATAGCCTTATTAGAACTGATTAACCCATTTCATATCAATCTTCTTGAAACAACTTCCCATTCTCTTTAATAAAACCTCTCAGCTGATAACAATTATATTAAAACATCCTGAAAATGTTAATTTATTAAATTCAACCAAATTTTTGATTATCTTCAAGATTAATTGAAAACTTATATGCTTTAGAAATATGGTCACAAAAGAGCTAATCATGCAGAAGTAATAATAATATCTCGTTCATTTCTCCATTTTATATTACATCCTGATGATTCTACCCTGAAAATGAATATATCTTGGTCATCATCATTGTCATGACCAAAATATATTCATTTCAGAGGGGAATCATGATTATATATATATTTTTTTTTTTTCGTTTTTCTTGTTTCAGCTCAGAGCTGCCGCCATTGCTGATGCACTGCCGTGTTGATATTTTATTAAAATGTGTTGATATTTTATTAAAATATTTTTACTTTTGTGAAAATTAAGAAATTATTTTGCATTTGAAATTTATTTCAGAATATGCTGAGTTTGTTCATTGTAAAGGAAAAAAATTCACTGATTTTGACATGGTTCGCAAGGAAATCGAAGATGAAACCGATCGTGCTACCGGCAGCAACAAAGGGATTAGTAATATCCCAATTAATCTTAGAGTATTTTCCCCACATGGTAAGTAGACATCAATACAAATCAAATTTAATTTAAAGTTGTAACCTACATTGTACTTTGTGCTGAGGTCAGATGTTAATGGGATTAAAGTTTGACATATCTAACACAAAATCTTCTGATCCTTTTCTTCTAAATTCATGTATCTCGGTACACTTCAGACCCCTCCAGCTACCATATGTTGTTTGACTCTCTATCATCCCCACCATCAGAACATCTCATCCTACCTCTCACATCCTTCAGAATCCATCAGTGTACATTGACTTCAGTGATAAAGAGGTCAACTTGTTTATTGCTGTGAAATGTCTGCATAGGTGCAGGAGTGGCTGTGTGGTAAATAGCTTGCTTACCAACCACATGGTTCCGGGTTCAGTCCCACTGCATGGCATCTTGGGCAAGTGTCTTCTGCTATAGCCCCGGGCCGACCAATGCCTTGCGAGTGGATTTGGTAGACAGAAACTGAAAGAAGCCCGTTGTATATATATATATATATATGTTTGTGTGTCTGTGTTTGTCCCCCTAGCATTGCTTGACAACCGATGCTGGTGTGTTTACGTCCCTGTCACTTAGCGGTTCGGCAAAAGAGACCGATAGAATAAGTACTGGGCTTACAAAGAATAAGTCCCGGGGTCGATTTGCTTGACTAAAGGCGGTGCTCCAGCATGTCCACAGTCAAATGACTGAAACAAGTAAGAGAGTAAAAGAGTATAGCTTAGAATCATCGTCCACTCATTCTTGATCAGTGCACTAATTCTTTAAACACCCTTGACTTTGCTCTTCTCTAAGCCAAGCCTTTGTCCATAACACAGATTATCTGACCACTCCTAATAAAATGTCAAGTACTTCATCTGTTCCTTTTGTATAACACACTCCTGCTCACATTCTGTCTGGTACTGATTTCAGCTCACTCATTGTAGTTCTGTTGCTTCAGCAGTAAATATTCATCTCTGAGATTGCTAAGCAACTGACCGAAGCCATATCCTTAGTTTTATATTTATTTCTTTACTGCCCACAAGGGGCTAAACACAGAGGGGACAAACAAGGGCAGACAAAGGGATTAAGTCGATTATATCGACCCCAGTGTGTAACTGGTACTTAATTTATCGATCCCGAGAGGATGAAAGGGAAAGTCGACCTCGGCGGAATTTGAACTCGGAACGTAACCGCAGACGAAATACGGCTACGCATTTCGCCCGGCGTGCTAACGTTTTTCCATACCCCAGGTAGTTTATATGCAGCTTTATTGCAGTAGTGCAAATAAAGAAGGCATGCAATACCAGTGACTAGATAATTACTCACCACTTCATAATGACTATTAAGAAAGTAAAGGGAACCAAATTGTTTTGCCTTCCAAACTGCAGCCAAACATCCAGGTCCCTTGTCTCCTAAGCCAGTGCTCTGCAACCTTTTTTCATTTGCAGTACACATATATTCTTTTCAAAATTCAGCAGCACACCTGAACTAAAAATGTAACTAAAAGTATAGGGGAAAAAGTTATATTCAGGTTACACTGGAGCACACCTGGCATTGTCTCATGGCACACTGGTTGCAGGGCACTGTTCTAAACTGCATCCAGTCTTTCTGATCCGTTACTGATAATGTCTCATTAGAAGGATTTTCGAGAATCCTTCTACCTACTACTACTCAACATAGATAAATCTGTAATAGTTCTGCTGGTAAAGCTACTTGCATTGCTTTCAACTACACTCACACATACACACATAACAAAAGCTTTTCTACTCTATGTAACTCCCCAATTGTACAATCACTCTAGTTAAACGAGGCAACTGGTTCTTTGACCATCTCTATTCAGTTACTTTCAAATGATGTACTCCATAATAAGCTTCTGGTTTTGGCAAATTCCGCTATCTTGCTCCCTACAGGGATCTGTCTCAACTCATAGCATAACATTACACAGAGGACAGCTTCTCTGACTGTGCCAATCACGACCTATTGCCTTTATTTCTAACATCTGTAAAATGATTAAGTCTGTGCCTTTATTACATTAGATCTCTTCCTTTTCTTTGAGTACCTAGTGCAGTTTCTGTAGCGCACGATAACTCTCAAACATGGTTGTTGCCCTTTGCATCAGAATATCCATTGACAGGTGGAGGCACATGGCCCTAGTGGTTAGAGCAGCGGACTCGCGGGTTCGAATCTCAGACTGGGCGATGTGTTTGTTTATGATCGAAACACCTAAGCTCCACGCAGCTCCGGCAGAAGGTAATGGCGAAACTTCTGCTGACTCTTTCGCCACAACTTTCTCTCACTCTTTCCTCCTGCATCTTGCAGCTCACCTGCAACGGACTGGCGTCCCGTCCAGGTGGGGAACCTATACCCCAAGAAACCGGGAAACCGGCCCTTATGTTATGGAAGCTTAAGGAGAAAAGATGGCTGTTATCAACATCATAGGAATGTGTTATGTAGGTTGTTAACATGCAGAAGGCAGAATATAGGAGACATAGTACACCAAAGTTGATAAATGAGAGACTGATAAGGCCTGTAGGTGAGCAATTTAACCTGGACATTCTCATGCTAGACATCAGTCAATGGATATTGGTTGGTTGTTCCTTCTCGAGCCATATAACTAAGACGTCTCATGCTCAACTTACACTGTTTCCATGTATAGAAACTTTAAAAGCATCCTTCAATGGAATCATGGCTGCTTAGTCTTCTTTCAGCAGTGCTAATACATAATTGCTACACATATCAACAGAACAGTTTTGTATGTGTCTTCCCTATGCATTAAAATACGTACACACAATTAATATAGTTGAAAACCCTTTATCTGAAATTCCAAAATCTGGAAACCTCTAAAATCTGAAAGTTTTTTTTGACTGCTGACATGACCAAGTACAACTGTTGTGTGCCGTTATGACATGTACCCTCTTTCTCAAATTCCTTGAACCTGATATAGTTGAAATGTGTGGGGCTGCATTTAGCTTCAAATTTGTAGGCATTGATCATCATATTTTGTTTTTCTGTACAGTAGGCACAAAACATTTTTTTACATGAGATCTGAATTTCACCTCAATGTACAGATATGACGAGTATCATTATTTGTATATTATTTAAAAAAAAAAATAATTGCTGACTTGTTACAGTTTTCATTTTATTAACCTGTAATCATGTTCAGTGCTTTTTTGTATGTAATACATGTATAGTAAAAAATAAAATACTACCAGTTTATGTGTATTGTAACCTTTTAATCAAATCATGACAATGTAGGTAGAGTCTGATATCTTACCTTTCTGATTGTATTATGTATAAAAAAATAATTAAAAATTTATATAAACTACATGTAGAGTATGTGTATATGCTATATTATGACATATAAATGGGTTTGGATTTGGGTCTCATCTGCAAGCTGTGCCATTTTATAGATGCAAAAATAAAAATATTCTAAAATCCAGGAATTTTGGATAAGGGATTTCGATTATACTTACAAAATAGTTATAAATGCTAGACATCATAATATGAAGCATTTTTATTGTAACACCACGTATGACCAAATTTAGATCCAGACTTAGATCTTGGATCCAGAAGGTATTGCTGCCTTGACCATTTACTGACCATCTCTGAAACTCAAATGTGGTCACTTACATTGGAATACTAGGTTATGTAATAGATTAATCCTAAATTTCAAATAATGAAGTATATAGTAAAATTAATGTTTACATAATATGAAATTTATATAAGAAACTCTTGATAGCTTGTCGTGTTCATTTTTGTTGTTCTTTTAACCATTGTTCTTAAACATTTTAATTATCTGTGATTTTAAGATCCTTAACCCTTTTGTTACCAACCCGACTGAAACTGGCTCTGGCTCTGAGTACAAATGTCTTGTTTTCATAAGTTTTGAATTAAAATCTTCCACCAAACCTTAGTCACAATTTATGCTCCTAACACTAGCTGAATGATAACCAAGTTATTTTACTAAATTCTTCATTATATTTAAAGTAATTGAAAGCAACACAGAGCATCTCAAAATAAATACAGTAACAAAAGGGTTAACGTAACTGAATTGTTAGTGGTATTAGTTCATATTAATTCTAATGTCTTCAAATATTTAAGTTTATCCAGTTGTACTATATATTTTTTTTTCACCTATTTCTGCATCCTGTGTATTTCTTATCCGTTGCTCCTGTTCATTTCTTCTACTTTCTGCCCATCTTTTAATTCTATTCATATATTCGGTTTGTGATTTTTATAATTTCAGTTCTCAATCTGACTTTGATTGATTTACCTGGTATGACTAAAGTGGCTGTTGGGGACCAACCAGCTGATATTGAACAACAAATTAGAAGTATGCTCTTAGAATTTATACAAAAAGACAATTGTCTCATTCTTGCGGTATCACCAGCCAACTCAGATCTTGCAAATTCTGATGCTCTCAAAATTGCTAAAGAAGTAGATCTACAAGGTAAGTTTTACCCTATCAATGTTGATACAAGTTTAAGAATTGGCAGGTTTTGGATGGTAAATAAAGCCTGTCATTTCTCTTTTGCAACTTTGTAAAAGGGTTTTGGCTTCCTGTAGTTACTAAGTTATGGTTTCTCAGTGGTTAAAAAAAAAAAAAGAACATCACCTTTTATTCTTTATTCTTTAGCACCCCTCAGTCATGTATTCATCATTATCATTATTTTTAATTCTGCTTTACTATGCTGGCATGAATTGGTCGGGACTATTTTGTAACAGTATTTTATAGCCAGATACCCTTCATGTGGTAACCTTTTTTTTTTTTTTTTTTATATTAAAGACTATAAATTGTAGCTGTGATACCAGTGCCGGTGGCACATAGGAGAACCATCCGAATGTGGCTGTTGCCAGCGCTGCCCCGACTGGCCTCCGTACCAGTGGCACGTAAAAAGCACCCACTACACTCATGGAGTGGTTGGCGTTAGGAAGGGCATCCAGCCGTAGAATCATTGCCTGATCAGACTGGGCCTGGTGCAGCCTTCTGGCTTCCCAGACCCCAGTTGAACCGTCCAACCCATGCTAGCTTGGAAAGTGGATGCTAATTGATGATGATGATGATGTAAATACACTGAATGTTCGTTCAGAATATTAAGATTATTTCTGATGAAGATCACTAGAGCTAATATAGTAAATAGTCTTTAGAGAGATAGAATTAGTTTAGAGTCACTTTCATTGACCCTGAACAACAGCCACAGGGGGTTTATGACAATGTCTCCTCCTCTCTTCATGCAGTTTCCTGTGTTCAGTTTCAAAGCACTCTACTCCAGTATTACACATGGACCTCCATGCCTTCCAATTTTCAGCCAATGGATTGGGAGGAACACCACATAAAATGAGAGACTGCTTAAGATTATCATGAAAATGAAGTTTTGGACGTCCAAATCTCGATCTTCTAATCTCGATCTTGCTGAAGGGGACCATCTTTAGGAGCTAGTTACCTGGCATTTGAATCACATGGCCAACCCGATGGAGATACTCCATCAGAACAATTTGGCCTCTGCATCTTTTAGGAAACTCAATGAACAAGTTTTTCAGAACAAGAACCTTAGAGCAAGTATAGAAATCTCTGTTTATTGAGCTGTTTGTGTATCCACCAGATCGGCACCAGATCAAACAACTGAAATTATCTCATATCTGATTGCTCCAAAGTATCCTCCAGTCTCATGTGGAAGGACAGGGTTCCTCATACTGAAATCCTCCTGATGGCTGGGATGTACACATTTCTTTATTACCCACAAGGGGCTAAACACAGAGGGGACAAACAAGGACAGACATAGGTATTAAGTCGATTACATCGCCCCCAGTGCATAACTGGTACTTAATTTATCAACCCCAAAAGGATGAAAGGCAAAGTCGACCTCGGCGGAATTTGAACTCACAACGTAACGGCAGATGAAATACCCGCTTAGCATTTTGCCCAGCGTGCTAACGTTTCTGCCAGCTCGCCGCCTGGGATGTACAGCATTAGGAATCCCTATGTGATACATGTTTCGGCATCATAAATGAGTAGCTACTAATAGGACAGTCAGTCAGTAGTAAAAATAATTGTTTCAACCTTATTTAAATATCCAAAATCTGCAGCTGTGAGATGAAAGTGTTGTACTTCTGACTATTATAGCCATTGTGCTGTAGCTCCTGAACAAAATATATAATTCATACCTCCGCTTGCTTTAATTTGCTTTATCTCTATATATATAAACGGCAAAATGTCTGTCTGTGTGTGTGTGTGCTTGTCCTTTATACAAATCCACAATTTTTCAGTTAGAGTGCTTGCACTTTCTATGGTCATTCAAAACCATCCAAGAGTGGTTGTGCACATCTTTACATTTCCCCATTCACCTCGCAAAGCCATTAAAAATATCAATAGAAGTGACTTTTTTGTGAATTTTCTATCCAAAGCCCAATCAAAATGCCCGAAACTTGATACGCCAATTGAATGCCAGCTAGCTGTATGTGATTGGTCGGAGATTTGGACAGTACTCGTGTGTATGTATGTATGCATGCACGCAGCTGCATATGCATGCACTAGCACGATGACTCGGTGTTGCTGGGTCATAGTGCTAGTTGATCATAAAATAGGTTCCATTCCTACTTGAGAAAGGTATCTAATTGTAAAAACAATTGCTCCAATTGATAAACTATCACATTGCAAAATGTACATGCATATGTGTGTGTGTGTGTGTGTATGTGTGTAGGTAGAATTTCATTGTTTCAACAGACATTTTGCCTTGGTAAAAAAAATTTATTAGTTACTGTTCTGGAGTGGAATGTAAAGAAACACAGTGAAAGATAACGACACCAACAATAATAAGTGTTTGAGCTTTTTCGCAGTTTAACCGTTTGTTATTAATTTATTTTTCTTTTCAGGGGTCCGAACTATTGGAGTGATTACCAAATTAGATTTGATGGATGAAGGCACTGATGCTCGTGACATACTTGAAAACCGTACATTACCACTTCGTCGAGGTTTGTTCCTTTAAATGAGTTTTCTCTCTCCATAATTTAGATTTATTATGATTGAACTGGCATGGAGTTTTTCTGGCATATAATAATGTAAAATGTAAATTGGCACAGGCATGGTTATGCAGTTAAGAAGTTCACTTCATAACTGTGTGAATTTTGTGGTTAAATCCCACTATGGGACAACTTGAGCAAATGTCTTCTACTAAAGTCTTGACTTCACCAGTACTTTGTAAGTGGAAGTTGTGAGATTGAAGCTCTGAAAATACTTGTTATATATTTGTGTGTGTGTATGCCTGCATATAATACTAGCTTGTGCATATGCATATCTTTTGCTGAGTATATCAACCAAAAGCTCAGGGCTTTATGACTGAAATCCCTTGAGTTACAAGGACTCCCTTGTCAGTCTTGCCACTAGAAATACAGAGTGGACTGTTTTAAGCTTATGACCAACACTGTTGTTGTTCACTAGTTACAATATAAGATTAAAAAATAGAGACTATTTCACCTTAGTAAGTGTAAAGGATTTCTGTTTTATAGACAGCATGTGGAGCACTAAGAGCACCATCCGAGCCTGATCGTTGCCAGGGCCGCTGACTGGCTCCCATGCCAGTGGCACGTAAAAAGCACCATTCGAGCGTGATTGTTACCAGCATTGTCTTACTGGCACTTGTGCTGGTGGCACGTGAAAAACAATATTCGAGTGAGGTCATTGCCAGTGCTGCTGGACTGGCTTCTGTGCAGGTGGCATGTAAAAAAAGCACCATTTGAGTGTGGCTGTTGCCAGTACCGCCTGACTGGCCCTCGTGCCGGTGGCATGTAAAAGCACCCACTACACCCTCGGAGTGGTTGGCGTTAGGAAGGGCATCCAGCTGTAGAAAATATGCCAGATCAGATTGGAGCCTGGTGCAGCCATCTGGCTCGCCAGTCCTCAGTCAAACCAATGATGATGATAATAATGATGATGATGTTTCTATATTAAAGTTGATAATTTATTTTATTCATTTCTTCACAAGGTTACATTGGAGTTGTAAACAGGAGCCAAAAAGACATTGATGGCAAAAAAGATATCCGAGCAGCACTTGCTGCAGAAAGAAAATTCTTTCTTAGCCATCCATCTTACAGGTATATATCTAATTACTATCTCATACTTCTATTATAAGGTTGTCCCAAAAGTTCGTAGAAAGTCTTGGAAAATAATGGTCTTTATTTTGAGGAATAATTTTTGTTGTTTTTGTTAGTACTTGGCGAGTAAAAATTCAATTTTCGCAAGTGTTTACAAACTTTTGGGACAACCTAATAAATTTTTGTTTTAAAACTTATTCTCTATTTTTTCATATTATTTATTGTATAGTTTAATCATTTGGATAATCATTGTCCTCTTATTTACTGTTATTATTTCTAAACTGCTATACTGACATTGATGTATTCTTAGTATATTACTGTAATTTTAATGTTTTATCTCTCTTTTAAAAGGCATATGGCTGATAGAATGGGAACTCCTTATCTTCAGCGTGTCCTTAACCAACAATTGACTAATCATATAAGAGACACTTTACCTGCTCTTCGCAACAAGCTACAGTCTCAGTTACTTTCGATGGAGAAAGAAGTTGAAGAATATAGAAATTTCCGCCCAGATGACCCTGGGCGGAAAACCAAGGCTATGCTCACGTTAGTATATAGATTTCTTGCCATTAGAGAATTAAAGAAAAAATTATTTCTACTTTCTTATTCAGTACAACGTTTTATCTTTATATGTTTTATATTATAGAATGGTACAGCAATTTTCAGTGGATTTTGATAAAAATATAGAAGGAACTGGCTCCGAAATTAATGTCATAGAGTTATCAGGAGGAGCCAAAATTAACCGAATTTTCCACGAGCGGTTTCCATTTGAACTTGTGAAGGTAAATATTTCCTATTTAATTTAATTTTAGTTTATTGACCAGGATCAAATTGAAATGTAAATTATCTATACATTGTTTATTTCTTTATTTTTTTTGCTCCTTTCATTCATAGTTTTTAGCAAAAAATTCCATTCCAAATTGTATCAGCTTAATTGAAATAGAAATATCATCAGTAAATAAATCCAGAAATGAAATCAGTATATATATAATATATATATATATATATATATATATACTTATACTAAAAATAATTTGTATTAATTTTAATACTGAAATATAAAAATATATATACTCTTACTCTTTTAGTTGTTTCAGTCATTTGACTGCGGCCATACTGGAGCACCGCCTTTAGTCAAGCAAATCGAGCCCGGGACTTATTCTTTGTAAGCCCAGTACTTATTCTATCGGTCTCTTTTGCCGAACCGCTAAGTGACGGGGACGTAAACACACCAGCATCGGTTGTCAAGAAATGCTAGAGGGACAAACACAGACACACAAACATATACGCACACATACATATATATATATACACATACGACAGGCTTCTTTCAGTTTCCGTCTACCAAATCGGCCCGAGGCTATAGTAGAAGACACTTGCCCAAGATGCCATGCAGTGGGACTGAACCCGGAACCATGTGGTTGGTTAGCAAGCTACTTACCACACAGCCACTCCTGTGCCTATATATTTCACAATTATGATATATTTTTCAATCAGTTACCAAATTTTTGCTGCACTTATTTGACAAGTAATTTGATCTGAGATTGTGTATAGAAGCAAAAGCAATCACAAAATGGTAGTATTATTCACTATTTAAAACACATGTTTTTATATTCTTCTCTGTATTATTGTTTTTCAATAGTATGTTATCAAATATCAGTCTTTCATCACAAATTTGCAACCTGTTCACTGATACTCTTTTCTTCTGAATATCTTCAGAGTCAGACATGGCTTGTCGTTAAGATGTTCTCTTCCCAAGTACATGGTTTTATTTTTCAGTCTAGTTGCGTTGCACTTTGAACAGGTGTCTTCCACTACAATCATAGGCTGACCAAATCCGTATGAGTGGATTTTATAGATGGAAACTGAAAGATCCCATTCTATGTTTGTATGGGTGTGTGTATCTCCTTGTCTTGACATCTCTATATATATAAATGGCAAAATGTCTGTCTGTGTGTGTGTCCTTTATACAAATCTACAATTTTTCAGTTAGAGGGTTCGCACTTTCTATGGTCATTCAAAACCGTCTAAGGGTGGTCGTGTACATCTTTACATTTCCCCAGTCACCCCGCAAAGCCATTAAAATATCAATAAAAGTGACTTTTTTGTGAATTTTCTATCCAAAACCCAATCAAAATGCTCGAAACTTGATATGCCAATTGAATGCCAGCTAGCTGTATGTGATTGGTCAGAGATTTGGACAGTACTCGCGTGTATGTGTGCACGCAATCAGCTGTATATGCATGCACTAGCACTATGACGTTGGACGGTTTGACTGGGGTCTGGAAAGCCAGGAGGCTGCACCAGGCTCCAGTCTGATCTGGTAGTGTTTCTACAGCTGGACGCCCTTCCTAACACCAACCACTCCGTGAGTGTAGTGGGTGCTTTATACGTGCCAGGGAAGGCTGGCAGCAGTTATGATCAGTTGGTGCTTTTTACATGCCACCGGCACAGAAGCCAGTCAAGACAGCGCTGGCATCAGCCATGTTCGGATGGTGCCTTTTACATGCGACTGGCACATCATCATCATTTTAACATTCATTTTACTATGCTTGCATGAGTCAGGCAGAATTTGCTGAGATAAGTTTACTACAATCAGATGCCTCGTCTGTTGTCAATCCTCACCTGTTTCCAAGCAAAGTAATATTTCCCCATGCTTTAATAGAAGACTGCTTTTTACGTGCCAGGGAAGGCTGGCAGCGGTTATGATCAGTTGGTGCTTTTTATATGCCACCAGCACAGGAGCCAGTCAGGCAGCATTGGCAGCAACTATGCTCGAATGGTATTTATTATGTGTCACCGGCACAGGAGCCAGTTAGGCATAGGCCATGGTTATGGTCTCATTTGGCTTGCCGGGTCTTCTCAAGCACAGCATATCCCAAAGGTTTCAGTCACTAGTCATTGCCTCAGTGAGGCCCATTGTTTGAAGGTCGTACTTCACCACCTCATCCCAGGTCTTACTGAGTCTACCTCTTCCACAAGTTCTCTCTACTGCTAGGGTGTGACACTTTTTCACACAGCTGTCCTCAACCATTTGCAACACATGACCATACCAGTGCAATCGTCTCTCTTGCTCACCACATCTGATGCTTCTTAAGTCCAACTTTTCTCCCAGGGCACTTACACTCTGTCATGCACATTTTCAGTGTTTATTACTCCTGAGCATTTGTCACAAACAAAGACTATCTTCCCAGTTTGTCTTCTTTTGATATTGCTGCACCTCTTATGTGTCCATAGCCTACACTGAGTACATCTTATGGAGTGTCTACCTACACGTTTTCTAAAGATTGAGCAGGGCCAACTTCCTGAAGGGATTTGTGGTTTGTCTGCCTTCCTACTTATTAAAACTTTAGTTTTTGCTAGGTTGACTCTAAGGTCCTTCAATTCTAGACTTTGCTTTCACACCTGAAACTTCTCCTCTAGTTCTGATAGTAACTCAGCTAATAGAGCAAGATCATCAGCATAGAGAAAGAAGCTCCCAGGGTCATCCTGTCTTGAATTTCTCTGTTATTGCCTGGAGGACTTTGAAGAATAGGAGGGGGCTGAAAACTGATCCTTGGTGGATCCCTACCTGGAATTCTTCACTGTACTCGTTACCAACCCTCACCTTACTGACAGCATCCCTGTACATGGCTTGTACAGCTCTCACTAACCACTCATCTATTCCTAGTTTCCTCATTGACCACTAGGTAAGGGATGGGAGGACCCCTGTCAAAGGCTTTCTCCATGTCAATGAAAGCTAGGTACAGCGGTTTATCTGTGGTCAGGTATTTCTCCTGCAGCTGTCTTATCAGAAATATAGCATCAGTGGTGCTTTTCCCTGGCACTAACCCAAACTGCATCTCGTCTAGACTGACTCTCTCCCTAATTAGTTGGGCTATGACCCTCTCCCTAATTAGTTGGGCTATGACCCTCTCCCTAATTAGTTGGGCTATGACCCTCTCCCTAATTAGTTGGGCTATGACCCTCTCCCTAATTAGTTGGGCTATGACTCTCTCCCTAATTAGTTGGGTTATGACTCTCTCTCTAATTAGTTGGGCTATGACTCTCTCCCTAATTAGTTGGGCTATGACTCTCTCTCTAATTAGTTGGGCTATGACACTCTCCCTAATTAGTTGTGCTATGATTCTGGTGTTGTGCAAATGGCACCCTTGCCAGTGGCACATAAAAAGCACCCATTACACTCTCGGAGTGGTTGGCATTAGGAAGGGCACCCAGCCATAGAAAACCTTGCCAAATCAGACTGGAGTCTGGTGCAGTCTTCCAGCGTGCCAGCCCAGTCAAACCTTTCAACCCATGCCAGCATGGACAACAGACGTTAAATGGTGAGGTTGGTGATAATGAATGGCAACACTCACCTTAGGATATTTACAAATATATTTGATATGACTGTGTCTTTGTTACACCCTGATTCACATTTTGCCTTTACATTTACATTCACACACACACACACACACACTGATATATATACATGATCTCGGCATTTTTGACATTCTTGTAGCAAAATTATTTACTGAGACACAATCCAAACAAATGAAGAGAGAGAGGGGGAGGAGAAGGGAGAGAAAGAGAATATGGCTAAAGATACAGTAAAATCACAAGCTTTGCTGTCTTGATAATATTCCTTCTCCTCTGTCTTTCTATTTAAATTTCCACTTCCTTCACTATCTTCATCTATCTCTTTATTGCTGTCTCTCACTTCCTCTCTCTCTCTCTCTCTTTCTTTCTTTCTCTCTATTCGAGTTACTTCCCTTAGTATTACATGAAATGTACGTAGTTAAGAATGTACTATTGTATTAATATGTACTGTTGTTAAAAAATATATATATATAAAAGTAAAACAGGATATTCAAGTCTGCTGAATGAGAGCTGACCTAGAGGCAAAAAATCGTGACATTGTGCAAGATCCCTATCTTCATTGGTGACACTAACTACCAGGCTATTGTGCTGATCATGATTGGGATATCAAACTTTAAAATCTCTAACCAACTGATTTAGAAGCTGCCATTACTCTACATATCCTGAATGACAATTAGTCCAACTGAGACAAATTGTATATTCCTAATACAATGTTGCATTATATATATAAAATTGCTTATTTTATCTGTACCCTGTATTTTATCTTCCCTACTCTGAGTTTCTATCAAACTAAATTTGTATATAATTACCATACTCCTATAAATTGATACAAAGAGAAAGAGGTATAATGTTTTATTCTAATGGCGTCGCCTTACTACCAGCGTTGCCTTGCTGGCACTTGTGCCCCGTGCTAGTAGGGTGCTAAGAGCACCATCCAAGCGTGATCGTTGCCAGAGCAACTGGCTTCTGTGCCGGTGGCACGTAAAAGGCACCATTTGAGCGTGATCGTTACCAGCGTCACCTTACTGGCACTTATGCCGGTGGCACATGTAAAAACATTCGAGCGAGGTCATTGCCAGTACCACCTGACTGGCCCCCGTGCCGGTGGTACGTAAAAAGCACCCACTATACTTTCGGAGTGGTTGGCTGTAGAAACTCTGCCAGATCAAGATTGGAGCTTGGTGCAGCCATCTGGTTTGCCAGCCCTCAGTCAAATCATCCAATCCAAGCTAGCATGGAAAGCGGACGTTAAACGATGATGATTTCAATATCTGAGAGGAATGTTTATTTAATTTTTATTTTATTATGGTCGAGTGATAGTCAAAATACCTAGTGATACTTAGTTATGCCCCATTACAGGATCATCATTTTGTATCTGCTTTCCATACCTGCATTGTTTGGTTGGGTTATTACAGGCGACTCTGTGCTTATTTGGAGTTACTGCCCCTTTCACACAGATTGGAGGACCTTGTCTTGCTTTTATGTTTCACATTTGGCACGGGTTCTATGATGCTTTTCCTTATACTAACTACAAGGTGCATTGGGTACGTTTTATCATGATACTAGCATTAGAGGAGTTGTCATGTCTTTGGTATGACTAAAGGGTCCTCTCAGCCTTATGTTGTCTCCACTTATTTGTTAACCACTTAGATTGAAACCATTGTTAACATCATCATCATTTAATGTCCGCTTTCCATGCTAGCATGGGTTGGATGATTTGACTGAGGGCTGGCAAACCAGATGGCTGCATCAGACTCCAATCTGATCTGGCAGAGTTTCTTCAGTTGGATGCCATTCCTAATGCCAACCACTCCAAGAGTGTAGTGGGTGCTTTTATGTGCCACCGGCACGAGGGCCAGTCAGGCGGTACTGGCAACGGCCATCTGCACAGGAGCCAGTCCAGCGACACTGGCAACGACCTCGCTTCGAATGTTTTTCATGTGCCACTAGTACAGGTGCTAGTAAGGTGATGCAGGTAACGATCACGCTCGAATGGGGTTTTTTAACATGCCATTGGCACGGAGGCCAGCTTGTTGCTCTGGCAACGATCTCACTCGTATGGTACTCCTCTTTAATCTGTGTCTCTGTTCGAAGCAAACAATACTGAATGTGACTAAGAGAGATTGATGAGAAAGAGGATGTAAGAAGGGAGATTATAATCAGGAGTGTGACAGGGAAATCAGTGATAGGAGTGAGAGGGTGGTAGAGGGATGAGTTATGGAAGAGAGATTTTGATAGTTTTGGTTGTTGTTAAAGATATTAACTAGGAAAATTCTGGTAGAAGTGTAATGGGATAGTGATAAAAGTAGTCAAATACTGTTGAGATTAGCTTTTATAAACCAATAAGGAACCCTCCATGTAGTCCAATAAACTAATAAGGGATCCTCCTGCTTGGAATAACAACCAAATTTCCCTTGAATAATACCCTACCATCTTGAAAAAGGATGGACTCAAGATAATGTGGTTCTAGATACATTATGCTTGAAGAACAGTTCACTGTTCTAAAGTATTTGATCATAGGTTTCCTGGATCATGGCTTACTTGGGGTTAAACAGCTACAACATTGCTTTCTTTCTTCCAGCAGGTATTGGTCTTGATATAATCGATTATACCTCTCCCCTCCTAAATTTGTGGGGAACAGCTGAAACTGGATTAGCATGATTAAGTTGGATTTTGAATTGATATTTAATCCTTGCATTATATGATATTGTCCCTTGGACTTGAAACTGGTTAATAATCTCTGCATCAGACATTTGTGATTGACATGCCTAGTCAGTTCTTGTTGGCATTGCTATGGACTGGTTCAAGTTGGTATAACTCATCTTGGGGGTGAACACCAATCATCATCATCGTTTAACGTTCGTTTTCCGTGCTAGCACGGGTTGGACAGTTCGACCGGGGTCTGGGAAGCCAGGGGCTGCACCAGGCTCCAGTCTGATCTGGCAGTGTTTCTACGGCTGGATGCCCTTCCTAATGCCAATCACTCCGCGAGTGTAGTGGGTGCTTTTTACGTGCCACCGGCACAGTATAAGTACCAATATAAGTACAAAAAAGAAGTGGTTGCTGCTCATGACCTTTGCAGGCTTTCCCATCTCTGGAACAATCTCTCTCACTTTAAGAATGCATGCACAAAAGAAGAATGCATTGAGATACACCTTTGAAAATGTATAATTTGGTGCCAAAAAAGGAGACATGAAAAACCTTTGCTCGATAAAAGAGTATTTTGTTTTCAAGCTTATGATATTCATTTATTCATTCTTGTTTTCATAATTCATATTTTATATATTTATATTAAAATTGCTGTCTCTTTTCCCTTTTTTGTTATTAGGTGGAATTTGATGAAAAAGAACTTCGCCGTGAAATTAGTTATGCTATTCGAAATATTCATGGTATTAGGTATGTAATTCTTCGTTTGCTTTTCCTTTTGATTTTAGCTGGAACTGTTTGATGTATAAACTAAAAACGTTTAATCGACTCAAACTAACTTTTAAATCTTTCTTTCTTGATCAATATTACTGCAAAACAAAGTTATACAGCAAAGAAATAAATACAATTGGAAGGTATCATCTCATACATTTCTTATAAAAGTCTTAGTGAAATTAGTGATCTTTGTAGCTTCATTGTGTAATTAAAGACATTTAACAATATTTTTTGATACAGTTTATTAGAAAGGAATAAGCAAGGAGTCAATAACATCTAGTCATTGCAAACAATGAGAAAGCAAAAGTAGATTATGTACTTGTTGCACCAGGTGTACTAGAATACCTATTAGCATGAATAGTCATTGGTCACAATACATAAGTTTTGCTATGTATATGACAGAGTTAGAACTGGAAATATGGGTTTAGCAATAGGAAAATGGTTAGAATGCAAGGTGGGTGAAAAGTACATGAAGAGAACCAATAAATTCTCTTCATGTAGAAGAGAGTGTTTAGTGCTTATGTAAGATGGCTAAAGATGACATTGTAACTTTAGGTATTGAAAGCAGGTTGTGTGGTAGTTGTAGAGAAATGAGTTGTATATGGTTCACTAGGTGTCTGATACAATTAAATTGTATGAAGTAGTAAATAAAGCAAACTTTGGTAAGTAGCTGCATTGGAGATATTGAGCTGATTAATAGAAAACTGGTGTCCTGTTATGGACTGTTAATTTTCATGGTTGATATTTGTTAAAAAACTCTCCTATTAGAAGTAGGCTGATGAATTGAAATGTAAGTATCTCGGAATTGATGTTCTGTTTCATGACTGCGGTTTATAGTAAGATGTTGCATTGTAAACCCATTCTTTGGAGTTGTAGATAAGCAACAGTTAAAATTGAGACATTGATGACCCTTATTGAAGCTGGCTGAAATATCAATAAGTTGTTTAATTATTTGGAAGTAAACAGATCCTAGTGAAAAACAAATGTCAGTATCAGATGAAATATATGAGCTACAGATACTCTCTTGCCACTTTCAAAGTCATAAATACTGTAGCTCATTGATTAGCTGGTTGAAGGTGGCGAGTTGACAGAATTGTTAGCACACCGGGCGAAATGCGTAGCTGTATTTCGTCTACCATTACGTTCTGAGTTCAAATTCCGCCGAGGTCAACTTTGCCTTTCATCCTTTCAGGGTCGATTAAATAAGTACCAGTTACGCACTGGGGTCGATATAGTCGACTTAATCCGTTTGTCCTCTCTGTGTTTAGCGTAGCCGTATTTCGTCTGCCATTACGTTCTGAGTTCAAATTCCACCGAGGTCAACTTTGCCTTTCATCCTTTCGGGGCCGATTAAATAAGTACCAGTTACGCACTGGGGTCGATATAGTCGACTTAATCCGTTTGTCCTCTCTGTGTTTAACCCCTTGTGGGTAGTAAAGAAATAGATTAGCTGGTTGAAAACATATAACCTATGATACTATCATAGTTATAAATAAGATTTAGAAAACCCACCTCAAAAAGCTTACATCATACAGGCTCTCTTTTTTTATATATTAACATATCATCATTTTTAATTTCTTAAGGCTAAATGTTTTTAATTTTTGTCTTCTAGAACTGGTTTATTCACACCAGACATGGCTTTTGAGACAATTGTCAAAAAACAAATTGAAAAATTACGTGAACCATCTTTAAAATGTGTTGATATGGTTGTTTCCGAACTTACAAGTGTAGTGAGAAAATGTACTGATAAAGTAAGATTTTAATTTTCATTTCTTAATGACTTAAATTTATATATTATATTCTTACCTAAATCTATATATTATATTCTTACTTTTCAGATGTCCCGTTACCCCCTTCTGCGAGAAGAAACAGAAAGGATTGTTAATTCTGTTATTCGTGAGCGTGATCAGAAATCTAAAGATAATTTACTTCTCTTGGTTGACATTCAATTAGCATATATGAATACAAACCATGAAGATTTCATTGGTTTTGCAAAGTAAGTTACTTTTTTACTCTTTTACTTGTTTCAGTCATTAGATTGCGGTCATGCTGGAGCACCGCCTTTAATCGAGCAACTCGACCCTGGGATTTATTCTTTGTAAGCCCAGTACTTATTCTATCGGTCTCTTTTGCCGAACCGCTAAGTGACGGGGACATAAACACACCAGCATCGGTTGTCAAGCAATGCGAGGGGGACAAACATACACGCACACACACATATACATATATATACATATATACGATGGGCTTCTTTCAGTTTCCGTCTACCAAATCCACTCACAAGGCTTTGGCCGGCCCGAGGCTATAGTAGAAGACACTTGCCCAAGGTGCCACGCAGTGAGACTGAACCCAGTACCATGTGGTTGGTAAACAAGCTACTTACCACACAGCCACTCCTGCACCTAGTTGTTGATGATTTTTAATATTTTAGTATTCAATTTTTATTTTGAGAGTTTTGAAGTAATGATTATAATTGAAATCTAAAGAATTAAAAAATTTAGATTCAAATTTAAATTTATTCAAGTTAATACTTACAATACATCATAGTTATAGTAATTAATGTTCTCTTGCATTTGCTTCTATTAGAACATAGCTTGATACTTTCTAAAAGTGAACTGGAGCGTTTAGCTCTGTGTCTATTCTAATCCAACAGACTTATGATCAGAAACATACAAGCCATGACCATCCCAACTTTTTCGGAGCATCTTTAGGAGGACATCATTATCCTTTATATTTCTATTTGTGTTCTTTCCTTTTTTAAAACAGTTGTGTGTGATTTGAGTGAGATGTGACTGCTATTTCTAGGAGGCCTAGAAGCTTCCATGGTTATGTTGCCAAAGAATATTAACTAATATCGATCAACATTATCATATAAGAAAGTTGCTAGTTCTTTCGATGCAAACCTGATCATTTCAACTCAACCTCTCGTATTTTGTGAATTTCGTGAGTTTGGATAAGTTTGTATATCATGGAGAGATGTTGAAATCTAACATTTCAGAACAGACTTTTCATTTGAGAGAAAAGAAATTTTTCAGTATTAAATTCAGTTTCTCCCTACTGCACATGAACTTGTCCACCCTTCTGAATTTCAATTCATAATTTTTAATAACCCAATCCATCTCAGATTGTTTTTTTTTAGGTTACCTTCAATTTATCCTTATTCAATTTTGTAGCAATCATTATTTCAGGACATATTTCCTATTGATATAGGTATTTCATTGACATATTCATGCTACTTAAGTTGTCTTTGGTCGTAGCCATAGTTATAGTTTTCTTTGTTTTTAATCTATTTTCAAGTCAAACAGGACTTATGAATATAGTAGGGTGGCAGTTTAAGTTTTTACAGTCTTGAGTGTGATCTTTACCCTTATCGCCTTACTAGCACTTGTACTGGTGGTGTGTAAAAAAACATTCGATCGAGGTCATTGCCAGTGCCGCTGGACTGGCTCCTGTGCAGGTGGCACATAAAAAGCACCATTTGAGCGTAGCCGTTGCCAGTACCGCCTGACTGGCCCTTATGCCGGTGGCACGTAAAAGCACCCACTACACCTTCGGAGTGGTTGGCGTTAGGAAGGGCATCCAGCTGTAGAAACTCTGCCAGATCAGATTGGAGTCTGGTGCAGCCATCTGGTTTGCCAGACCTCAGTCAAATCGTCCAACCCATGCTAGCATGGAAAGTGGATGTTAAATATGAAAGAATTAAAGCATTCCAGCAATATTTTCACTGTTTGCATTGCTCACTGAGCTTGTGGTTGATGTGCTGAGTGTCAGATTAGTCAGTCATTTTAGTGTTTGAGATAAATTACTTGAAACAAAGCTCTTTCAATTAGAAATGTTTCTTGTCATTTTCTGCTATGAGCATATTTCAAGTTTCAGTTGTAGTTTTGTCTTCTCTAACAAATCTTGTGGTAAGCTATCTAAAATTATCTTGAAAATTATCCACAAAAACAGAAAGTTTATTGTTTACTTTACAAAGGCCTGCTGTTGTGTTTTGTCATTAACAGTTTTTGCATTTGCTTCTTCTTCATCATTATCATCGTTTAATGTCTGTTTTCCATGCTGACATGTGTTGGATGGTTTGACTGAAGCTGGCCAGCTGGAAAGCTGCGCCAGGTTCCAATCGTCTGTTTTGGCACATTCTTATGGGTGGATGCCTTTCCTAATGCCAACCACTTCACAGTGTGCTGGGTGCTGTTTATATGACACCAGGAGGCGCAATGGCCCAGTGGTTAGGGCAGCGGACTCACGGTCATAGGATCGCGGTTTCGATTCCCAGACTGGGCATTGTGAGTGTTTATTGAGCGAAAACACCTAAAGCTCCACGAGGCTCCAGCAGGGGATGGTGGTGATCCCTGCTGTACTCTTTCACCACAACTTTCTCTCACTCTTACTTCCTGTTTCTGTTGTGCCTGTATTTTAAAGGGCCGGCCTTGTCACTCTCTGTGTCATGCTGCATATCCCCGAGAACTACGTTAAGGGGACACGTGTCTGTGGAGTGCTCAGCCACTTACACGTTAATTTCACGAGCAGGCTGTTCCGTTGATTCGGATCAACCGGAACCCTCATCGTCGTAACCGACGGAGTGCTTCCCTTATATGACACCAGCATGGGCGCTTTTACCTTGCATCAGCATGGGTTCTTCTTATGTGGCACCTGCTTAGGTGCCGTTTATGTGGAACTGGCACAGGTGCCTTCACATAGAACAAGCATGGGTGTTTTTCCCTGACACTAAAATGAGCACTTATTATGTGTCAGTGAAATGGGTGTTTTTTACATGACACTGAAACGGATGCTTTTTATGTGGTACAAGCTTGCAAGACAAGCACCTCTTGACAGAGAAAGGGAGTGGTGAAGGGCATGGCTGTAAAGGACATGCTGTACATCTTACTTACTTCAATTCTAGGTGTTATCACTGCAATACTGGTGTTTTTTGTTCATTGTTGTGATTGTCTTTAATTGTTTTTTTTTTGTATTTTCTCCTATATATTAAGTTTATATATTTGTCCTGTCGCGAATAATGTTGATAGAAACAAAAATGCTACCAGCTTTTTTATTGTGTAATCAGTTTTATCAATTCAGAGCAAAATATTTTATTTCAAACTAATACTATTTATTTGTGTTTTTTTAGTGCTCAACAAAAGTCTGAAAACACCAGTAAAAGAAAACTAGGGAATCAAGTACGTACAATATATATATATATATATATATATATATAAACATATGCATGCACATATATATATTTTATCTTTTACTTGTTTCAGTCATTAAACTGTGGCCATGCTGAGGCACTGCCTTGAATTTTTAGTTGAATGAATCGACCCTAGTACTTATTATTTTAAAGTCTAATACTTATTTTATTGGTCTCTTTTGCTGAACCACTAAATTACGGGGATGCAAAAACACCGGCAGTGGTGGTGGTGAGGCAAACAAATACAAAGACACAAGCACATAGATATATACATACATACATATATACACAATGGGCTTCTTTCTGTTTCCATTTACCAAATCCACTTACAAAGCTTTGGTTGGCCTGAGGCTAATATAGTAGACACTTGCCCAAGGTGTCACACAGTGGGATTGAACTTGGAACCATGTGGTTGGGAAGTGAGCTTCATACCACACAGCCACACCTGCGCATATATATGTGTGTGTGTATATTGGATCATCACATAAGTAATGTGGCTTTTTCAATTGCATGAACTAAAAGTCAGAGGGAGATAGAATAAACTACCTGCATCACAGGTAGTAATTTTACCTATTTATTCTTAGTGCAAGTTTTGAAGACTGCTGAATAATAATGATAATAATAATAATAATAATAATAATGACGACGGCGACAAAATACCTTAGGAATGAGAACCCAGGTTCAAAATTTCCCCAAGATGCCTGATGAAGGCTGTAGGGTATATCAGCTGAAACGTTGTGTTAACAACAAACATGATGAGGACAAATATCCGTCAAATGTAAATAATGTACATAATTCCTCATCTCTTAAATATAGAACTGTATTGTATATTTTGCCTTCCCACTTGTTGAGAGAAACCTTTGCTGTCAGCAGAATTAATAGCTTTGAATTGTTTCACTATGTCCTTACTCTAGCTTCTGTGTTTTCTCAGCACCTACTTCTAGTGTTGATTAGGTCACCTTCATAATGGAAGCTATTAGCTAGATGTAAGAAGCTTTATGAATAATTGAGGGACTTCATTTCTTAGGTGCTCTTACTATTAGTCACTCCTGAGCATATGAAATCCTTTTCTTTCAACCTGTCAATATCCCACTGCATTTTATGTACCCATTATTTGCATTGGGTTCACAGTATTGTATTCCTACATACTCCCTTTCTGCATATTGAGCATTGCCACTTCCCAGTTGTTACAAGATGGCCTATAATATAAACACATATGTATTCCGCCGAGGTTGACTTTGCCTTTCATCCTTTCGGGGTCAATAAATTAAGTACCAGTTACGCACTGGTGTTCGATGTAATCGTCTTAATCTGTTTGTCTGTCCTTGTTTGTCCCCTCTGTGCTTAGCCCCTTGTGGGTAGTAAAGAAATACATATGTCAGTTTATTTTGTATTATTTGGTGGTGGTAATGATGAATACTAGGGTATCAGCAATATAAACCCATATGCCAAAACTAGGCACATATATACATATAGTGAAGTTTGTGATTTTGTACAAGTTGGTATTGGCATTGTGAAGTATAGCATAACTTTCTTGCAGAAATGTTATTTTAAAAGTTGCATGGGTCTAAGAATGGTTTTCAATAAACTACTACTTTTATTTTTGCTCTTTCATTTTCCAGGTAATACGTCGAGGGTGGTTGACCTTGCACAATATCAGCTTCATGAAAGGTGGATCGAAAGACTTTTGGTTTGTCCTGACAGCAGAAACTTTCTCTTGGTTTAAAGATGAAGAGGTATGTATATATAATTCTTTTATTTTTAATTGTGTTTAATATTTGAAATATTTCTCTATATAGAACTTAATATTGTGTATGGATTAATTCATAACAGTTACAGAATGTTAGTGGTAATGAATCTCACTTCTGATGCTAGTGGTCTGTTGCGTGTGATATTTCTTCATTGTGTCACCATTCCTTCTTTGTGTCAGTATGACACATGTTATATGTTTGTTATCAACTGTCTGCTTTGTCAGAGATACTGTGACAGTGTGCTATATATTACATAAGTTATTTTATTTCTGTGAAATTTGCAGTGAAATAGAAATATTTTTGATATGTAATTTGAGAAGCACTGAGTTAAAATGCTGGCAAGAACTCATGGAATGTTTACTGATGTAAAAGAAAAATGTGTGAATGAATTGATTGGATGTGTAGCATTAATTCTTATTGTGTATATAAGAATTAGTTTGTAGTGTACTCTCCTAAGGTATATATTTAGTTATTGTTCAGCTTCAGGTCAGTCTTTATCAAGCAGACCTATATTTAACCCTTTAGTGTTTAAACCGGCCATATCTGGCTCAAATATTCTACATGTTTTATATTCAGACTGGCAATATCTGGCCTCTCACACCTAATCTACAGTGACATTCTAAAAATAAACAATCACAACATTGAAACCTCAAAAGCTATAAGATAATGCATGATTAATTCAAGTTGATGATGATGAATTTGAATGAAGAAGTATTACATTTAACTGAATAATTTAAACACTAAAGGGTTAAAGGCATTCCAGTCAAGATTGTCCTGCTTTTTTGCTACATGTAGAGAACCTAGAACCATATTATCCAAAGTGTTCTTTATGAAGCTGGTGGAGTGTGATCTGAGAAACATTTACAGCAGGTCGAACAACCATAAAAAAAGTTTCTCTTTGATAAACACTGAGGTAATTAAAATGTGCAATAACATAAGAAGTAAAATCTAGTATTATGGAAAATTTGTTATCCAGCCTAAAATGTGTAGTATAGAGAGATTTGATTTTGTAAATTATTATGCTTTACTGTATTTTATAATCTTTTCTCGTTAAATGTTGGGCCTTGTAAGCATTCTAATTATTTGTTAATTTGGTTACTAAATTTTCCTTTCACTTTCTCCACTGTCAGCATCCAGCTGTAGAAAACAAAATAAGCATGGGAAAGTGGATGTTAAATGATGATATATGTATATGTGTGAATGTGAATATGTGTATATGTATTTTTTTTAATGCATATCTTTATGAAATTATACACTGTTTATATGCATATTTTTGGATATGTTTGTATGAATGTGCAGTTGCATATCCACTGGGTGACTCCATCATTGAAAAAAAAAAAAACTATATATATATAAATCTTGGAGACCCTAACTACATTGCAGTTCGATGATGGCTAGTAAGTAGAAACTTCACAGTCACTGTCAACCTTTTCTTTGCAAAGTATATACATGCACACACACACACATACACACTCATGCATGCATGCACGTGAATACATGAAAAGTTGATAAATTTTCACAAACTGTGTGGTGTATATACTTAAATGGCTAAATTCTTCATAAATCCCATAGTAACTCTATATATTTTCTTTAGTAATATGATGATAATATCCAGTAACAAGTTCTTTATATTTTCCACTTCAGGGCAAATAAAGATTATTTTCTCACAATTTCATTTTCTAAAGCATATTCAAGTAGAGGATACTGTTACACAATGATTAAAACAGCACATTTTTATTTATCGGTATAACATCCTAATTTACTTCTTCAGTTTTGAAATGCCATCTAAATAACATGCACGAAAACATCTCTCTCAGATATGATCTTACAGCAATCTTTCAAATGACACTTCAATATTTAGTAAATTGTTTATCTACTCGCTAAAAATTTCTATACACTGAATTTCACTTGCCTTCAAGTTTTGGAAAATGAAGCAAAGCAAGAACAGAAAACACTTCTTTTTCACTTCTGCCATCTCCAACATTTGTTACTGATATATTTTAATATTAGTAATCTTCAGATTTACCTTTCAGGGAACATTTCTTATTAGAATGCATTATCTGTCTTTCAATTAATTTTCAAAACAATAAGAATTTAGTTGGGCTTTAGTAAAATTATCAACTTGTTATTGTTATTTAGGTTAAATCTGATTGAATTATAGTGATCTAATCTTTTTCTCGGACTTAGGACTATGTTATCCAATGTGCCTTTCCTTTTTTTAAGATAATAGAGTTTAAGTGTGATTTAACCCTTTAGTGTTTAAACCGGCCTTATCCGGCCCAAATAATCTACCTGTTTTCTGTTTAAACTGCCCAGATTTGGTATCTCACACCAACCTATAATGTCAATCTAAAAACAGGTGATAACATCATCGAAATCTTAAAGCTACGGAATAATGCATGATTAGCTTAAAACAATATGGATGAATAAATATTATATTTGACAGAATAGTCTGAATGCTAAAGAGTTAAGCGTGATTTGGCTGTTATCTCAAGCAGGTTGACTGAACATGTAGAGGCTTCTTTGCCAGTTTGATTTACCATTTTTTTTTTTTTTTTTACATATTGGTAAATTAAAATGCTGCTTGCAATATAAATTAGTTTTTTTTTTTTGCATAAATTTTATTAACTGAATTCTCACATTATTATTATTTATGTTATAAGAATTAGGTCAAGTTGACAAAATAAAATAAAAATATATAGACCAGAAAAAAATTTTAAATTACAATATTGTATAAGAACGAATCTCAAACAAGGCCACAGTCTGAAACAAGTGAACGATAAAAAAAAAATAAACCCCGGAAGGACTTTGGTGTGTTTTTACATCATTAGTACTGGCATTTTTGTCTGGCTGTGTTTACTGAGTAATCTTCTTTTTAGCACATTCTTGCTCAAGAACTACTTACTTATTATATTATTACTGCCAGTTGTTGAAAGCAACTGTTACAGGTTGTCTATATTAACATTCTGTAGGATTGTTTTTCTCAAATGTTTTTTTTTTTTTGTTTTGTAACTGTGAAGCATTAGGTTGTTATGAATGTTAATTAGGTTACATTGCTTTTCCGTGCAATTGTAATTTGGCTTTGAAGAAAGAGTGATCAGGTTCCAACCTCATCAGCTATTTAGCATAACATTCAGATACTGCACTAACCCAGTGAGGTCTTAGTAGGAATGAGGATGATTTTTATTTAGATTCTGCCATCATCATTTACTGCTTGGCAACAAATAATTGTTTTGCTGTCGGCTTAGTGTGATGCTGCTGTCAGCAATTTATTGATAATTATGTACAGTTATCATTTTGAGACAATGATAATACCCCACTCTCACAAAAAATTTCATTAGAAAGCATAATTTTCAGAAATTTAATTAAAGAAAGAAGCAAGAAATGTTGAATATTGTTTATACTGGTCCTTTATTGCCATATTTTATGTTGGTTTGATATGACTGGCATCACCTTATTGATCATTTGTGTCAGTCTAACTGGGCATAAATATACGGTTTGTTAAAGAAAATTTTTTTTATTTTAGTTTGAGAAAGAAAAGGAATGCCCATAGCCTTTGCAGATTCCTCTAAGCTTGTGTGAGTTTGATGTGGTTGATATCCAGCATGAATTTCCACTGGTGGTTGACATTTGTGAGCAAAACATGAGCAGGTTGAATACTAAGGAGAATGGATTGAACGAAATGTTTAATAAGTCTGATGTGAGGAAGAAAAGCAGGTGCATTGAGTGTTTGGTAGGGTGAGTGTATACAGTTTTATCAACTCAGAGAAAGAAAACTGTTACAGTAGAGGAGGAGGTTGAATGCACTTTTTCAGCTCATTAACAGTTCACAGCTAAACCTTCTAGGCTCTCTACAAATGTTAGACTTTACAATATCTTGTATTAGTTAAAATATGCTTATCAGTTAGTTATCCTCTTTTGGATGTTAGGCAGAATTGTTTTTTAATTTTTTTGTCAGAGTCGAAGTATTTTCTATTTTTCATGAAAAAAAACCTTGGCTTTGATAGCAATTTTGGTTATGTTTTTGTTATGTGTAGCTGCTATGAAAGATCTCTAGAGAAAATGAAACCTATCACTTGTAAAGAATTTGAATGGTTTAATTATGAGTTGTGTGTTTCTTTGATAAATGTTTTGGTGCTGTTGTCATGTCCTCATTACATAACTTCATAAAGATATATACAGTTACATGGGAAAGTTGGTGGATTGTCAGAATTGTTAAAGCATCAAATAAAATGCCTTCTGGTATCTAATTTGGTTTTTTATATTCTGACCTCAGCTCCCTCAGTGGTCTGTTTTGCCTCTTATCCCTCTGGGGTCAGTAAAATAAAGTACCAGTCCGGAGTGGAGGATTGGTAGAATCGTTAGAGTATTAGATAATATGCTTTATGGTATCTGTTCTGGTTCTTTGTTCTGAATCTGCAGGCAGATGTGGCAAACTTTGCTGTTCTGGTCATTGAGATGGTGTCCTGTTAAATACTATCCAAACAAAAGCAATAGGAAAATACCTCTATATTCCCCTATGAACATGCCACAACAAGCACATAATTCTTGTGAAGAAAGCCACCAGGAGTCATTTGCCAACCTGATGGTGCAAGGAGGGAAGTGGATGACAGAATGGAGGTGACAAGGACTATAAGAAATGGTGTTCCTATAACAATACCATTCCCATAACAATACCATTCCCATAACAATACTATTCCCATAACAATACTATTCCCATAACAATACTATTCCCATAACATTACTGCATGTATATTTCTATAATTAAATTTGATTATATTAACTGCAATCACATTTTCTCTCTATTATTGAATATTTCGAAATAAAAAAAAATGTGTAAGGTATATAATTTTTTGAACACAGTGCATAACTGGTTGCTTATTGGTGCTTGGAAGTTGGGGTGGGGATAGTTTGATGAAATATTCCAAGAATTTGAATTAGCTACAAAGAACTATATCCTGTATCATTGATTCCCAATAATATATTACAATATATCCACCAATCTTTAATACCAAATACATATAAACAAAGTATGATCATTCCACGATTGCAACCAAGTTTTATGCGCATGATATCTCAACCAACTTGTGAAGCTTTCTTATCCCTTTATTCCTCAGAACTGTCAGTATGGCTATTTCACATTTTCACAACATGAATGGTGCATTCTAAAGTAGAGGTCAACAAAATGTATCTCTCTATTTTTTCTTCTTCTTTATCTTCCAAGTTCTTATTTTTTTTATTTCAAAGCTGCATTAAAGAAACCATTAAAAAAAATAATAGAAAAATGAAAATAATCTATAAACAGCAAATGTCTACCACCACAATGTAGGCAGTAGAAGTTAGAGGGGACCTTTTTTTTAGTTTTGCTGAGGACCAACGTCAACCACTTTGCACTCTGTAAAGTGGCTGGTGTTTGGAAGTGTATTTTGCAATAGTAACCATGTACCAAAAATGTTGGGAGATACAAGTGAGACACTGTCCTCTGACTCATCTAATAAATCATTAACTCTAAATAAGAATTGACACAGACCACCTTCGGATTGTGATTGTTGTGACTGCATACAGCTTTGTTCTGCCTTGCATTTTAAAGTACATCATAGTTGTAATGTCATTTTGATATTTCTAGATTAAGAAAATTTAACACAAAGATTAGTTTGAATATTGTTGAGCTTTTTTTTAAAGAATGTTGCCGAGTAAACATTGCAACTCCAGTGAAATATGTAAAGTTTAAACTGACCCCCCCCCCCAAAAAAAAATCCCAAAAAGAAAACAAAAGGCAAAACTTTTGAATTTTTAAAAGTATTTAATCAAACTTTTTAATACTAAATCCTCTTTCATTCTTTTGAAAATAGAATTAATTTCTATGGTTTCTCCCAACCTAACAGTCTAACATTTGATTGGTATTTATATTAGAACAGTGCTTGAATGTACCCTACAATGTAGTATTTGTTATACCTCTCAACATCTCTGTACTTCAGAACTGATATGGTAATGTAAAACCTTTAGATTTTTAAAGAGTCTAAACTAATCAGTCTTAAATATAATTTTGGAAAATTTTTTTCATATTTCTGAAAATAGTTTAATAATAATAGAAATATTTGTTGACCATTTCTATTTCTTGTTTTTTTTTTTCTCCAACTATAGTGGACATGTTCACTGCTTTGATTGTTCTAATCTTGTTTATTGAATGATACTAAAATTTTGCCTGTAATTATCCCAGTTACTTTTCGCTTATTTTTTTGATATATGGAATGGTTTGCTAGCTCTCTTCCCAACTATTTCAAGCGAAAATGATTCATAGATATATCTCTTACCGAATTCTCCTTTTGTTATCTTTATCATCGAAAAATTTCTCTCTACTTCCATTGTTATCTGGATAACCCATTAGTTTCTTTTACCATCTTCTCATTTTATGTAAATTCTTATCTTTTCCAATATTCCCACAGCCTCTGTTCTTTTGCTGTCACATCTTTTAATAACTCCTATTTCCAACTTTCAAGAATTTATGTTTTGGATAAAATAAGCTGACTTTTGATTCTAGCTATACACTATCATTTAGTTCATAATTCAGACAACATTACAGAGAAAAATATTTACATAATTATTAAAATTATAACAAAGTAGCAAGTTATCGTCATCTTATGAGTGCCGTATGCACTAAAATGCCACCTAATAATGTTTTTTATTTGCTACATGTGAATTGATATGTAATTTTATATCATTCACTCCTTATTTATGTTTTGGATAAAATTAGCTGACTTTTGATTCTAGCTATACACTATCATTTAGTTCATAATTCAGACAACATTACAGAGAAAAATATTTACATAATTATTAAAATTATAACAAAGTAGCAAGTTATCGTCATCTTATGAGTGCCGTATGCACTAAAATGCCACCTAATAATGTTTTTTATTTGCTACATGTGAATTGATATGTAATTTTATATCATTCACTCCTTATTTATGTTTTGGATAAAATTAGCTGACTTTTGATTCTAGCTATACACTATCATTTAGTTCATAATTCAGACACATTACAGAGAAAAATATTTACATAATTATTAAAATTATAACAAAGTAGCAAGTTATCGTCATCTTATGAGTGCCATATGCACTAAAATGCCACCTAATAATGTTTTTTATTTGCTACATGTGAATTGCTATGTAATTTTATATCATTCACTCCTTATTCATAAAAGGCATTGGAAGTGTTAAACTTAGTAAATAAGTTATTCTTTGGGATAACTGCAATGTTACATGCAAGATGAATTTTTAAAATGTTAATGATTCAAGTGTTTTTGCTATGAAAAATCATATTAGTATTATATTATATCACTAAACACTAGATTGTTTAAATTTGCTGATGTATTTACTTTTCTGGTTACCAAATTTTCTTAACAACCCATCCATGCCTTTCTGTAAATGCAGTTAGCCCTTGCATGTTGAAGGTGCTAACTATCTCAGAGCAAAATCTCAAATGGTCTCTGTATTTTAAATAATATAATAATAATAATAATAATAATAATAATTGTGTACAGTGCTCAGGTGCACTACAACTCATCTAAAGTGTATATATAATCAGGTGTAGTTTCGGCCGATTTCGGAAAGCTTAGCTCACTTTTAGTTTAATTAGAATACTTTTATGTAATTTTTTTTTAGTTTCAACAATTTCAATGGAGATAATTTCTTGAAGATATGCAAAATGACCCAATTTATTAGATAAGATATTTTCATAAATTTTTTTTTATCACCATAAAGACCATTCTCAAGTGAATTGAAAAAAAATCTATTTCTCATAATGAGAGTGAAATTTGCTCCTCTCAGAACTTCTTCATTTATTTACTGGCTTTGCTTGGATATTTTGACATGATTCCTTTGTAGGAAAAAGAAAAGAAATATATGCTCCCAGTGGACAACTTGAAAGTTCGTGATGTCGAAGCCGGAATATTGTCGAGACGTCCTACATTTGCCCTGTTCTCTTCTGAAAATAGGTATCTGGTTGTGCATTGTTTCAGTAGAAATTTTAGTCTGCATACAATCCATTGGCTGTTACTGAGTTCTTACTAACTGCATGCTTTTACTGACATACTCCTGCTGCATATAATTATTGCTTTGTCTTGCATGTTGCACATTGCTAGTTCACCGGAACTTTTTCTGCTTGAATATAATTGACATGAGTTACCTTTATTAACCTCACCTTGACGTTTATCTAACCTCATTTACTTATACCAGCATTCAAAATTATCTTGCAGATTAAAGGAAAAAACAAATGGATTTTCTTTCTTTCAGAGTTTCTTAAATCAGGAATGTTGTTGGATTGAAATCTCTTTCATGCTGAAGTCTAGCTTTATTCTGGATAGCAGTGGTCTTTGACTTAATCAAGTCAAAATATCTTCATGACAATTCTGTGGCTTTGTATGATGTAGTCCTTGATTTTTCCCCTCCTTATTTACATCTGTGATACCACACCCTACTCAGCAAGGGTGAAGGTACAACTACTCTTTCCAAATGTGGGGCTGTGATTGCTATCATCTTCCTCTTCATATCTCTTCATCCAAATGAGCATTACGGCTGATTGCATGAGCATAATATGGGAACTGGGTCATGTTTATCTACATTTCAACTCCATATTTTGATAACTTCTATCCTTGAAGATTTGCGGTTTGTCTGAACGTGTGCTTCTGTCTTGTTGATGTTAATTTTCAGATCATGCTTTAAAGTTCTCAGAGATGTATGTCACAGTCAAGTACAATTACTAATAGTCATAGTCAAGTACAATTACCAATTGAACATACATTTTTTTTGACACAGTTGTTATATTTCAGTTTATAGTATGTATGTTGGCCCCCGTGCCGGTGGCACGTAAAAAGCACCATCCGTCCGTGGCCGTTTGCCAGCTCTGCTGGCACCTGTGCGGGTGGCACATAAAAAGCACCCACTACACTCACGGAGTGGTTGGCGTTAGGAAGGGCATCCAGCCGTAGAAACACTGCCAGATCAGACTGGGCCTGATGCAGCCTTCTGGCTTCACAGACCCCAATTGAACTGTCTAACCCATGCTAGCATGATGATGATGATGATGATGATGTTGGTTCAAGTGTTGGGGGTAATTATTAAGCATTTACATTAACGTCTACATACCTGAGGGTCTTGTTTACTGTGTACTGTGTATAAAACACACCTTTTACACTCAAAATAATAAAAATAATAATAAATAAGAGATATAAATATATTTCACAGAATGTTTATAAACAATTTTAAGGCAAGTGTAGGAGCAGGAAAAAAAAATTATCTGTACAAAATAGTCAATATAAATGCTGGTTGGTTGATTTCTCCAGTCCAGTCCTGCTTGTATAGCAAGAGAAGGAGAGAGAAAGTAAAAGAATGATATAGAGAGACAGTTACTATAAGAGGTGCAGGATGAGTGCATATACAAGACTTGGTGGTAGGAGGCAGAAGGGAGGAATAAATGACCGAATAGTTACGGGAGGAGTTATGAGATTTTAAGGTAATAAATACTATTCTTATGAAAACTAGAATTTGTTTCATCATTTCGTATGAGCACCAAGAAATTTGATAAAAAGTTAAATTCTTATTGTATGGATGTCATATTTCTTGATATTACCCATATTGGTAAAAGTATACTTCTTAAGTTACTCATCATTTGACAAATAACACTCTACTATTCATATAATGCTATATATGAGAAAGTATGTACATTGAGGGAGACTGAGTTATGTGCTTTGCTCAGAAGCAGACCACAAAAGAGTTAAACCATGTATTACAAAAGGGATATTTTGAGTCCTGCAAATGATATGAGATAGTCCAAAGTTATGAAATATCCTAAATAGCGTATCTTTCTCTGTAGAAATAATTGTCCCACTAGTATAGATGTGTTACACTCTACAGAGCACAATTAATAGTAACCATTTTGAGTTTGAAGACTCAGGAATAACTTTTATTTTCCTTGCTGAGTTCGGAGGGGCAAACAATACTTGTAACCTCCAAAATTGGTGAGCTTAACAGTGTTAATGTTCCATTTAAACTGTTGCAAGTGAACATAGTAACACATGAGCAAAGTGACAGTTCCAGAGAGCCAGTTTTTTTGCATAGGAAGGACTGCTTAAAGTGGTTTATGTGGGGCTAGTAGGGATGGGTACAGCAAGAGTGTTGAGAAGTGGAAGGCTGAATGGGACAGGGGTAACTGAATGGCAGACATTTCAGTTCAGCCAGTTCTGAGAAATGGGGGCCATTATTGTAGCAATAGAAAAGACAAACAGGAGACAGTATGTCCTGTGGTCCTATGGTTGGAGCATGTTCATGAGTGATTGTCAGTCAGTTAAGTGACTCTTCTCTGGATGTGGTCCAAATTGTCTATGTTCATTGCTGCAGCACAATTCCAGATGTGGGAGTAGTACTTACATTTTGTAAAGTGAAATAATTTCTGACCCTGAAGAAAATTGCCAATTTTATGGATATAGTCCTAGCTATGCTAAAACAATGCTTTTGCCAGAAGAGATCTTCGGCAATGTGTGGCTCCAGCATTTGGAGTGACTGAGGGCTCTAGCTGCAACTGATTTGATGTGGTGAGGTGGTATTTTCTTAATATTCCTCAATTTTTATTTTGCTCTTAAAAGGGACAAAGTTGGCATGGCACCACTGAAGGATGCTCTCAAGATCTCTATTTATGAAATTAATGCAGGTTTGGTGCAAAGTGTCTAGGGACCATGCAGATGATGCATGACTGGGAAAGTTAGAGAAGACTGAAAGGTCATGTCATCTGCATAAAAATGGCCTTGTTGGATCTGGTGGTGTATTGGTCATTGAAGGAAGGAAAATTAGGAATGAAACCAACCCCAGGGGAACTTCAGAGTTCAGAGGGAAACAGAAAGCACTGTCAATACAGACAGGAAGATACCAATCTAAGAGATGAGGGGCAAGTGGAGTCCAAAGGCAAAAAGTTTTGGTACATGTGCTTGCCAGACACCCAGTTCGTGGAATATTGAATATTAAGTTTTCATACATAGAGACCCTTAAAAAATAAAATACTTAAGTTCTATTTCTACAGTGGTTGTAAGGATTCTGTGCTGAACCACTAACTGCATGATTTAAGTCTTAACTGAAACTATTGCATTGTGCTATTAAGCAAGGCACATAACTCTGCCAACACCAATTTGACTGACAAGAAAAGTAAAAAAAAAAAAAGGGTCCACTTCTATTTCACAGTTGTGTAAGGTGGCAGTTTGGCAGAGTTGCTATAGTGGGAGATAGAATACCTCATAGCACTTGTTCTAACTCTCTGCACTCTGAATTTAAGGTACCATTGCCTTTCACTTGTTTGGGATTCTTAAATGAAGTGCCAAAGAAGGGCAATGGAATTGGTAGAATTGTTAGAGCATTGAGATGCTTTGTAGTATTCGTTTTTGGCTTCTTGTGTTGTGACAGTATTACCTGTGGCAAGACTGGTGCTAAGCTAACTTTACACTTGGGTAAAGTAGCATTAGTGGGTCTGAATAGAAGAGGTTTGCAAGCATGAACAACTGCATATACTATATATATTGATTTGATAGCAGCTTGCAACTTTGTTTTGTAGGCTTGTCAAACGAGCCTATCTCATCAGGCAGAAACTTTGTAGGTGCAGGTCTATGGTTTCATGGGACATGTGAGTTAGCATTTGGAGCATGATGCAGTCCTCAGTTTTGTCAGATCCTGTCACATTGTCTTACTCATGCCAGCATGGGACATGGAAGTTAAACGATGATGATGATGAGAATATAATGCAATAATATAATGGTTACTGTTAAGAAAGGTATCCATCCATAGAAATAAAAGTAGAACATTTAATTAAGCTGTAGTCTTCCAATCAAGCCAGGAGGGAGGGCAGTTACTCTGAATAAGAACTGACTTGGACTGTGGCAACCCATTCAACCCGTGTTTGCATGGAATGTAGTTGTAAAACAATGATGGTATATGTGGAATGGTAGAAAAGACTTCCAGTTTAAAAACTGTCAGTAGCATGTCCATTTTCTTAGCTGTTTTGTCCAGTGTACTTCTGTTGTTACTGTGAACAGTTTTAACAATCATACTGCTGTTGCTGATATTACAGTAGTTGTTGTTGGTACATCTACTTGCCATCCATCCTTGAGTTATATGGGTTGTCAGGATCCAAGTTAATTCTTTGTTTACTATCCGCTTAGGTACATCAGAGATGCTGTTCTTTCAAAAGATGCTAGTGGCAGTGCTGTTGTTTGTGTAATAGTAAAAGAAGTTCAGGTGGTAGTATGAAAAATTGTTGAAAAAGGATCTAGAAAATATTGAAATATTGTATGAAACTTTCACATCATGAGTGTGCATGTTCAAATCATTTTGGGGTTACCAATAAGTATAATGAGAATATACTTTCCTATTTATTGTTTAGTATAGAATCTTATCAGTGTTTTCTGAATTTCTAATTTTGGTTGGAGCTATACTTTTAAAACCACGATTTTCTGAATGAAAAGTTTCACTCTCGCTCATGCAGGCATGTGAGAGTGAGACTTTCATTCATTATTATACAAAATGTATGGCCAGAACCCTTGTTTTTCAAAACTAGTGTGAAATTAGTTTGAATCAAGTATACTAGCCAAATAAGAAATTGTTCTTATTAGTGGCTGCAACACCATGATAAAATGTTCCCTGTACTCTTTGTAAAGTAGATGTTGCTAGGAAGGTCAGCCAGGAGTATAAACCATGTCAAATAAAGCATAAGAGCTAGGTACATTCCTCTGATATGACTAGGAGCATAGTAACTCCAAATAAGAACTGGCTTGGACAATGACAACCCATCAAAAACATGGAGGTATGGAAAGCAGATGTAAAATGATAATCGTGATGAAGTTCATTGTTTGAACAGCCAGTGCCAGAAGTGCACTAATTTGGCCGATCATCTGTTTTTGATGCAGTCATTCTCAATTAGTCCAAGTATCTGCATCTTTGCTTCATATTCAGTACTATATACAGTACTATATTCAATTTTTTTCTCAATATATCATTGGTCTTCCTGTCTGTTGACATATTGGCAAAGTACCAGAAATATTTGTTCAACAAGAATATAATATTGATCTATTTAATTTGGTGATAAAACAACAAAATCAGATCAATGTGTCTATTTCAATTTTTATGAAATAGAATAATGTTGCACACTCACATGTGGCTTGTGCGTGCATGCATGCACACACACACACACACACACACACACAAACACATATACACACATTCAATAGAATATTGGATGTGATAACTATTTGAATTTAAATTGTCTCAAAAAATTAACCTGACAGAAATATTGAATATTTTTTTGTAACTTTAGACACATCTATTGTCTCTATTATTTAGTATGTCTAATTACACTGCTAAGTAATATACAGTGGGTATTTTTGAATGATGATGATGATGAGGGAGGTTGAAGTGTTAGTAAAATACACACCTACAATTAAAATGTGTTTTGTATTCTACTTGATCGTTGTAATCAGTTCTCTGTTTGACAACTTGACACTACAAGTGTATTATTACAAATTTTTTTCTACATGAATGTTTCTCCCCACCCCCACTGTATATCTGTATGTGTAGGTGTGTGAAGTAGTTCTGGAAGTTAAACCAGTCCATTTTCTTTCTTGGAGTATTGATAGTGTATATGTGTGTGTGAGAGAGAGCGTTTGGAAGTGATGTACCATCAATAAATCAACCGACCGTTGTTGTTGTGACTACGACAATGCAGATTTCAGTATAGATGCAAATATTGATCTCCTTAAAAATTACATGATACCTACAACTGATATCACATACTTCACAGTTGAATTGTCTTTTTTCCTAAAATTATTTCTTCTCAGCATCTGTATGTTTGGTGATGCACACATTTCCCAAGATTCCTTGCCTATGGGGGAATGGTTCATTAGAACTTGATATTCATTCTTCCACATTGCTTCAGGTTTCTCTTCACTTTATCCATCAAACAGTGCAAGTATGTTCTTGATATAAGATGTTGGGCACTTGGTATTTTTACAGTAAGGACTTACTTGGCTGATTTAAACACTAACATGATTTATGTAACTGACCAACCTCTGTAGTACACATTTAAATACAAATGATGCTTGTTGTTCTGTGAGCTAGTGTCAAAGGTGCATCCACTATTTTCTATAAAACTATTTCAGGAATGTTTCATAAAATTGATCCTATTGCATGATATGTAAAGTTAATTACAACATTATTGGTAGAATGGCTACTACTAAGGCATGATGGGAACATTGAGCCTTGTTGACATTTGCCAGATAAAAATCAAGTGTTTGCACACGATGTTCACTGTGATTAAAATTTAACTCTATTGTAGTTTAACTCTAATGAGGATTTGCTTTTAAATAATATTCATTATTTTTCATCCCCTTTTTATCCAAGAATTTTTTTTTAAAGTTGAGTTTTCCTGTTCTGCTGATTTTCATAATGTTGGATCTCTTGATATATAAAGTTGTTTTAATTTTATCTAATTATATTGTTTCTTAGTTTTGCTAATGAAGAAAGTAAGCTCAGTTTGATAAGAAATTGAATTTACCATTTCCGAGTTTGTGCTTGACATAAGTCTTTTTTTTATTATATTTAATGATTTCGTACACAAAATGTTGTTGGAATGTGTTGGGCTTAAGCTGCACAGATATGATGTATTTAGAATATAATAATTTTATATTTGCATTTTGTGTACAATAACATCATTGGTTACATGTTTCCAATGGACCTCATTATTTCACTATATTTACAAATTACTATCAATGCGATATAGAAGGAATAAATACTATACAAGGTATTTTTGTTTGAACACACCTGTTAATCAGGTTTCTCACTACTGTTAACATCATTTGCTGACATAGACACACACACACGCACAACATGGGTATTATTACCTTCTTGGACTACCTCTTATAGATAATTCAATTTAATCTACTGAATCTTTCTTGTGTTTTTGAGTATAGCAGTTCACTCTACATTGCCTCAATTCACTTAGACTTCAGGAAATGGTTTAGATCATCTGGTATGTTAGATGTGATAAACTGGTATCCTATTTAGGTGTAGATATTTCCTTCATCTGCGTCATACATGATACTGAAGTTTAGGAAATATTTACATATATCACAGCTTCATGGTTTCTCCACTCTGTACATCTTCAGAGAAGTATTAAAAAAAAAACAATTAGAATTTCATTCATGTAACTGGTGTAAGAACATGTTGAATTGTTATGCTTTGGATCTGAAATTCCATCGTCAAAATTCTAGATACTGAACTCAAAGTGGAAATATTAAAACTAGGGTTGTTGACTTGGGTGACAAGAAATTTGACAAAAAGTGAATTGCAATTTCCCTCACAACTTGGAATTGAGTTTTGCTGTCACTTAATCCTTTAGCATTTAAATTGGCCATATCAGGCACAAATATTCTACCAGCTTAATGTTGAAATTGTCCTGATCAGGTATCTTACACCTCCCTATAATGTCAGTTCATAAATAAACACATATCATTGATGTTTTGAAACTATAATACAATGTATGGCTAATTCAAAACAGCATGAATAAATAAGTATTACATTTCACAGAGTAATTTGAATGTTAAATAAAGGGTTGAACTTTCATATAAATTGTGTGGGATTTTAAAAGTTATTCTCAAACCATCTGTAATAGTTGGTGTGAATAGGTGTTTAGAATGTACATATATGTGTGTATGTGTGTATAAATACATGCGTGTATACATTCCAACACATTGTCATTGTATAGAAATAAAATGGAAAGTTAGTTGCAGCTCTATGAATTTACAAATGGCAATGATTTATCACATTAACACAAGACTAGGAATTTGAAGAGGGGGTATATTTGATAGAATTTACCCCAGTGTTTATAACTAGTATTTATTTTATTGAGGGATGGAAGGTAGAGTCTGGTCAAAGTGGAATTTGAATCCAGAATGTAAAATGGATTAAATACCACAAGGCTTTTTAGGTACCATTTTACTATTTCATCATTCCACCACCTCTATCAAATGACAGTAACAACATAAGTTGGTATACATAGAAGTAATAGCAAAGTTATGGTAGAGATAAAATAGCAAGAATACACTGGCAAATAAGTACACACCAGGGTGTATGTATTTGTTTACTTTTCCAAAAAAACAAAACTCCAGAAAGATGCCTTGAGTGAACACATGAGCAGGTTTGTAGAGAGTGTCTGTATATGGGTATATTAACTAGAACATTCGTATGTCTATACAGTTGTACTTGTATTGAGACGACCATGACTGTTAGTGATTGTGTTTTACATATACACACTATGTACAGTGAACCCTATCTACTGTTCAAATTGTGAAACGGTTGGTTAAATGAGCAGAGAAAGTATAGAGTTATGAGGTCTTACTAGCCCTGTCTCACTGAGACCTGTTCAACCTTCCTAGAGCTGGTGTTATGAGAAAATGCACCAGTACATCCTGTAAAGTCTTAGGAGGGGCATGCAGCTTTAGAAACCAGGCCACATGGGAAGTGGCTCAAACTGTGATGACCTGTCCAAGTAAAGCAAGCATGGAAAACACATGTAAAGTTATATATATATATATATATATACACATATACATATTAGAGGGAAACCACTATGTGGACACCCTTATGCTAGAAATAGATCCGCTATGGTCTTACCACTAACAAATGTTCTCAATAAAAATTTAGCAAAACAACCAAAAAAACAAAAAAGCAATAAAAATATGGATTATTCGCATACATGTTTCACTATTAACATATTACGTAATTTTACTTACATAAATGTTCGTAGATCATCGGTGCGACTGTCCAGATGAATATAATTTATAGGACTGCATACTAGGATGTCTGCACAAAGTTAGATTTGTAAACAGTTCTACCTATTACACTCGTGGTTACTATTTTACATGTCCCCGTTTTGGTGCGCTAAATTTAAAGTTATATATGATAGGCTTTGTAAAGTTTCTGTCTATTGAATTCAATCACAAGAGATGTTGGTTGATTTGAAGTATAGTAGAAGACACTTGCCCAGGGTGCTCTGCAGTGGAGCTGAACCTAAACTATGTTGTTATGGAGTGAACTTCTTAATCATGCACCTTTCCCTGCACCTATAAATTAGGAGTTTTTATATGTGTGTGTGTGTTTGTGTGTGACTGCTAAACTGAATTAATCTCCTTGTATATTAGATATTTATAAAGTTTATAACACATAGAGTTATTATAATTAGAAAGTACACTTTCTGGAAGCTATATGCAACACAGAAAATAGGAAAAAAAATGGTGTAAAATTGTAGCTCATATTTCTATCTAATTAACATTTGAAATGTGTATTTAGAAAAAGTTACCTCTCACGTTTAATTCTGTTTGTGTAAAACCTCCACCAAAATGTGTGTGTGTGTGTGTTTGAACTAATAAAGTACCTAGAAATTTGAAAGTAAATTATCTAATAATGACTCACTCTTTAATTGTTATTATCTACATTTTTATGTTTTAATAACTTGAATAAAAATTGTCATTTTGTTAGAAACTATAAAGTGTATTTATTTGTCTGAATTTGAAGTATTTTCACCTTGATTTGTAAATTATCTTTGTATCTTGGTGTGATTACCTCTATATAATTTGTGAATGTGCCCCCTTTCAAATAAGTAAATTTCTATATATATATATATATATATATTACGGAGATGTACTCGCATAGCAAGTAATTTAATCTGAGATCGTGTGCTGAAACGAAAACAATTGCAGCGTGGAAGGTGTTTATAAGCCATTTAAGAAACACACAAAAGCCGTTCGATTCACTTCAACATTTAAGTTTAATTTGTCAAAATATTTCCGTCGCTAAAATCCGTGACCTGTTCACTGACAAAGTCCGTGCAGCACAGACTTTGTCAGTGAACAGGTCGCGGATTTTAGCGACGAAAATATTTTGACAAATTAAACTTAAATGTTGAAGTGAATCGAACGGCTTTTGTGTGTTTCTTAAATGGCTTATAAACACCTTCCACGCTGCAATTGTTATATATATATATATATATATATATATATTTCAGGATGTGAAATGTTATTTAATTTATTTTTACCATATCTACTTTAAAATACATCAGGTGTTGATAAAATAAGAACCTTTAATATATTCAGTGAAGTTAACTAGAATTTTACGCTTCTTTTCAAAGAAATAAAAGAATTCTCTGTCTCTTCTTTTGAGCATTTCTGTGGTGTCTTGATATCTCTAGTTTGATTTCCCTTTAGAACTATATCACTTACAGTGTTATTGTAGTATGAACTCACAACCCCAAATCCATATGATATCTGTGTTGACATAAACATTAACTGTCATGATAAATTATTAACCAGGTAGAGTTTATGTTAATTATCATATCAAGTATTTCTGACTTATCTGAAATGGGTTGTCATAAAGCATTTTATATGTACATTTAGATAACGATGCTGGAATTAGAACAAAGGAAAAATATATGAGAACAACATAGCATTTAAATATTGGAGAAAATTTCTCAAGAAGTTGAGGATTCTAAATTTAGATAATACAAATAGACAATTTTCTTTGCCTAAACTGTCTTCCAGAGTTTTCCTGTGTAGAGAAAAGAAGACTTAACATAGCTTATAGAATGTGATCAGACTCATTTAAACAAAACAAAAAGTTCTATAAATATCTAAAATATTTATGTATTTTTGACTATAATTTTATGAAAAGACCAAGAAAGCCTACAGTGTAGTCATAATTTATATATAATAAATTGTTGTGAGGGCCTGTGGCTAAGTGTTTAGGGTGTTCAGCTCAAGTTTGTAAGAGTATGAGTTTGATACCTGGTGACATGTTGTGTCCTTGAGCAAGACACTTTATTTCACATTGCTCCAGTTCATTCAGCTGGTATAAATGAATAATACCTGTATTTCAAAGGGTCAGCCTTGTAACATTGTGTCTTGCTGAATCTCCTCGAGAACTATGTTAAGGGTATGCATGTCTGTGGAGCACTCAGCCACTTGCACATTAATTTCATGAGCACATTGTTCCATTGATTCGATCAACTGAAATCCTTGTTGTTGTAACTGATGGAGTGGCAGTTATTGTTACAAAATAAATTGTTCAATCTTTAAATCAAAATCTAAATTTTGGCATAAAAAAAAATGTCTTTTTCACATACATGATGGAATGTAAGATGTTCTTAGATTGCCATTCCACTGTTATAATAGTGTTACCATTAAGAATTCTTCTTATGTCAAGCTTTTATGAAGTCAAACTCCTAAAACAGTCTACTCATTTTAGATATTGTTTGGTATTGACGTTTTGCAAAACAATGCTGCTGTGATGTTATAGCAAAAACTTGCTATCACTTTATCCTTTATTCAGTTAGGTAGTATGTCTAGTCTGTATTTTTATTTCAACTTTTACCGTTTAGTTTCTGTTTGTATGCAATTTTACGTAAAAGGAAAATATTGTGATGTAAGATCAACAGTCAGTTTAGACATTTTTGTTGTATAAGTGGACATTGGAATAATTAAAATATTGAACGAGATGTGAACGAGATTTCTAGGTGTGAAGTGATAAGCTCCAAAAGAAACAGTAAAAATATGGACAAAGATATTTTGACTATCTAATATTGTATTGTATGCCAGACAAATGATCTGTGTGTTTGTTTTGGAAACATATTTGTGAAGTTCTTAGTAATTATAAACCAGAAGAAATTTTGCTCAAAAAAGTCAAAAATTTGCTGAAGATAATTCATAAGAAGCTGAGTGGTATGTGATATCTTAAAATTACTTGCTTCTCTTCTCTTCTGCACAAAATGGAATATTTTAAAGTTTTAAACATTTTATTGGCAGAAGATAGAGATAGCTCATTACTTCAAAGATGATATATAATTTTTTTTTTCTGTGTGTGTGGTGTTGTGTGGTGTGTGTATCAGTAATTTTTATTTCTTGCCATTCAAATATATTCCTTTCAACAAACTATATAACCTTTTGTGTGTCTGGAATACCAAGTATAAAACAAATAATTTTTCAAATTAATTTAGTTCCCTAGAAGTTTGTCACATTGGTTTCTTTTGTTTTGATAATGGTTTAGTATCTTCTTGAAGAAAATTACCTGACTAGTCTTCGCTTAAAAATCCTTTATCTACTTAGTTTTCTAGGATTAGACCTGATAAATTCATGGAGAGGGTTGTAAATTATTTTCTTGTGCTGACCTAAAACCTCTCAAAGGCTTCACTCACACTCACTTCTCATATAATCTACAACATATACTCATACGCTCATATTCTAACAAACAATGAATCTTCTGTCTTCTGCTATGTTTATTAATCATGTTCTGGTAAACTAGTCATTTGATCTGTGCCTCCTATTTTCTCCTGGTGTGTTGGCTGTAGGAGAAGGACAAGAAATATTTAATTCCTTTAGATGGTATGATGCTGCGTGACCTCGAAGACTCATTTTTACACAAACATATGTTTGCCATATATAGTACCTTGAGCAGGTAGGTAAGAGTATTCTAAATTTTCTTTACTTTTGCTACACCTTGCTATTATTATTATATTATTATTATTATTATTTAATCTATTGCATAAACTAATATGATGAAACTTATACAAGAGATATTCAGCCGTCTCTTATATTTCTGCTAATTAAAATTTTTAATCAATACTTTTAAATTACACTGATTTGTATGTTGTATTTTCTGGGTTATAAATTGGTGTTGAATTTGTAACAAGTTTTAATCATCTAATTATTTCTTGATTGTTCTTGCTTTCATGTTACAGATATCATTACTGTTGCTTCATGCTCAAATGCATTGGTTCAATCTACTAAAACAAATGAACCTGAAAATAATTGTCATTCTTTTAATTCATTTAGATTGAGAATTCTTTCATTCATCATCGTCATTATTGCCATTATTATGATAATTATTTTATTTGGTTTTCCATGTGGTATAAGTTGTACAAGTCATCAGTACACTCTTTGATCACTCTCGAATCTGTAATGCTGTTTGTGGTAACTGATATCTTGAGATCTGACATCCCTGGTTATTCTGCTCTTTTTCATCTGCTGCCATGTGTACCTTCTACTGTTCACATGTAGCAATTTTTCACTGCTAATAACAACTAGTCTCATATATACATATGTTTATATATATATATATATATTATATATATATATATATATACACACACACACACGCATATGTATATACATGTGTGGAGGCGTGTGGCTTAGTGGTTAGGGTGTCAGCATCATGATTGTAAGATTGTGGTTTCAATTCGTGGACTGGGCGACCCGTTGTGTTCTTGAGCAAAACACTTCATTTCATGTTGCTCCAGTCCACTCAGCTGGCAAAAATGAGTAATGCTGCGATGGACTGGTGTCCCATCCAGCTGGGGAACACATACGCCATTGAAACTGGGCCCCTGAGCCTGGCTAGGCTTTAAAGGGGTGCATATATATTTTTTATTTATATACGTATGCATATATATATGTGTATATATATATATGTGTGTGTGTGTATATATATACATATGTATATATATATATGTGTGTGTATATATATATATATATATACATATATACACATATATATATACACATACGTATATATATATGTATATACATATATACACATATATATATACACATACGTATATATATATATGTATATACATACATATATGCACATATATATATACACATACATATATATATATATGTATATACATACATACACATATATACATACATATATATATGTATATACATACATACACATATATACATACATATATATATATATACATACATACACATATATACATACATATATATATATATGTATATACATACATACACATATATACATACATATATATATATGTATATACATACATACACATATATACATACATATATATACATGTATATGCATACATATATATATATATATATATACATATACACATATATATACACACACACACATATATATATATATATATATATATATATATATATATATATATATATAAATAAATATATCCATCTACTCTATTAATGTTGAACTTCATTGTCCTATGACATGGATCAACAATCTTGGAAAGTAAAATGCAAATATTTCTTGACAACTTGAATATTTTGAATCTTTAATCTAATTTTTCTCTATCAACTGCATTGTTTTGAACTAATTAAAATTGCCAGTTGTCTTTGAATGCCTTATATTTACAATTGTATTAGTGGCATTTTCTGCATGAATGCATACGATATAGAAATGGATGCACATAACAAAACATATGATTTAATGTTTTCATTTTGATGGGAGACAGCTGGAAAGAGAGTACATTTGCATATTATTTGTACTCTTCTTTATGTGCCTTTGATTGTTAAAACTGCATGTTCTGGCTTAAGTATGTACCAGGAGTCACATTTGATGTATATATATGTCCATATATTGGGGGCTGCTCTGCTTTATGGGAGCAATTATTGGTGTAATTTTGGGATATTTGTAGCAGTATTTGCTTAGTGATTATGAACATGGAAATCTTGTCGGCAGAAATAAAGCTTCTGAATTTAAATGGTGTATCTGGCACAAATATGTCTACAAGTCATCTACTACCACACATACAATCACACACACACACATACATACAACCACACACATAAATATAGCCACACATATATAAATTGTTGTAGACGAATTCACCTAGGACCTCTAAATGCAGCCTACTGCCATAGTCTTTTCGTTAAGATTTTCTTTTCCTCACCATATAAGTGTTATTATTTAGATCTCTGAAATAAGTACAATAGGACTAGCTTGACCGTATGCAATGCAAATTATAAGTATGGTGCTCCTGAGGATGCCTGGAGATTAAACTAACCAAATATTCTCTGATATATACAGGCACAAAAGACAACATTAATAGTTCCTAGAATAGCACATAATAAAAAATCTGGCACTTCAGAAATATTTTTTACTTAAAGTATCTTCCTTGTTTGGATTTCTGGTATCTCTTGAAGCATTTGTATTCATAAAATTAATGAAGTTGCATTCAAGACACTTGGCTTTCTGTTTAGTGTTTAAATAAGTTTTCAGCTGCAGGTAACTATTCTTTCTACAATGTCTACAGAATATTTTCTTTAATTACTATCATCCTACTCTACATTTAAGAATTCATTTGTCTGTCAGAAAATATTCAGATCTGGATATTTTTTGTTTTGTTTTTGAGCTGAACATCCACTTGTATCATCTTTGTGTATTCTTTTATTTCTTTTATTATGTATATTAATGACCACAATTACTTAATAATTCTGTATTCTAATATTTCATCTCTGTCAAATATTCATTTGAAACGACCAGTTCTATGTTGATAATACAAATTTTATAGACTTCAGGATCTCTTCATATCAAAGAGGTTTCTACAGCTTATGGCCAATGCATTCTTCTTCAGACAAGATAACATTAAAAGATATCTTTTATGAGCAGAATAGATTTGTCTCACTTGATACAAATCTATTTGTTTTTAATGTTTACTGAATGATTAAATTAATCTGAATGATTAAATTAAATTGAAGTCCCTGTAGTATCATTTCTACCATGTAACCCAGGAAATACAGAATCCAGATTTCTATTATACATTTGTTTATTCCAAGGTTTATTCTAAACTGATTTTTTAAATATATTCATTATAATTTCTGTACAAAATTTTGATATTGCCTTATTTCTTGTCTTACATTTTTAAGATGTTATATAGCAAGAATTTTCTTTTAAAATGATTATATTCATGCTTCATTCTCTCATTCTCTCATAGTGTGCTGGACAACTTGTGTGTATGTATACTTGCATATAATTAGTATTAGACTAGCTAATATCAATGTACATAAGAAATTCAATCGTAAAAATACAAGAGTTTTATAATGTAAAGAATTTGGCATTTGCTGTTTGCAGGAATTGCATTGGATTGCTTCACTGCATTTGCAGGAACCTAAGTTCTCTTAGTTACGTAATTAGTCTGGAACTGCTTTTTACATGACGCCAGCTGGAAAATACAGAAATAGACAAGAAATAGTTATAGGCACAGATCTGTTGAATGGGGAACTTAAATTAGTGAGTTTAGAAGATGGAAGAAGAAGAGACGTATTGAGTCAATTTCATCAACATCAAAAATCAATGGAAATTGTTGTTGTGATCCCTGTGCCAGTGGCATGTAAAAAGCACTATCCGAACATGGCTGATGCCAGCGCCGCCTTGACTGGCATCCGTGCCGGTGGCACGTAAAAAGCACCAACTAATCGTGGCCGTTGCCAGCCTCGCCTGGCACCTGTGCCAGTGGCACATAAAAAGCACCCACTACACTCACGGAGTGGTTGGCGTTAGGAAGGGCATCCAGCTGTAGAAACACTGCCAGATCAGACTGGAGCCTGGTGCAGCCTCCTGGCTTCCCAGATCCCGGTCGAACCGTCCAACCCATGCTAACATGGAAAACGGACGTTAAATGATGATGATGAAGAAACAATCTCAACTATGAGAGGGATGATGTGAATACTGATGGTCAGTATGGAAGGCCAGCTTCTACATGGCTAACATTGACAACTGTTCTCAATACTGAGTTTTCTGAGTGTTTGTTAATATTCACATCAGTTCTGAGGATAAAACAGAGATGCACTAAAGCAGTAGTGAAATGACTGTCAGAAAATTGGATGCCCCAGTTGATACAGGACTGAGACACTTGGAAAATAGGGTATAGAAGATACATGACAATGTAGGAAATATAAAGGATGCTGATAACGATTTATATGCATGCTTATACATACACACACACACATACTATATGAGCTACTGAAATTTTCAATTTCTCTCTCTCCACAGAAATCTATTCTGATTTTTGAAAATTGTTGCACTGCTACCTGTTCTCAAGATTGTCTACTCTTCTGACTATTCCAACTATCATCTTATCTTTCCTACCGTCAGCAGCTCAATGGCGATAGTCATTTGCAAACATTTTCTTCTAACATTTCAAAGTCTCCCTTAATGACTTGCGACCTACTGTATGTCACTCACATGTGGGGCTGTATTTTCAAGACACTTGCTGTCTTTCACTTGCCAGCATGTAACTGTCATTTGCACCTTTCTCCTATTTATCCTTTGCCATTTCTCCCTCTCTTCATTGCTCCTCTTGCACTACCACTTCCATTTATCTCTCTTCCACACTATCTCTCCAATCGCTGTTTTTTATTTCATCCTTTTTTTTTCTCCCACTGAACTGAGTTCATCTACAACCACTCTTTGTCCTGTACACTCTACTGGTTACATTACCATGGACAAATGGGGATAACATAAAGTGGATCTGTGTCTTGCAGGGTATAAGATAATCTCAGTATTGCTAGTGCCATGATAAAAGGGAAGTAGTACACTTTAAAATAACTGGTATTAGGAAGGACATCATCCAGCCATAGAAATCTGATCCTATTTAGAAGATCAGTAACTCTGATTAAGAACTGACTTGAATCATAACAACCAGTTGAACACATAGCCTGGAAAGTGGACTTGAAATGATGTTGAGTGTTATTGCATTTGATATCAGCAAAACATTGACTATATCTGGCTCACCAGATTTCTTAGTAATGCAGCCTACAAGCCCCCATCTATCTATCTTGGATCTAAAACGTCTTGTCAGCACCACTGATGTGTGTGCTAATGGAACTCTTATTTACACATTGTTAACTCTGGTGTGCTCTAAGATTGTCTTGTCTTGCGCACATACATCTCAAAAATACAACCATCCAACTGATTGGCATGAAACCATTGTGAGCATATTCCAAACTCTGGCCTTACATATGCTGTCTTGTAACTCTGCCTTTTCTACCACTACCTGCAGTTGGCTGATCTTATGTCATTTCCCCTCTAGCTTCTTAACTCTCTTTTTTTTTCTTCCTTGTGTCACTTATACTGTACCCTTCTCTCAACCCTGATCATCTATTATTCTTAGTATTTCCTCTCTGGAATGTTTTTCCTGGAGCTGTCAATGTGGAGTTCAAAAGCATTACCTGCATCAATCTCATGGGTCTCACATGGTATGCAGAGGCCATGTGCACAGCTACTTTCTTCAGTCCAAACAAAATAAATAAATAAAACAATGCACACACACATATATATATATTATATTTTTCAGCTAATACTGTATAAATTGTATTTTCCATTTCTTTTTTAGATTTTGATAATAAAGTTGTTTGAGTATTTACACATCTTATTTTATACTTACATTGACTTATTTCCATTTATGTCATTGTGGTACTTCTATTAGTCTTTAACCCTTTAGCATTTAAACCGGCCATATCCGGCCAAAGTATTCTGCCTGTTTTATGGTCAAATTGGCCAGATCTGGTTTCTCACACCAACCCTACAATATCGTTTGAAAAATTAACAGCACCTCATCAAAATCTCATAGCTACAAGATAATGTATGATTAGTTCAAAACAATTTGGATGAAAAAGCATTAATTTTGGCAGAATAATGTGAACACTAAAGGGTTAAACTTGAAACTTATGTTAATATAGCTTTATCCATTGGAAGCATTTAGTCAAAGATTTCTTAAGGGGACTGCGATGTGAATTTTCCAGTTGTTCTGATTATGATTTAAAAAAGATGTGTAAATAGCTCAAATGATTTTTATAATATATAAATTTGCTTTGTTCTCTTTTTAATATCAGCATTTTGCATCTGCTTTAAAATTCAAGATGGTGTCTTTATACATCAATTTATTGTACCAAAGCTTGTATTTTTAAATATTTCATTCTTTTTAGCACATAGTTGGTATGTTAATCTCATTTATTGATTTTACTATTCACAGCTATTACATGTATTAGTTGCATAGCTAGTTTATATAGACAATTTATGTAGATCTTTGCATTGGATGTTATGTAATTGTTTTATATTTACATTGGCTTCATGTCGTAAAGTTAAATATAAATTGTGTCTAGTAACAAACAAAACTGAAAAACTAACAATTGAAGCAGTAAAATTCATTTCAATTCTGCTGATATTGAAGTGATAGAAATTTTAAGCCTCTGAAATGACAATTTACTTTCATTTATTTATTTACTTATGCAATGTGTAAGCATTGTACAAATATCTGAAGACACATGCATGAACTGGATTAGACATTTTAATGTTTTATATCCTAAGTCATTTGCACTTGGACATTTAAAATGCTCACGTATTTGCCTTATCCTATATCATGGGTGTTGTAAAGTTCTAATTGTTTCCTTTTTACCCCTATTTTTGCAAGCTGTTTGCCTGGCTTGTCCTTCTGTGTTGTGTTTCACAAAAGTATTGATCATTTGTTTTCATGACAAAATGTCACATTAATAAATTCTAATCCAAAATTGTAACAGCATTTTCAGTATCATTACCATGTCTAATGTAATTAGATCCGTTTCCATGATCTAATTTTGCTGTTCATTTGATATATCATTAATTAGTCTGAATAGAATATAGTGAAAATGAAAAGTTAGTAAAAACAAGAAATAGCCTCTGTTGGTATAGTATCCCAATTAGAACACAATTTACTGGAATATCTTATCACATTGGGAATGTTGAAAGTCAATACTGAAGGCCGGCTTTCACGTGATTTTCAAATTTATAAATATCTTTGAACATCTCCATATTTGGTCATAACAAATAGTAAAGTTACTAAAACCACTTATTGCTGCTTAATGAATTACATATGTATTATTTTGAGGAAGTAAATGGTTGAAATAATTTATACCAGTTACAACTTTAAAACAAAGATATCCGTTTTAATTATATGAAGCATGAATAAAGAAAACAGGAAAAAGATTTAACTGATATTATTGGCTGGAATATCATCATCATCATCGTTTAACGTCCGTTCTCCATGCTAGCATGGGTTGGACGGTTCGACCGGGGATCTGGGAAGCCAGAAGGCTGCACCAGGCTCCAGTCTGATCCGGCAGTGTTTCTACAGCTGGATGCCCTTCCTAACGCCAACCACTCCATGAGTGTAGTGGGTGCTTTTTACGTGCCACCTGCACAGGTGCCAGGCGAGGCTGGCATCGGCCATGGTCGGATTGATGCATTTTACGTGCCACCGGCACGGAAGCCAGTCGAGGCAGCACTGGCTTCGGCCACGATTCGGATGGTGCTTTTTACATGCCACCGGCGCGGAAGCCAGTCGAGGTGGCGCTGGCATCGGCCACGATTCGGATAGTGCTTTTTACGTACCACCAGTCCAGGGGTCCTGGCATCTGCCGGGTGCCAGTCATAGGATTGGTTCAATTTCGATTTCGATTTCACTTGCCCCAACAGGTCTTCGCAAGCAAAGGGGGGTTCAAACAAATCCTGCCATGCAGCACTTTGAGCAAGGGTCTTCTATCATAGCCTTGGGTGGACCAAAACCATGTGGGTTATGTGGAAACCCATAATTAGGAACTGATTTTCTTTTTGTATAGTAAACTCGATCCATTGTCTAGTAAAATATCACTATTTTGTCACTGTGTGGCCTTTAGCAGCTTACATTCTGTTGCAGGCTTTTCTTTTGGGTTAGGTTTTTTTTAAAATTTTATTTGTTTCAGTCATTTGACTGTGGCCATGCTGGAGCACTGCCTTTAGTTGAACAAATCAATCCTATGACTTATTCTTTGTAAGCCTAGTACTTATTCTATCAGTCTCTTTTGCCAAACTGCTAAGTTACGGGGACATAAACACACCAACAATGGTTGTCAAGCAATAGTGGGTGAACAAACACAGACACACATATATACGTGGGCTTCCTTCAGTTTCTGTCTACCAAATCCATTCATTAGGCTTTGGTTGGCCCGAGGCTATAGTAGAAAATACTTGCCCAAGGTGCCATGCAGTGGGACTGAAGCCGGAACCATGTAGTCAGTAAGCAAGCTACTTACCACACAGCCACTCCTGCACCTAATCTGAGGATAAGCTCTTCCTTTCCACTAGTTTAGAAGGCTCTGTAAAAGTTCATGTGTACTTCCCTTCCTCCTCTAAATAAGTGGAGATAAAAACCAAAGAAATCTGGTGTATGTGACTTATACCTAAAATCCATATCATTATATATGAGCCTTAGTGTTTTAAGGGAAGATAGAGATATGTTTTAAAATGACTATGATTTGTATATCAAAGTGAGTATATCATTTGAAGTGTTAGCTAAGAATTGTAGATTTCTTAGTAGAGAATATTTTGATAATGAATAATTATGGTGAAATCCAATTTGTACTTGTTGCAGTTTTCTAGAGGCTATTCCATGTTTAGCTGAATTTTTGCTTTCAAATAAGGCTCTGTCCTCTCTGGGAAAATGTTTCTAAAAATAAGAAAAGTATTTTATTTACCAGCATAGCTTTGTTTTAAAAAATGATCTTAAATTAGTGTCTGCCAGAGAAACGACAGGTGGTTCAGAGAATGAAAGGAGACTGTTGAATAAGTTGTGGTTGATTGTTGTTTATCAGCTAAAAGTGATAATTGTTTAATAAAAAGAACTGAAGCAAACATTGTTACTAAAAGCAGAAGAGACTAATGAAGAATATAACATTGAAATATATTCAATTATCTTTCGTTAGATATCTGAATAGTAATTTAAAACCAGTTATTATATACATATTCTTCATTCAGAAATGAACATTACAGAGTTTTCTCCTTTCCTATAAATCTATACAAGAAATAATCAGTTTGGTAAACTTCTCTTCGTAATATTTATTTATTGAAAATAAATAATTTTAATAAATTATTTAATGATGATGATGCAAAAGTCAAAGGCATTTAGAGAAATTGAAATTTATGATAAGTTTTAGGTAGTTTTTAACTTGTAGATACAAATGTAACTTACAGTTTAACTGTAGTTCTTTTTTCTAAACACAATATCTAAAAGACAGTCTGTACATTTAAATTACTGGTGTCAAGAGATAGTTAAGTTAATTTTTTGGCTCAAAAACCAAAAAGCAAGGCCATGTAAGGGGACATGGAGTTATGTACAGGGTGGTGTTCATGCAAAGAGTTCAGGCCATTTCTGGTCAAAAGAGACTTTGAACCGAGCGGTCGTCGGCACCTTCACTATCTTGTCCGGCAGCTTATTCCACGGATCTGCAATCCGGATGGAGAAAGCCCCGCTCCTTCGATTGAGATGAAATCGTCGCAGATAGAGCTTTTCGGAGTGACCCCGCATCCGACGCTCTGGTTGTTTATATATTGTTACAAACATGTATCTTGAGGAAACACTGTTCTCTACAAACTTGATTTTAGTCAAATGAATCATCATCATCATCATCGTTACTTATTACAAATATGTGATGATCTGTGTTACTCAGAAATTGATCAACCTGTAATCACATGTCCAAACTGCAAATCAAGCGGAAAATTTCATTTAGAAGAGATCTTGATGCTGCAAATTGTTAAGATGCTTCTATGCAGTTTGTTAATTATATCATACTTAACCCTATTTCTCAAGAGCATTCGTCATTTGTAAACATTTATTCATTTAAACATGTTAATTACCTATTGTATTTAGTTTTAATATTACTAACCTGTTTTAAGGTAATGAACAGACAGAATCATTACCATGCTGGAAAAATTGCATTGCAACATTTCTTCTGACTTTATGTTCTGAGTTCGAATGCAGTTGAGGTCGACTTTGCATTTTCATCCTTTGAGGGTCAATAAAATAAATACCAGTTGAACACTGGGGTTAATGTAATTGACTTACTCCACTCCCAAGAAATTGCTGGCCTTGTGCCAAAATTTGCAACCAATATTACTAACCCACTCACTTATGTCAGCTATTTTAGTAAATCTTAGTAAATATTAAAAATTTTTTTTTCCTTTTCAGGAAATTTTTTAAAAGTAATTCATTAATAAATTTCACATTTAATAGAAAAATATTTTAATTGCTTTTGTTGTTTGCATTATAGGAATGTGTACAAAGACTATAAGCAGCTAGAATTGTCTGCTGAAAGTCAAGAAGAAATAGACAGTTGGAAGGCATCATTCCTACGAGCTGGTGTTTACCCAGAGAAAGCCCAAGATAAGGGTGATGAGGTAACCGTTTTATTCTTTTACCTTTTTGAAAGAAAATAAGGTAGATATTCAAATTAGGTTTTATTGCACACATGTGAGTGAGAACACTTTCGCTCGTTAGATACGTTTACAAGCCACTCGTTGTAATTAATACGGTATCCATAGGGAATGAGTTTGGTATTCTCTCTTTATCTATATTTGTATTTTACTATGAAAATGTTATTTTGTTCAGTAAAAGAAAAATAGAAATTATATCATCTCAGTTTTATACCTCTCCTTTCCTCTTATTTTTTAAAATTAAATTTTATCTTAAATTTACTTTACACTTAGTTTTTCATAACAATAACATTCAAAATTAAACAATGGAACTTTATTTATTTTTTTTTACCTATTTTATTGTTATTTACTATCTTTATTGTTTTAGTCAAAAGATGACAATACATCCATGGATCCTCAGCTGGAGCGACAAGTGGAGACCATCAGAAATTTAGTAGATTCCTACATGAGATTAGTTTACAAAACACATCGGGATTTGGTTCCAAAAACTATTATGCATCTAATAGTAAATGATGTAAGTATAGATTTTGGTACTTATAATACTCACTAATTTCATTTATTTATTGCTTACAATTTGACTGGCTTCTGTGCCGGTGGCACATAAAAAGCACCATCCGAACGTGGCCGATGCCAGCGCCACCCCGACTGGCTTCTGTGCCGGTGGCACATAAAAAGCACCATCCGAACGTTGCCAGTGCCACCTTGGCTGGCTTCCGTGCCGCTGGCACATTAAAAGCTCCAACCGATCGTGGACAATGCCGGACCCACCCCCCCTGACACCTGTGCGGGTGGCACGTAAAAAGCACCCACTACACTTGCGGAGTGGTTGGCGTTAGGGAGGGCATCCAGCCGTAGAAACTCTGCCAGATCAGACTGGAGCCTGGAGCAGCCCCTGGCTTCCCAGACCCCGGTCGAACCGTCCAACCCGTGCTAGCGCGGAAAACGGACGTTAAACGACGATGATGATGATGATGAATTATAACAGTTTAGTGGCCGATTGGGAGTGGGCTAGATTGAATGCCTTATGCTGTGTTCTTTCAGTTCTGATTTCAAATACCACCAAACAAGTCTTTTCCTTTCATCCCGCAGTTGATAGGATGCGGTACCAATCATGTACTGAGGCCTGTTAAATAGGTTATATTTCTCCACTTTAGATTTGTGGTTTTGTGTCAATGTTGTTATTTTTATTACTTTTATAAGATATCCAGTGTAGGAGGTGAAGCTACATGGGATTTGTATGAACTCCCATCAGGGTGTTGGGATTGGTGTAGTGATGTTTAGTTTGAACATTTGTAGGTTAATGACTGGAATAAACTGCCTGCGTCAGTTGTTGACTGCCATGACACTGCATCCTTTAAGGCCCTCATGCTTTCCGAAATCCGTCGAAACTACACCTGATTATATATACACTTTCGATGAGTTGTAGTGCACCTGGGCACTGTACACAATGTTTATTATTATTATTATTATAAGAAGAATATGAGTGCAGAGGGAACAGGGAATTTGGTTTGAATATCTGTAATGGAGTAAAAAAGCTATGCTAAAGTTACTCAAAGACCAAGTGGAGGTATTCAATAGTGCAACTATTAAAGTGTACCTTCTGAAGATGGTTGCAGTGAGAGCAGTGGATAGCAGTATCAGTAGAGTGCCTGATAAAATGTATGCTTTTGATCATTCTGAGGTTGATAAAACAAGAACCAGTCAAGCACCAGAATTGATGGTTAAATCAACTGCATCCCTCCCTGTAAATGTTTTGCCTTGTTCTTGTGTTACAATTTATCATAATAGTTGTGGAGTTGGAATGGAAGATTGTTAGATTGTCTTTATTTATTTAATTTTCATTCTGATACAAGAATGGATGAAAAATAAAAATAAAATTGCTTTAATTGTCTTTTGTTTTGATTCATTCCAGGTGAAAGATTTTATAAGTGGTGGAGAAATGTTGGCTCAGTTGTATGCGTCTGCTGATCAGGTAAATATTATTCACAAACTTTTATAGAAATCTGCTCTAAAGTTTGCATTTTACAATTGACTTTGAAAATGAGGCTTTGAATTTTTACAAGTATTTGTCAGAGTATCTTATTATATCAATCATACATGTTATTGTGTGTTTGTGTTTGTCTGCTAAACACCTGCATGAGGTAGCTGATTGATATTGGGTGAGAGAAAGAGGGACAGTGAGCTGCAACGGTTACACAACTATTTATTTTGTTCTACCTGGAATTTTGGAGTCATATTTTGATTTTGACCATACTACAAGAAACTCAATATATATATAGTAGCTGCTTTCTCGTATACGAGCAAAGCCATTTCTAAAAAGAATCATTGAAATTAGTCATTTATGATGCAAAGTGAGACCCTTGTATGACTCTTGAGCCCGGCCAAAGATTTGCACATTCTATTGCATAATACACAGCTGTGCTGGTTGGCAGGGGAAACAGGTGCCACAAAGTCTTTTGACCAGCCTTTTCAATTCTCCAACTGAAAGGCACACCTTTCCCACAAGTTGCACATGTTCTGTTGTGAACAATAGCCATGTCACAATTTACAAGGGGTTATTTCCAGTCACTTCTCTGGTGGCTGACCAGGCCTGCATGACTCAAGCATTTCCTCCCATGAATCACACACATAAAAAAACAAAATTCCCTCATTTTCCACAGGTTCATTCTTTCTAAGCCTTCTCTTGATCTTCTTGTGTTTTATTCTCTCTCTTTTTCAAACTTCAAACAACCACTATGCACTCTTTTCCTCCATCTATCTTGGCCTTGTGCCTTTCTTTCTCAATCAACAACTGAAATTTCTGACTGTGTCAGAGCAGTTCTGAGGCGGTCCTTGGACCACATTTTGGGTTTATGTGCTGGCCTCCAACCATCTTCCAGCTCACCATACAAAAGTTGTGTAGAAAGTCTTTCACCATTAATTCTCACCAGATGTCCACCCCCCCCCACCTCAAACGACTTTGCAGAATCATCGATTCTATACTCCTATTACCACTTCTCTCAAGTACCTCCACATCACTGATGGCCTAGAATTTTCCTAAGACAATATTGATGATACAATTCCAAATGCCTTAAATGCCTATGATAAACAACCCATGTCTCACTTCCATGGAGCAATGATGGCAGAACACACATGCTATAAACTCTAACTTTAATTTGGAAATATATAATATGGTTTGACCAGAGATGCTTGTCAAGCCTACCAAAAGTATTTACTATCCTTCCTGGTTCTACACGAAATTTCATCATCAAGACCAGTAGTGCTCATATATGTATATCGTAGAAAGTAAATGAAAATTTTGTGAAAAATCTCAAAGACACTGAAGAGAAATTGTAATATTTTTTTAAGAGATAAGAATTATTGATAAGAAAAATATTTTTAAACCACTAAATTAATTTGCTTTCTTTCTCTTCAAATATATATCACTTACATACAATGATGATGACTGGTTGCTGCTACACAACTATTCTATTTCTTCCTGTATTCCACCATATTCTTATTAATTTTATTTACATTTAAAAGAGTATAAGAGAAATTTTTGTTTCTGTATCTATTAGAATACTTTAATGGAAGAATCCTCTGAAGAGGCCATGAGAAGAGAAGAAATTCTGCGCATGTATCATGCTACCAAAGAAGCATTGAATATAATTAGTGAAGTGACCACTAGTACAGTGACTACTCCACTCCCTCCACCTGTAGACAATGATTGGTTGCGTGCAGAAAGAGCAGAGAATGGACCCTCTAGGTATGTAAAGCTATTCCATTCTCTCTAATCGACATCTTTGCTTCCTGTTCTATTTGGCATTTTTTTCATATTGTACTAAACAAAATCTTCTGATTCCATAAATACTAACAAAAAAAAAACACAAAAAAACGCAAAGGAACTAAACTCTTTTTTTTATTATGCTGGCTACTTTTGAATGTGCAAATTTTCCTCTTTCTCTAATTTTCTCTATATTCTTTCAGCTATATTTTCTTTACTGCTGGCTTGAAGCCATTTCTTTCTTATAATGGCATGGAATATTTTATACATTTCTGAAGATACATCTCTAATGTTCTTTATGTTAAAGGGTAAGAATAATGACAAGGTCCTACTATGTTTTAGAGTAGTTTTTGGAATTTAACTTAGGTGGCCATTGCAATTATCAAGAATTTTTTCTCACCTGGGTCTCCCTTAACTTAGAGGAAAAGCAAAGCAAGTATGTCTGAGAGAAACAGCCAATTGTAGGGGTTACTAAGAGTCAACAATGCTAGACTACAAAACTTTAATGGGGCCTTTACTCAGTTTGTAGATTTAATGCATGGCTATTGCCTCCCTGTTGAGTTCATCTATTCTTCTTGACAGATATTGGTTTTGGTCTTAGATGTCCATACATCCTCCACAAAACAGGATGAGAACCAAGAGTGGCTCTGCCAATTTAGTTGCAAATTATTCAGTCATGGATAGGTAGTGCAGGTTTACACACTTACCAGTAATAGATCATTTTGATCTGATCTATCTCTTTCAGAGAGAGGGAGACATGGCTGTGTGATCCACAAGGCAGCTGCACAACTAGTTTCAGAAATAATCTCACTATGACACTTTGGGCAAGTGTCTTTTACAATAACCTCAAAATGACAAATGCCTTGTGAGTGAAATTTGTTAGATGGCAACTGTATGGAAGCCTGTAATATGTGTGTATGTGTATATTTTGGCAAGTGTTTTCTACTGTAACCTCAGACCAACTAATGCCTTATGAATGGAATTAGTAACCTCTGTGTGTGTGTGTGTAAATGTTTACACATTGGAAGCATTTGAACAAAATGGTAAATTTATGTTGACATTTGCTGTCAACAGATCATCTTCCAGCCCTGCACTTTCAAGACAAGTGGAATAAAATGATCCCTTATTTGAAACACAGCTACAGATTAGTGACAGGAAAAGCATCATCATCATTTAACGTCCGCTTTCCATGCTAGCATGGGTTGGACGATTTTGACTGAGGACTGGCGAACCAGATGGCTGCACCAGACTCCAATCTGATCTGGCAGAGTTTCTACAACTGGATGCCCTTCCTAACACCAACCACTCCGAGAGTGTAGCACCCACTACAATCAAGATTGGAGCCTGGTGTAGCTATCTAGTTCGCCAGCCCTCAGTCAAAATCGTCCAACCCATGCTAGCATGGAAAGCGCTGCATGAGAAATAATGTCTCAGTAATAAGTTTATGTCCAGCTCATGCTAAAGAAATGGTTATGGAACAAATGAATGAATATGCATGTGTCTCCATATGTCTTCACATTATGTTTCCCATCGGCAAAATACCCGGGCAGTAGTTTGATGCATGAAATGATGTGGAATAAATACTTTAAGTAAAATTGGCATCAGGGCCAACAAAAAGAAATCATCATCATCGTTTAACGTCCGCTTTCCATGCTAGCATGGGTTGGACGGTTGACTGAGGGCTGGTGAACCAGATGGCTGCACCAGGCTTCAATCTTGATCTGGCAGAGTTTCTACAGCTGGATGCCCTTCCTAACGCCAACCACTCCGAGAGTGTAGTGGGTGCTTTTATGTGCCACCAGCATGGGACCAGTCAGGCGGTACTGGCAACGACCTCGCTTGAATCTTTTACACATGCCACCGGCACAGGTGCCAGTAAGGCGATGCTGGTAACAATCAAGCTCGAATGGTGCACTTTTACATGCCACCGGCACAGAGGCCAGATAGCTACTCTGGCAACGATCATGCTTGGATGGTGCTCCGAGCGTGATTGTTGAATAAAAGAAAGTGAGAGAAGAGAGGTGTTGAGGCTGAAATATCCCTCACACAGATGTAGGTTCAGAAGTGTATTAAGTGATGCTATGTGAAAGAGGAGGAGGAGGAGATAGAAATTTATAACTGAAGACAGCTGGAAGTTTCTATAAGACAACCTTGCTGTGAGCTCCCAGACCAGATATGTGCAAGGAGCAATGTTGCAACCCAAGTGGAGGTGACAGTAAATAGAGCCATAAAAGCTAAGAGACAGGTTTGGAAAGAACAGAAGAGAGGAACAAGGAACAATATCAGCTTCATGTCTGGTATATTTAGCCAGGAGTCAAGCAACCCAAGTAAAAGGAATCTGCTGAAGAGGAAAAATCAAAGAAGGCATAGGAAGAAGTGGTGAAAGTTGATCTCAAGAGGCTGCACTTTGCAAGGGAGATAACGAAGAACTGTAACAAGTGACATGACACTATGCTGAAGACCCATCCAATCTATGGATGCATGGAAAAATTACATTTTAGGATAATTGTACACAAAAAAAAAATAGAAAAAAGTGAATTCTGCAAATACAATCAAAGGGCAATAACTCTACAGCTTATTCCTTTTGGGAAGAGAATAGATTTTTATTTATTTATTTATTATTATTTTTTTTTTTTCATAGATATTTTCAGTACCCAGTTCTTGCAATTACAGTACCATACATATGATGTAGTTAGTAAGTCAATAAAGTTCCATTAAGCTGAGTAAAAATTGTTACACATCATATTTCTCTATCAATCAATAACCTCTAGACAGTATAGTTTATCTGTATCTGGAAAGGTCCTGTTCATGATGCAGACATGTGCAAGGTTGCTTTGTTGTGCAATTCTAGTGTTGTCTATGCATGTAAGTCTGTGCTCTCCACATCACTTAAGTTGTTCAGGGGAGAGGCGACGGTTGAATCAGCTTGGCATTAGTTTTTTCGTAGGCATTGTTATCAGTATGCAGAGAGCTGGAGAAGATAGATACCACAAGGTATCTAATTTGACACTCGAACAGCTCTGCCAATCCACAACTCTCAGTTGGTACTGTCTTTAAATTACCTTGAAGGGATTTGATGTCAGAGAGCAGAGAAGTGGAACAACTACAAGGTATTCTACCTGATGCTCAAACGAATCTATCTTCTACAATTAAATGCAAATTTAGGTGCTATAATTTACAAGATATCCAGTTATTTCTGGCACATGATAGTGAATGTGTAATCAATGGTAAGCTTTAATGTAGATACATTAATTCATTGCTGGTGGCACATATAAAAGCACCATCCGAACGTGGCTGATGCCAGCGCCGCCTTGGCTGGCTTCCGTGCCGGTGGCACATTAAAAGCACCAACTGATCGTGGCCGATGCCAGACCCCCCTGGCACCTGTGCAGGTGGCACATAAAAAGCACCCACTACACTCGTGGAGTGGTTGGTGTTAGGAAGGGCATCCAGCTATAGAAACACTGCCAGATATTGAAGAGCATTGTAGAAATAATGGATATAATCTAATGTACAAAACAAGAGCCTGTGTATTAAGAAGGCTAAATTTTTTATATTCACCAAATATAGACTTGGTACATAACTAGGGTAATAGTCAAAGTAAATGAGTTGTTTACTTTTATCGGAGTAATTTCTATACATGATAATAACCCATCGTTAAGAGTTAAGTGCTCACATTAGGTAATAGTGCCTTACAATTAGCATCATTAATATGAAAATCAGTATCAAGTTTCTCATTATTGCATCTGATATCCATTTTAAATGAACCAAGGTATTGAAGAGGAGAACTTGTGTAACTTGATTATTTAATATACTTAGTAAAACAAATCCCTGTTTTGTTCCTGACACTTCTCCTGAAGTTGGCATGCTACAAACATCATGCTGATTGTTCCTTGGCCTTCTCTGAAGCCTCACTGATTCTCTAGTAGATGCCCATCAGCCATGTGTTGGGTGAGGTGGTTAAGGAGGACTCTTGTGGCTATTTTGCCAGTGATTACAAGGAGAGGAAGTCCTCACTGGTTGTCACAGGACTCCCTGTTTCCCTTGTAGAGATGGAAAATAGAAGCATCCTTGAACTCCTGAGGAACAATTTCCTGTTGCCACATGGTCTGAGAGAGGTTGGTGAGCTTTTGAGTCAAGACTGGCTTCCCTACCTAATATTTTTCAGTTGGGATGGGGCCATAACCTAGTGCTTTGCCATTTAAAAGGAGTTTAATTGCTTTCTGGTGCATGTGAGCATTGGCCTCAGCATAGAGGAAGGCCTGCTCAGGATTTTGTTGAAGTGCACTGCCCATCTTTTCTGGATTGTGTTTTTGTCAATGAGGAGAGTGGCCCTGTCAGCACTGAGCAGATGTACTGAATAATCTATTGCTACAAATTGATAATGCATTAACTTGAGATGTCATGTAATGATTAACAATATTTGTCAACATTATGTGATATAAGAAAATGTCATTGCCCTCATAAGACTGAGAACAACATATTGATTCTGTATTTGGTCAGGAGACTTTGGTGAATTTGCCTTGATTTTTCACCATAGTAATTTATAGCCAAGTGACTGTTTGTGGTATAACATGAAGCCAACTGGATCATAAAGGAGAATTGCTGAGATGCTTAAAATATGAAATGTTTGGTGCCTGCATAGTCAAACAGAATGGTGTCCTACCTAGTGATTGTTGTAGCAGTATTATTACTACTGTAGAGGAAAGAAGATGCTCCAGAAAGAAGCAATGGCAAAGACATAAGTTGATGGACCATCATCATCATCAAATTCATTTAGTGTCTCTCTTCAATACTCTTAAGAGGAGCTGTAAGCCAGAGGATTGTGCCAAATTCCATTGTCTGTTTTGACGTGGTTTTTACATCTGGATACTCTTCCTAATGCCAACCACTTCACAGAGTGAACTGGATGTCTTTATGTTCTGCCAGCACTGGCGAGGTCACCACATAACTTACAAGACAAAGATCCCTCAACTGAGAGGGGAAGTGGTATTGAGGGAGGTGGCTTTGTGCCAACTGATGAAAGCTTTAGAGTATGACAGTGATGGAAAGAGGTGTCTTGCGGTATAGGAGATACATGGTTACCCCAATCAGAGAAAGAGAGAGAGTGAGAGAGATGGTGGTGGTGGTGTGCTAGGGCATACTCTCAAGGTACAAGGATGTGAATATAAATGGAATGGAGGAGGATTCCCCAAGGTGCAAGAGCAGGGAGTTCATAAAAGTGCAGAATGGGAGTGGAGAGAATGTAGCGAGTGCTGAAACACAGGTATATGGGAGGAAGGCAACAGGGTAGCAAGGATAGTTGGCAGGTGGAGGATAGGTGAGAGAGAGAGAGAAGACGGATTGGTGTTGGGCTGCAGGAGTCGGGGAAGGAGAAATAAGTATAATGCATGAAGAAGAGATGTAGTTTGCTACATTGGGGGTAGGGTGTGTGAATTAATGTTATATGTGGGTGGAATACACAGCACTTCCAGAACTCAGTTTCACTGAGGCTAAAAAAATTACAAAAGGAGCAACAGAAGGACTAGGAAGATATTTAGCCTAGATGCAATATAGTTTGGGTTTATGCTTGCAGGAGTACCACCAAAACACTCTCCTATAGGGACAACCCTAGGAGAAGTACTAAACTAAATGTAAGTCACGCTGCTTATCTTTTGTTGACCTGAAGAAGGGATTTGGTTGGGCTTCACAGTCTGTAGTCTGATGGTTGCTTAGAAAACTATGGATAGATGAATGGTTTGTGAGAGCCATGCAAGTCATGTACAGAGGTACCACCAAAAAAAGAAAGAGATCAAAGAAAACATGGAACAAGGAGGTTATGACTTATTTCAAGAAACTAAATTTCATGAAAGGGATGACAGATGATTGCAACTTGTGGTGAAGTGCTATATCAAATAGGACTCAGCAACCCATGTAATCTTGAGAAAAAGGGTGCTAAAATTATGAAGAAGTTGATGGAGATAGTGATGTGTATTATCTACATTTGGGTATCTTTAATGTTTATATTAAGTGCCTATCTACCACTCACTTTGTTACTCTGCCCATCTATCACCCATTCTATTTCTTATCAATAGGTTAGCTGAATACAATCTCTATATATATATATGAACAGCAAAATGTCTGTGTGTGTGTCCTTTATACAAATCCACAATTTTTCAGTTAGAGGGCTCGCACTTTCTATGGTCATTGAAAACCGTCCAAGGGTGGTCATGCACATCTTTACGTCATGCACATCTTTACATTTCCCCAGTCACCCCGCAAAGCCATTAAAAAATCAATAGAAGTGACTTTTTTTTGTGAATTTTCTATCCAAAACCCAATCAAAATGCCCGAAACTTGATATGCCAATTAAATGCCAGCTAGCTGTATGTGATTGGTCGGAGATTTGGACAGTACTCGCGTGTATGTGTGCACACACGCAGCTGTATATGCATGCACTAGCACTATGACCCGGCATTACCAGGTCATAGTGCTAGTGGAAAATAAAGTAAAACACAGAAGCATGAAATATTAAGTTAACAGTACAGAGATCTCAAATTGTGTACTTGATACTTTTTATTATTGTTATAGGACACAACTACTGCTTAACCCTTAGACTGCCCCTAGTTTTGTGATGGATTTCCTGTATTTTAAAGTAACCCCAGTTAAAACATTCAAAAATTTCATCTTGATTTATGTCCCAAACACCAACTTAATGACAAAATTATTTTACTGAATTCATTATTTCCAAAATTAATTGAAACACAGGCAGTGTATTTCAAAAGAAATATTGTAAGAAAAGGGTTAACCACTAATTAAAGTACAGCATTGACATTTCACCTAAAAGACACATTAGTTGAAATGTACATTTAAAATATTCAGCAATAAACTTAGCTTTATTATTATTATTAGTAGGCGCGGGCATGGCTGTGTGGTTAGGGAGCTTGCTTCCTAGCTACATGGTTTCGGGTTCAGTCCCACTGCGTGGCACTTTGGGCAGGTGTCTTCCGCTATAGCCCCGAGCCGACCGAAGCTTTGTGATTGAATTCGGCAGGCGGAAGTTACTGCCGTGTGTGTACATGTGCGTGTAGGTGCTTGTGCCTCTCCGAAAGAGAGAGAGGGATTATTATTATTATTGAAACAATAATAATGTTGTGAAGAATTGTATAATATAGCTCTCCTAACATTGTTTCTGCAATGTTTGTATCACCAGCAGCATGTGATTTTGCATTTGCATTGATTAATTTGCTTTATCAATAGCAATAAATCGTCGGGTGTGCATCCTTTGCTAAAACTCTTAAAAACATTTTAGTACTAATGGTGGAAATAATAGCAACTCTGGTATATAAACATTTACTTTCTTTTTTCTTTCTAAGTTATCTTGTTAATTTTTTTTTCTAAGTTGTGTTATTAATTTCTTATGTAGATAATTTTCTTACTATTAAAACAATAAATAAGTAAATAAATAAATAAACCCAGTAAAAATACTGCTGAACCCCTTGTCAGCCCCGATCTAGCAAAGCTATGTCAAAGGTGTTCCAGCCATGTCTACACCATTTTTTAATTTTAACCCTTTAGTATTTAAACCGGCCATATCTGGCCAAAATAGTTAATCTGTTTTATGTTCAAACTGACCAGATCCAGGCTCTCACACCTACCCTACAATGTTATTCTACATTAAGTAATTACACCATCAAGATCTTGAAGATATGAGATTATGCATGATTAATTCAAATCAATGGGAATCAATAAGCATTATGTTTGACGGAATAATCTGAACGCTAAAGGGTTAAATACAATACACCAAGAACTACTTTATCCAATTTTCCCTTTATATAGTTTTTAAATGTTAAAGATTCCAGGGAGATTCAGCAGCTAATTTATGTAGGTCAAGCAACTGTGTAGAAGCCTCCTCATTGGATGACAGTGAATCCTATTTTACATATTATTCACTGGAATTGATCCTCTCTGAAAAATAGTTTCTTCATCTGAATCTCAAGAAATAGTCTTGATAAAGACGGATAAAAAAAAAAAAAATTCAGAGCAGGCGCAGGAGTGGCTCTGTGGTAAGTAGCTTGTTTACCAACCACATGGTTCCGGGTTCAGTCCCACTGTGTGGCACCTTGGGCAAGTGTCTTCTACTATAGCCTCGGGCCGACCAAAGCCTTGTGAGTGGATTTGGTAGACGGAAACTGAAAGAAGCCCGTCGTATATATGTATATATATATATGCGTGTTTGTGTGTGTGTCCCTAGCATTGCTTGACAACCGATGCTAGTGTGTTTATGTTTCCATTACTTAGCGGTTTGGCAAAAGAGACCGATAGAATAAGTACTGGGCTTACAAAAGAATAAGTCCCAGTGTCGAGTTGCTCGATTAAAGGCGGTGCTCCAGCATGGCCGCAGTCAAATGGCTGAAACAAGTAAAAGAGTAAAAAGAGTAAAGAGTGTGATCAATACATTCATTATAAACAAACTTGATTATTTAGTCAGGTTATTCCCAACATGGACATTTTACTTTGTGAAAAATAAACTTGAAAGTGCTGTTAAAACGAGTTGTGCTGTAATTAGTCAACATAGCTTTGTTGATGGAAATACTCAAGCCTACCAAAACTATTATACTGCAATCACAAAGTTTATTTACTGAACGCCAATACTTCACACGCAATTTTTCACTCTTACAAAATTTCAGGTTAGCTGTGAAAAATGGATACACGAAAGTTAGCAGGTATGTGGTTTGCCGTAAGCTGGCAGGAGACAAGTTATTGAATTATTGCTACTATTCTGCTACTACTCTCGCTGCTACCTTCCTACTTCTTCATAATTTAGCTGGTTACTAAATTTCAAAGTTAACGAATGAATGTTTAGAGTTGTTTAACTCACCAATTAAAATCCATAATTATATAAAAATATTAAAATTCGAAACCTTTGAAAGACCAATAACATAAAAATTAGTTGTTGATTACTTTTTTTTGAAAATTTGAGTTACTTATTTTAAAACAATGTTTTAAAATTAATTAATTAATATTTGTGTGCATTTTCTGTTTTTATTAACCATACTAATCACTTATAAAAACCTAAACACATTTATACAACAACTCGTCTGCTAATTTGTATTTAAAAAAAAAAAAAAATTTTTATGCTAGCATTCCTTATACTACCAAATTAATTCTACCCACCAAAATATTTTCCTAAATTTCCTAAATTTTCCTGAATTCCCTTTTCTGGTGGTTATTTTGACGATACCTTGTGTGGCTCAATTCAAAGAATATTTTTCTACTTTGAAACTGCTTTTTGGTTACTGCTTCAAAATATTGTTTTCTATTTCATTCCAGAAGAACTCTCAGCTTATTCACTATTTTCAGTGCTTTACATAATCCATTTTCCCACCCTTTTCTTCAAACTTGAAATCTAAATTTTGAATTCTGTATAACTAAATATCTTTGTGGGAGATTGACAAAAATTTTATCTTGACATTTTTCTTCGCTTTATTTGCTTTCTCTTCTTTTACTCTCTCCTAATTTTGTAAATAAATTATGATTTATATTTCTATACTACTTTCATGTAGAAATGATATTATTTTTTCTTTAATTTCAGTGGTAATATAAATTTTTATAATGATTAATGAATTGAATTCCTATTTTAGTTAATAAAAGGCTTAGTCTTTGAATACAGTTATCTGAAAAGTATTATCTTTATGAACATATGACACAATAACTAGAATATGGTAATCAAATGGTATACACATGCTTCAATTAAATTTCTCTAATTAAATATCAGTTTTAATCTAAAAATTCATTTAGTTTAATTGGTATCTGAATAATGTTGTGTAAATTAGAAATGAACCCATTTAATTCTTTAATTCTAAGTTTGATGTCATTGATCTAAATCAAACACCAAATTTTATGCATGTTCTCTGTCTGTCTGTCTAGCACCCCCCCCCCCCGTCTCATATACATATATCCATACATACATACATATGTACGTTCGTTCGAACCCTGAACTGTAGCCATGATTGGGGTTAATTTTGAGTTCCTCTTTGAATCTTGTCACATAACTACTTGCGTTATATCAGTGTACAGAATTCCCTACAAAGAACCATTGGGAATTTGCTGTTTTCAGAGAAGTTAGATACCTTTAAACCCTGTCTCCTCCACTGAATTTCAAACAACACATTGTTAGATCTGGAGTAACTTAGCAAAAACAAAGTGAAGGAGACATCAGGAATCACTACTGCTTGTCTCTTCAACAAGCTGCAAAGATTTCTGACCTGGATTGGTAAACTGCATTATAGTCCTTAAGTAAATCTCTAAAACTTCAGCAGAAATACATAATCAGCTGCATAAGTATGTTGTATGCATCCCTGTAAATGTTTTCATTGTGTATAATCTGGAGAATTACCTCCATAATCCTATTATTTATTTGAACTCTAGCTACATAAACATATTTTTGCTTTCCTCAGTATTTTCTATATCTACGTCTCACTTCTACCTCTTCTTTCTTGGTTTTCTACTCTTACCTCTACTTATTTCATGTCAAAGGTTTATTTACATTATTTTTTTTTTTTGCATTGTTTTGTACCTCAAAATTCGAGTAATGTTAATTAAAAATCAAATGGTATTCTGAACAGTATGTATTTTCAGATGAAATTTTGTATTCTCTCAATTCAACAGATTTGACATTGCTAAAATATGGTATACATGAAAGTTAGTCTCATAGAAAATAGGAATTGTACCGATAAGTTATTTATCTGAAACTTTGTTTCTCAATAGAATGGATTAAGTTTGATTTATAACTTATTACTTTCCCTAGTTTTCTGCCTGTTCCATTTAAACAAGGATGTGTGCTATGAACTTTTTTGTTTACTTCATTATATCAGCCAAAACGGTTACTTTCAATTGAAATTGATGTTAAAATGTTTTCAGTTTTGATGCTGATTCTCGCGTTTCCTTGAATATCTTGGGGACAGTTACCATTCGCCTGGAAACTGAGCACTTTCTTTAGTGCCCTATCTATTTTCCCCACTATTTACAATCTTCTCAATCTCAAACAGTTCACGGTTACCTCTTACATCTTGGGCAAGCGCTTTTTACAACTGAATTTTGAGTGGAGTAGTCACAAATACTGTGTAGACAGGCTTTTTACTCTAACCCCTGATTATAACGGGGAATGGAGCAATTATCTGAATTAATACAAGTCCCATTATTTGAAATAATCCTCTTATACAGAACTTCACTTCTAACTTAATAAGATTTCACTTTACTTAATACAATCATCACCAAAAAAAACAGCTTCCCACGTGCTCTAAATAATGAAGAATAGATAAATCAATTCTGATTCTTCATCTAAAAATTAGTTATTAAAAGCATGTCTTGTATTAAACTCGATATGTGATGGATATACAAAACTTATGAATCAATCTTATAAACTATAGTATAGTTTTTCCTAATGCTGAATGCTAGTAGGCTCTGTTATAATAGCTTCATTTTTTTGGCCTTGTGGATGTTTCATATCCTATAACCTTGTTAAATATAAAATTAATTTTGCTCTCTTTTGGGCTGGGTTAAATTGCTTCTCTCTCTCCTGTTTTATTTTGTCTTTTATTTCTAAATGAGATCAATTACAGTAGATAAGAAATAGCCAAACTGTGTGTGTGTGTTTTAAAAATATGACTAAATATTTCTAATAATTTTCTGTTAAGTTTTTCAAATTTACAGTTTTCATTTTTTACTGTACTACCCCCCCCCCCCCAAAAAAAAAAAACCCAATCATTTTATTTCCAATTCTGAAATATTAAAAACAGGTAAAAAATCTTTGATACAGTTATAAATGTGCATTTTAGGAAGATAGTGGCATTTATTGTGAGTAAAGAAAAACTACATCTTTTGGTGTATAGGTAGTTGATTTGACCATTTCTGGTCTTTAAGTTGTTTACCAAAATGAAAGTGTGTGTGTATATATACAAAAATACAGGCACACATAGATGTTTTCAAATATTCCTTCTGTTGCTGCAAACCTGAACTATTTTTAATCTTGATTTGTCTTTTATGAACAAGAAAGGTAAAAGAGAAAAAAATATTTTCTTCAAGATCATTTCAGAAAGTTTTGCTATGAAAGATGCAAAATTTGCACTAGCAAGTTCTGTTGGTTTTGTTCCTATTATTATCTCCCTTGAGTTATAATTCTTCAAATACAAGCATATGCCACTGCTTCGAAGAAGTCTAATACATCACTGATGTATAGGATCAAATTTTAACAGATTTATTAATTGGATTCAAAAATGTTCACTTCCTCTATCCTTTGTTATTCTCACCAACCCTGCTTCTTATTCTTTCTCTTTTTTTTTTTTTTCTCCCCAGTTTGTAAGAATTTTACTTTTGTCTTATTAGCAATTTTTTTCAAATTAAATGTTTTCCAAGAACTGAGAGAATATTTTTTTCAATTTTTAAACTATTTTACCCCACTGGACTAAAAAGAAAGAATGATTTTTTTCATTTTGTTTTTGAGCATTATTCACACATACACAGACAAAGACAAATGATAAAACTGAAGGTTCTAGCCAGTCTATACTAGAATCATACAAGAAAATGTTATCTATTTATCAGTTACTTAATACAAACATAATTTTGTTTTACTGGAAGTATGAGTACAATGCATTTATTAATAAATACTGTATCAGTTCAAATAGACTCTCATCATCATCATCATCATCATTGTTTAATGTCTGCTTTCCATGCTAGCATGGGTTGGACGGTTCAACTGGGGTCTGGGAAACCAGAAGGCTGCATCAGGCCCAGTCTGATCTGGCAGTGTTTCTAAAGCTGGATGCCCTTCCTAACACCAACCACTCCGTGAGTGTAGTGGGTGCTTTTTACATGCCACCGGCACAGGTGCCAGACAGGGCTGGCAACGGTCACGATCGGATGGTGCTTTTTACGTGCCACCGGCCTCATATCATAACTATCATAATCTTGAATGGAAGAAAATCAACATGATACAGCTAATATTTTGTGTTGGGCCTTTGCTGCCTACTAATTGGTAATGACCACTGGTGAAGCATTATGAATCTTGTGTCATAATGCTGCAGAGGGTGCTCTTCAGAAATATAGACAAAGTAATGCAGCAATGCAAACCAGATGGAGTCACCAATCTTAATTAAATTCCACACCTGAGTTCATTAGGAAATTCCACACTGGATTTGTAAGTTCTTGTTGCCATGTGTAATTTTATTGAAGCACGTTTTCAAACCAGTGAGAGAGTACTTCTGTAATACTAACACATAAAAAGAATATTAAAGGTAACCTTTCATAGTACCATTTAGCATCATTGATAAAGGTGTAGCCTCTACATGCCTTTTTGGCCTGCTAGAAACAGCAACCAAATCTTCCTCAAATCAGACCCTATTGTCTTAGAAAAAGAACTGACACATTAAATAATATAGACTTAAATGTGCAAAATAAGGTAGGTTACAGTTGGACTAACTAAGTCTGCCCAATCAGGGCCAACAACAAGATTAACAGTTCAAAATAATTCCGTATATAAACCAATGTGTTATGCCTTTTTGTTATTCTTCACCGCACATGGAAATATTTATATAGCTATAGGTTAGAAAATACGTGTCAGTCTCAAGAATCAAGCAGCGGATGTTAAACAATGATGATGATGATATATCAACATCAGTGTATGAATGGAATATTTGGTTCACTTCTGTTTACAGTGGTTGTTTAGCCAAAGGCATTCCAGTTGTGACCATCATGTCTTATTCCTTAGGCACTGTATGCTTAAGACCACATGATTCAGTGTGTTTTTTCTAACAATAGCTAAGTTTTGAGAGAAATTTGGCTGCTATTTCAGTAAGTTGAATGACCATGTAGAAGCTCCCTTGTTAACTTGCTTGTAGTTTAGTCTTTATACATGGCATTGTCACTACTTACTGATATGGACTGTATGCATAGAGTGACATTTCCTCACTATCTTCACTATAAGATCATTTGATCAGAGTTATATAGTGATAATTGCCTTGAACAAAGACCATATCAAGAATTGTAAAAAGTACTTATTTTTATGTAAATTTTAGTGAAAATCTGAATTTAAAAAATTATTTCCGTAATAACTTCTTTTTCTTAGTAATTATAATTTTTTTTATTAACTTCTATAATTCTGAAAAGTAAGATCTGAATTTGGGAAAAGGTTATTATTTTCCGTTACTGGAATATTTTTTTAAACAAAAAGTAAAGGTGGTAGAAAAACCTGCTCTGTTTTAAAACCATCTAATAATTTCTTCAGAAATGATATAAGAAAGCCATTAATTTATCATCGTGATGACTATCAGATGTCTGCTGTTACATGTTGGCATGTGTTGGATGAGTTTTCTCTAGTACAGCATCTTGAGATTACCTTCTCAACTTTTCCCATGCCTTCCATGGTTTTCTTCTCCTGCAGGCTCCTCTTTGAATTGCTTGGCATTTCTTTCTTATATGCTACAGCAAAATACTCCGATACCTATTTTAACTATCAGCTTATCTATGTTCCACTGTTCATACATGTATGATGATATTATACATCCAGCAGAGCATGTCTTGCTACCATGCAATATTGCATTTAGTACTGAAGCATTATACAATCCGTTCTTCACTCAGAAAAAGAGAGGAGCAACATTAGAACCCATCCCCCCCCACTCACTCTGCATCAGTTCATATTTGGAGTTACTATCCTGCTAGTTAACTCAAGATGTGGCTTGCAGAGTCCATATCTTGCTCACACATTCCAACTCAAGGGAGTGGAGAAGAGTTTAGCTACCAAAATGAGAATGCGAGTCTGTTCAAATGGCTCTGAATGTCATTGAACCATTAATAAATTCCTTTCTATAATTTGTAACCTTGACTGGTCACTTTGTTTTAAGAGCCGCATATCTCCATTATATTCAAAATATCGGTTGCTGTATGCTAGTATTAAGGATTGGCACAGTCCAATAAAATACGGAGCTCTATTTTTTGAAAAATACGAAAGAGGTAGAAAGTAAACCTGTAATCTCTCTCTCTCTCACCCACACATCATCACCATCATTTTAATGTCCACTTTTCCATGCTTGCATGGGTTGGACAGAATATGTTGAGTTAGATTTTCTGTGGCAGATGCTCTTTCTGTCACCAACCTTCACATATTTTCACTGAATATTGGGAATGGACACTGCCTGCATTACAGTGACACTTGTCCACAACCATCAAAGCAAGGAAATAGTAACACACACACTTTAGGGTTGTATGCTGTGAGTTCTTTAGTATTGCAATCTTTTATATATATTTTTTGAGTCAACAGAAATGTAATATGTTTGTCATAGTGTTTTAATAATGGACATGAGATGATGATGATGAATCATTATTGCATTGCTGTAACTGCAAATTGTGTGTGTGAATGAGAGAGAGAGAGAGAGAAACTGTGTTTCCTTCTCTTCACATCATGTGATAGTTGTAGATGAGTATCCCTGTCATACAAGCAGTGTCACTCATTTCCAGTATTCTACGTAAGCAGGTTTAGTAATAAGGAAATATTATCTTGCTTGGAAACAGGGGAGAGATTGTGACAAGGAGGGCATCCAGCCACAGAAAATCTGCCTCAATAAACTCAATCTGACCCATGGATGCATGAGAAAGTGGACATTAGACATTTACAGAACATCAGGAAAAGATTTTTCTTTATTGAATGTAAAATTGATTTTTTTTTTTATATTTCAGTTTTCAGTATTTTGTATATACATGGACTATATTGTAAAATATTTTAGTTATCTAGAAAAATATGTTGAAGTTTAATTGTTAAATTCAACTTAGTTGACTATTTTCTTTTATTTTGAGTTCCTTTACTTTCTTCACTTTAGGGATTAAATCTATACAAATTATTTGCAAGTTAAACTGAAACAATGCCTATACCTTTTTAAAATTGTATTAAAGTGCAGGTGGCACGTAAAAAGCACCCACTACACTCGTGGAGTGGTTGGCGTTAGGAAGGGCATCCAGCTGTAGAAACACTGCCAGATCAGACTGGAGCCTGGAGCAGCCCCTGGCTCCCCAGACCCCGGTCGAACCGTCCAACCCGTGCTAGTGCGGAAAACAGACGTTAAACGATGATGATGATGTAAAACATTAATTAAAAAAAAACCTAATATTTTTATATATTATTATTTAATATCAAATCAAATAGAGAAACAATTTTTCAAATGTTGAATGATAGGATAATGAAGGAAAAGAAAAATTACAGCTTCTACTTTTAAGTTTATCTTTGGGAATTTTGAAAAAGTTATCCATCTGCAAAATCTTCACCTACATTTGGTACCTGAATCTCTGTTTATGGTTTCACCCATTTCTTGAATTTGAGGTTTCCTATCAGTTTGCTCTTTCTGTATCTTCCTGTATCTCTCTGATGTAATTTGTTAGCTCTGGTGTGTCTCCAGACATGGTTATGTTCTCCACACTCATCTCTTATCATGAACAACCTATCTACTAGTGCCATTTATTTTTGTTTTTAGTGGGGTATAGACATTAAAAAAATATATAATATCCATTATGTTCTGGTGTTTAGTATATATATATATATATATATATATATATATATATAAATGCATCCTAATTTGTTTAAATGAGATATTTTTTGGTGGTAGTGCTCAATAAATAATTTAGAATTAAGTAGTTATGACTGTTAGACCACACAGTTGCTGAGTCAAAACTGTATGTTAGCATGACAATATTTCTAATGAAATGCACAGTGAATGTATTTCAATTATCTCAGTAAAGAATCAAGAACTTGGAGCAGTTTAATAAATATCATTTACATTATTAAGCTAATGTCTGCAAATAGACTCTTCCTACATAAAATCATGACACAAACATTTTTAAATAGATAGTTTATGTTCTAGAACAGTGGGGTTGCCAAAGGGGGTCTGAGAGGAATTACAGGAGTTCAATGATAGTCAAGGGGTCGAATGGGGGTTGGCGTGCGAAAGACCAGCTCACCCATGCCCATCCCTCATATTTATGTTGTCAGTTTCAATAAAAGATATTCCAGCAATATGATGTGTTTTCCACATTTTCTAACCATGGAAACAACTTCATAAAAACTGAAAGTTTAATACTGTATACACGTAGTTTTAAATGTAAAATGTGTGTCATCTTCAATAGAATTTCTTAATTTCTCGCACATTTATATTTTAGCTAATGTTTTAATTGCCAGCATCAGTACCCAGTATGCATTTAAGATATGGTACGGTAGGGTAGGGTATTAAGATATTTTAAATGAGGCAGGTGGTCGATGCAGAAGGTGAGGTGGCTAAAGGGGGGTCGATATGGAAGGAGAAGTGGTTAAAGGGAGTCGATGGTTGAAAAAGTTTGGTGACCCTTGTTCTAGAACCTGGTCTCAGGTAGGTTGATATGGAAAAGGTTTAGAACATAAAAAATTTATCACCTCTGTAAAGTAACTGACTTACAAAGCACACACATTCCACTTCACACTACGATATTGTTCACATTCCTGGGACAGACAATTGCTATATACATGAACATTCTAGACAACATTAAAAGTCAAAGAAGTCATGTGATTGACAAATCTTCACATACTACTGCACCACAGCCATGGTACTAGAAGGCAGCGAGCTGGCAGAAACGTTAGTACGCCGGGCGAAATGCGTAGCTGTATTTCGTCTGCCGTTACGTTCTGAGTTCAAATTCCGCCGATGTCGATTTTGCCTTTCATTCTTTCGGGGTTGATAAACTAAGTACCAGTTACGCACTGGGGTCGATATAATCGACTTAATCCATTTGTCTGTCCTTGTTTGTCCTCTCTGTGTTTAGCCCCTAGTGGGTAGTAAAGAAATAGGTACTAGACTGCCTCTTGTGTTTTTTCTTAATATGACAATAATTTTTTTGGTCTAAGCTGGCAAACTGTAAGATCAGACCTACTTACCTTTCTTCTTCTAATTACTCTAATTATTTCACCTGGCAAAAGTCTGTACCAAGCACTTCACGCAAACCATTATAAACCTGTGGATCTCTCTCCTGTTTTCTCTACTGATATGACCCCACAAAAATATTAACTGAATGTCAACTTCAACATTACCAGTCAAGGGCACTTTCAAGAGTCAGTGTACCTTTTCCTTTACTCAAACAAAAATGTTCATCTTAAACAAAAAAAAAAAAAAAAAAGGCAAAGTCAGGGGATGCCTAAAAAACCACTTATACCAGCAATGGGAAAAATTGTTTGATCTGTGCCAGGAAAATAGGGGAAATGTTTTATAGAATTGCAATATCTGCAATTTGCTTTGAATTTCTTTAATGTAGGTTGACGGTGCAACAATGTAGAAACAAGTTGCTCCTTTTTTAATTCTTCACATCTGATGGCAAACATCTATGTGCTTAGTGGCTATCATAGAATACAAAAAAAAAAAATTGCAGATTTACTGGTACAAACTTAATGAAATTCAGCCTAATCGTTTACTGTATTCAGTTTTCTTACCACTTCTTTTGAGCCTTCCTCATTGTTAGACATGGTTTTAAATGTTTGCCTGTTTAATATTTCTTTTTTCCAGCGAGAGTTCTCCGAGTCATTCCAGCATGTAAGCTAATCTGAACACATAAAATGCCTATAGCTACCATTTAAAATATTCCAGTTCCTTTAGCAATTTACCTATTAGTCTAGTTTCAAGATTTACTTATAATCCGTTGTGTGTTTCTTTATATCCTTTGTTTCTGCCTTTGACATCTGAGACAGTTTCAAATAGCTTATTAGCTGGTTAGCTTATTAGTTTTGTTTTTTTTGGTGTAATAGACAAGTCCTGTATTACACATCTCAACCACACTAGTTTGATATGGTACCTAAATATTGTAATAATAAAAAAAAACCCATTTTGTATAACAATTATTGTACAATAATTGTTCTTGTTGTGTAACTCCAGGTTAGACTTAATTAAGGAGACTTATGGTTAAAGGTGTTCCAGCCATGACCATCACTTCCTTTTCTTAAGCACAGTACACACAAGATCATATGATCCAATGTATCCTCCTTTTCTAAGATGATCAGGTATAACTGGAGAGAGATTTGGCTGCTATTTTCAGCTGTTCATGTGACCATGTAGAGGCTCCTTCTGTAGCTTGTAGGTGTAGTAATAGTAGTAGGACTAGATCTAATAGTAATACCATCTGTAGCAGTAGTTTTAAATAAAATTCTGTACTGTTAAGTAGGTTCTCAGTAGATTTATTGCCTCTGTTAGATTTTCTTGAAACCTAATTACTGGTAAACAGACTGTTGTAAGTTTAGCAGCATATTACACCCACATCATTTGTTAATGCAGAGTGAGGGAGAATTACGGTTCTATTTGTATCTCTATCACTGACCAAAATTAATTTTTTAAGATATTCTTGAATTATTCATAATCACATTTCTAAAGAAATATACAATTGTGTTTCAGTGGCTTTTAAAAATAACGGAGAATTTAGAGGGATTTAGTAACACAGCTAATTTTCTCATTAATTTGTATATTAAGTCACTGTTTGGAAGTCAGCGTTATAATGTTTTCAGTAAAGTATGATGAATTGTTTGCACACTGGGAAAACTGCTTAGCGACATTTCATCCATCTTTACGTTTTTTATGTGCCACCGGCACGGAAGCCAGTCAAGGCGGCGCTGGCATCAGCCATGTATAGATGGTGCTTTTTACGTGCCACCGGCACGGAAGCCGGTCAAGGCGGCACTCTGAGTTCAGATTCTGCTGAGATTGACTTTGCCTTTCATCCTTTTGGGGGCTTATAAAATAACTACCAGTTGAATACTGGGGTTGATTTAATCGACTTGCCCCTACCCGAAAATTGTACCAAAATTTGAAATCAAATTATGTAATGGCCTTGTACCAAAATTTGAAATCAAATTATGTAATGGCCTTGTACCAAAATTTGAAATCAAATTATGTAATGGCCTTGTACCAAAATTTGAAATCAAATTATATAATGGCCTTGTACCAAAATTTGAAATCAAATTACGTAATGGCCTTGTACCAAAATTTGAAATTATATAATGTGAACATTTAAAAGTGAGCAGTTTTGTATCATAGAACTAGAGTTGGTTTTTGATGGGTTTGGTTTGAAAAGGGTTAAAATGAAAGGTGAAGCTTAAATGGTCTATGAACAAAATGCTTACAGTTCATGCTTGTTTACTGATTGACAGTCATATTTTGCTGTTCAGGCTGTTGAATATGAGAGTAATTATGTATGTCACAACAATCAGAAATGTTGATTTATATCTTTGATAGTTACTACTTGTATGAGTTTTAGAATATGTATTTCTGCTGTAATATATGTAATTATGCTCAAATAACATGTCTTTTATTTGAAACGCTCCCTCATCTACCCCCAAAAATATAATTGATCAATTTTTATTTGTTTTAATTTAGGTCAGATTTAACCATTGGTGACTTGTATTATTTTTTTCCTTTTCTCAATCATTGAATTCTTGTTCCACAAAATCTGTTGCTTTACAAAACTTATAATCCTTTTCTTTAGGCCTTCTTCACCTGGACCAAGCAGACCTCGTGGGCCGCCAATGCCACCTTCTAGGCCAGTACCTACGCCATCTATTCCAAGTAGACCTGCACCAAAGGTCCCAAGTAGACCAGCTCCTGATGCTCCACAGGCTGCTATGCACATGTCAAGTCAGCCTCTGTAAGTAATTTATACTTTCTACTTTCATTTTCATTCACTGTTAAATCCAGCCAAAACCCCCTTTTCTACAAAGTGGCCTTTGCTCTTTGGAGTTGGTTGTTCTCATGCCACCTTTATTCAAGCATTCCAACTAACTCCTCTTTCCTCTTAACACCCATTTTTTTTTTACCCTCTTTCTACAATCCTTACACTTACTGTTATGACTGGTTCTCCCTCCCGTCCTAGATAGCTGGTCCTCTGTAATCTACTCAGGCCCTAGGGAGGTAACTGGCTCAACCATTTTCCTTTAGCCAGAAAAAAACCCCCAAAAAAACCTATTGTCAAAACAGCATTAGTAGAAGCCTAGGCCTTCTTTTTCAGAGTCTGAACATCTGTTGAATTGTAAAGAGTAAGTGTACAATACATTAGAGAATAGTCCCAACACTTCTGAGGTACAGGAACTGTTGCATAAATACATTCTAAACTATATTAAAAAAAGCTATTTGAATGGTTAGGAAACCTTTGCTCATCAACTCACCACAATTATGAACATGTACTTGCACGCATACACACACACACACACAATCAGAATCTCTGTCCTTGATCACCAGTTTTTCCATTCCTTTCACTTATATTAAACTAAATCCCTCAAAGTTTTTTTTACAATTTAAAATAGCATATTTGTTTTAAACTAGAGTTCTCTTCTATATTTAAGAGATGAGGAATTATTTACATTTGATGGATATTTGTCCTCTTCTTGTTTGTTGTTAACACAACATTTTGGCTGATATACCCTCCTGCCTTCATCAGGTGTCTTGGGGAAATTTCAAACCTGGGTTCTCATTCCTAAGGTATTTTTCGATATTATTATTATCATTATTATTATTAAGAGCGCGGGCTACTAACCCCAAGATTCTGAGTTCAATTGAATAATAATAATAATAATAATAATAACATGGAAAAATACCTTAGGAATGAGAACCCAGGTTCAAAATTTTCCCAAGATACCTGATGAAGGCAGGAGAGTATATCAGCTGAAATGTGCTAAAAACAAACAAGATGACAATTATCCGTCAAATGTAAATAATGTAAATAATGTAGAGTTCTCTTACTCTCAAACTGTGCTGTACATTTTCTTCATGTGTTAAGAGGTTGGTGTATGTTACTCATAGCCTATGAAGACTGCTGATCAAAGATGCCCATCCCATCCTTTTTGCATAACCTGCACTGGATTGTCCAATGTTTTTCCTTTTTCAAAGATGGCATGGTTTGTCTTGAGGGAGATTCAACTGCTATTTCTAGCAGGCTGACCTAACCAATTAGAGATTCTCTCATTGGCCTGGGGTAATGGAAGTTCTAGTCCATAAAGGGATGTAATCAGGTTCCAAACCTTTTGCTTCCAATCCCCACTGCCCACTCTACAAAGAACACTCTGTTCAGTTCTCTTTAGTTTCTTTCACATTTTTCTTTGCAGTTTACATTTTTGTCATTTTATATCTCTCTATATATAAACGGCAAAATGTCTGTGTGTGTGTGTCCTTTATACAAATCCACAATTTTTCAGTTAGAGGGCTCGCACTGTCTATGGTCATTCAAAACCGTCCAAGGGTGGTCGTGCACATCTTTACATTTCCCCTGTCACCCCGCAAAGCCATTAAAAAATCAATAGAAGTGACTTTTTTGTGAATTTTCTATCCCAAACCCAATCAAAATGCCTGACACTTGATACGCCAATTGAATGCCAGCTAGCTGTATGTGTTTGGTCGGAGATTTGGACAGTATTCGCATGTATGTGCGTATGCACGCAGCTGTATATGCATGCACTAGCACTATGACCCAGCAACGCCGGGTCATAGTGCTAGTCTACATTATAAGTCCTATAACTGGGTCCAGTTGAATAATCTTTGTGCAGACTTCATTTTAATAATTCCTGTAATTTTGTTAATTCTCCTTGTAAAGGTATTCTACGTTTATTGTAATCTGATTCTAAATTGATCTTTGTTTCTTTATATATTGATCTACTTTTTTTGATTTCTTTAATTTCAGTCGCCCAATCCCTAGTATTCCACCCAGGATCCCTGAGCGACCATCGATGCCACAGCGTCCTCAGTGATCATGGGAACTGTGCCAGAGAGAAAGAGACACACAGAGATGTGCATTAAGTACATATTGCAGCTAGATCAAACACTCATATATTCCCCTAGAAACAATGATTTGAAGATTAAGATAACTTTTGAGGAATGGACGAAAACAGAACTATTTGCAGCAGTAGCAGCACTTCCCATTGTCATTGCAATTAATACCACTAACAAAAAATTTCTTAATTACAAATGTTTAATTATGGTCACTGTTCAATGAACATTATCACTAATAATAAATAATAATAATAATGATAATTACGACTAAAATACCAATCATAAAATGAAACGCTAAAGGAAATCTACACAAAGTGATTCTGTTATTGCTGTTATATTGTTATTGTTATTATTATTAGTACTATTATTATTATTATTGGAAACCATACATGGTGTGTATTCCTTTAGCAAAACTGCTCGTTACAATTTTATGATCTAATTAGGCAGTTACACACATTAGGGAAAAAAAACAGTATTTTTTTATAACAAAATGTAAAAAATAAAGTGTACTGAAATAAACAAATTTATAGTTTATGAACATTTCTTTTTTTGTGACCACTAACATTTTTAGAGACTTAGTTGGTTTTAAAAACATTGTCAATTCGCTGCAAATAGTGCAAATATAAATAAGGTCATGTTTTATTGATGGGCACTAGTAATTAGCCTTCCAAAACACCAAAGCTCTAAATTTTAATTGACAACCAGTCAATACTCAACTAAACTTTTATTGGTGTTTATCAAGCAAGGAATTAACAATAAATTCTAAATTCTTCAGTAAGGCTTGTTTTGTTCGACATGACTGATCCACTACGATTACTATTAAATTGCCCAAATAATTTTAATATATTATAAAATGATATTTTAGATGCGGTAATGGTTTATCTAAAATTATAATATATTTAAAAGATGGAAAAAAATAATAAACATTATTTAAAAATGGAATTTTAATTATTAAAAAAAAGAAATGTGCTAATGACATTTGTTTGGTGTGGTTAAGTTTTGATAATTGTTTGACAATGAATGAAACTATTAGGTTTTGAGAGAAATTTAGTTTTCTCTTCTGGCATTCCTAATGGTATTCCACTTACAGGACCACTACCATTTTGAGCAATAATAACTGTTATATGTAGCTTATTGTTTTTACTAGATAGTAAATAAACAAAATCCTATTAGATATATCGATGTATGTGATGTGGAAAAAGGGAGAAATAAAGTATTGGTGCGAAGAAGCAGAAGAATGAATGAAAGAGGGAGATGGAGAAACAGTGTGTGTGTGTGTGTGTATATATGCGTGTGCATGAGAGAAGATGTAGTTATTGTTAAAACACAATATGAAGTGTTTTCTTCCTAATGCTATTGTTAATTGTGGAGATGTGGTAGTTAGTTAAGTCATAGATATATATATATATGTGTGATTGTGTTTGTATGCAATATATATATGTATATATATATATATACACATATATATATACACATACACATGCAGAAACATAGTGTTACTTGTAGATGCTACTTCTAATCTTACTCAGTATTTCTGTAAGCCAATTAATACTAATCAATATTTCTGTAAACTTTGATGCAAATTAGTTTTTTTTTTTGGGTGGAAAGTAATTGAAATTGTTGTGATTTCATTGTAAATATTGTGAATTAATAACTGGATGTTGTTACCTCCCTTCTCAGTACTGTTCACAAATCTCTTCTCAGTTGGAAAACTTTGGAAAGTTGTACACTCTGAGGAACTATTCACTTTGAATTTGTTTACAGAGAATTTTCCTGGCATTTATTTTTTAGTTTACAAAAACCTTAGATTTAATTTCTTTATTAAATTTAAATTAATTTCTCTCTCCTTTTCTCTCTCTCTCTCTCTCCTACATACACATACAACACATGCACACACATATATTACTTTTTTTCTTTTTATAATCTAAATTCTTTAAATGCAGGTGGTTTTCTTTCATTGTTTGATCAAGGGAATTTATTGTTGTTAAATACTGTAATTTCTCTACCTATATTTAATGTTTTTGTTTTTAAATGAAATTTCCATTTTAAAAAAAAAAAAAGGAAGGACTTATACAGTAATAAAGATTATTTCCCCCTACCCCCACACATGCACATTTAAAATAAATAAGTACAGATTATGCTTATATCTACCTTGAATTTGAGATATTGCTATTCATATGCATATCTGTATAGATATGTTTATGAATTCCAAGAAGTACTGTCACAGATGATGATGGTAATAATATCTGTGGTACATCTTTATTGGCATACACACACTTTTACCTCTTGTATGTATGCGTAGACAAACATATACACAAAAATTAAACTCAACTAGAACAGGAACGGGTTACAGAATATCTATGGTATATATTCTGTAAAAGCACCAACAAATATTACCAAACTTTTAAAACACATTCTGTTGATATCCTACTTTTACAAGGCAAGATGAGTTATAGAAACGAAAGTTGGACCCATTATTTTATTAAACATGTTTTTATGTTTCTATTTAACCGACATTTTGTCAGCTGGTTAATCAAATATTGAACGCTTTTTTTTTTACTGTGTATGTTTTATATATATATATATCTATGTGCAGGTATAAAACTATCTATATGAATATATGTATACATGTATGGAAATATTAGATATAACAATATCTTTATATGTTTATGTATATATGTGTCGGGAACTATTTATATATAGGTATACAAATATCTAAGTATTCATATACATTTATGCATATATGTATATAAATACCTATATACAAGTATAAAAATATCTATTTGCATATATGCATACATATGTAAAACTATATATGTATTCATATACCAAAGTACCTGTATATGCATTGTATATAAAATATCTATGTATATATGCATTGTATATAAAATATCTATGTATATATGCATATGTATATAAAAATATCTATCTATATATATGACTGTATAATTATGTGTATGTGTCTACATATATGTATGTGTGTACGTGTATATCTATGTTTGTATGTGTGTATAAAGCAAAACTTCGTGCAAATGTATATTAAACATCTATATGTGTTGTGTCTTCTTTAAACGTAGCCAGGTTTGAGTTTATTAAAATGTCTAATTATTAAGTAAATTTTGTACAGTAATTGTACTAAAATAAATAAAGGTATATGATTAAGAAATGGTAGCTTTCTTAAATCTGTATATTTAATTTAAAAAGTAATTTTTTATTTTAGAAATATACTAACATGAGGTGATATTAAACAAAATGTGCTGGAATTTGAAAAGAAGACATAAACAGCCTCTGCCCTACTTTCTTGAATTGGTGCTTATAATAATTAGTATCACTTCACTGCAAATATCTTTACAATTATAATATACTAATGTAATAATGCATTCATAATATACTAGGATAACAATTTTTTAACTACTTATACTTAGTCATCTAAAGTTAGTTAGTAATACAACCTTGTTATTTTGAAGATGTCATATTTTGTAGCTACTTGAAGGTTTTTCTATACTTTTGTGTAAAAATGGGTTGCCATTGTTAGTTTGGATTTTCCAAGAGCTTCAGGCTATATATTTTATTTTTTTAATTTAAAAAAAAAAAAAAGGAAATCTGTCAGAAATAATTATCCTGAAATTATTGGAAAGAAAGCCAGAAAAACAGGATAATTTCTTCCACTTTACTTGACGTGGTGTTTAATTTCGACTTGTGACATTTTTTTGTGTGAAAAGTAGTCAAATTATTCCCAGTTGATCCACAGTGAATTGCCTTTATTTTATATAAACCTTTGCATATCTGGAAGTGGATATCCCAAGCAACTCTTTTAGTGGAAACACAGTAAATGATTGTTATTATTGTTATTTTTTTTTAAGAATTTACAAAATGTGATTACTTAATATTTTTTTAAAAATTAATAACTATATTGATATCAGTTCTCTAATTTTTTTTTAAAGAATATACATCCCTTCCTTTAAACACTTTAATCTTTTTTTTTAAGTTTTCCAGGAAAATTGATTATTTTTTCTTTTTCTGTTAGCAAATTTTGATTCTGAATATGCAACTAACATGGTATATTAAAGTGGTAAATTGTCAGATTATAGTCTAATTAGGTTGTCTAATCTGTGATCATTTTAGATTAATATCACTTTATGTTTCATTTATATTTTTCATTATTCATTTTTATATTTATACTTTGTTATAAACAAACAAAATTAAGTAGTCTATCGAAAACAAGTTTCGGGGAGAAAATATTTTCATTTGGCTATTTGCTTTATAATCTTATTCTATTTGCTCAATATTTTATTTTCCCCAGCCTAAATTTTCAGATGTAGATTTACTTCATACTAGTAAAGCCACTAGTTGATATAATAAAGTCTTGGTATAAATTATATATATATGACATATACTAGTGTCTATTTGGAAAATACTTTTAGTATTTGTTTCTGGTTTTATACAATAAATGCAAGGCACTAACAAAAGTTTATAGCAACTTACAATAGAAGTGTAGTTACAATATTTTCATAATTTTCTTTCTATTATTAATTTCTAAATTGATATTTTTTCATTGGTAAAATATTTTCTGTCAATTTTCTTTTGATCTCTAGAAATTAATTCATTTTAAAATAAAGAAGAAAAAAAAATTCTTTTACACTGATTGTTTTGCAATAAAGTTTCACTTAATGAATCTTATTTCAGAATAATAAAATATAGATTTTTTTTTTTTTTGAAATGAATTGTTGATACAATAATTTTTATTGTCACATACTGTAAATTAAAGAGAAAAAAAAAAAAGAGAAGAAAAAAAAAATCATTGAATTAATTTTGTTTGTCTATTTTGTGTTCCATTAAATATTTTAGACTGATAGAGATAACATATTAGGGCTTTTGTTAGTTTCATATAGCATAGTTTTAATGTTAAACAAAAAAAAGTCAGTAATTGTTTCTCTTAACTAGAACTGCTATAAATGTTTCATTACTTTGGGACTGTCACATTTAATATGTAGTGTACAACTCTAACATTTCCTAATTTTATCGACATCACAACCATGCCTAATTCAAAAATAAACATTCATCTTTGGCTTCATAAATTAACACAATCTTAATTTTCTCTTTTTTCAGTATTACTAAAATGTTTCGTCAAGGATAAAAAAAGAAAAAAAATTCGAATATGTTTGTGTAGATAGATGCATCCAAATATTTCATTGAGTTATTTCAAAGTTGAATTCTATTCAACCGCTTAATTGTTTTATCAATTATGATCCATCTTGCAAAACTAAATGTATTCAAATCAGAATAAAGCCCTTGTTATTGTGATAAATTTCATACTTTTAAGCTTGTTTAATTACACTCATGAAATTTATTATATTATATGACAACACAAAGTAGCAACAATATATTTGTATGCATTCTTCATTGTTTTCCACCAGAATTAGTTGTCACCATAGATTTAATAACAACAAACACTTGTTTGATGGTTATGGTTTTAATTTCACAGAAATACTGTAAAAATGTGTGTGTGTCTGTGTGTGTTAATAGGTATGTGTGCATAAAACATTTTTAAAATCTATTCTGCATCTATTTCCATGCTAGGTGATTTTTATTGTACTTATGTTCAGAGACAAAACCAAAATTATGATCAGTATTTAAAATTTCTACAAACGCATACATGCAACAAAAAACATATCTACAAACATAATAAATGTGTATGTGTTTATGTATGTATGTATATATGTATATATATATATATATATATATATATATACACGCATACACATGTGTCTGTATGTGGTGATATTTATGGTGATATATGTGTGAGTGTGATATATGATACATATATACATCATCTGACACATGGAAATGAGGATGTAAAAATGAAGATGTGATATATATATAAGGTGGATACATATATATATGAAATAAACATTTATATATGAGATACATATATAAATAGATGATATATATATATTGATATATATGATATATATTGTGTATGGTATTATATATATATGAAATATATATTGATATATATGATATACATTATATATGGTGTTATATATATATATAAAATTTATACAGATATATATATATATAAAACATAGGTGATATATATGTGATTATACTATTTATGATATATGTATGATATAGATACACGTATGTATGTATATACAAAATATATATGCATGCATATATATGTATATATATATATATATATATATGTAGTGATGTATATGGTGGAAGATATATGTGATTAAAGTGCATATTTTTTTGTATGTGTGTGTGTGCATACATATACATGCATAGCTATCTATATACATTATAAATATATATACACACATACAGACACATGCACACATTCACAACAAATGTTGCCCTCTTCTATAAAGAGTTAACAATTCCATTCCAGTTTTTCTGTTCATCATTCTTTAAAGTAAATCAAAGCAGATGCCTCATCTTGTTCCCATACAAACATTTCATTTTTATCTTGTGCATTGAGATATCATTTTCTGTTAGAATTTTCATTTTGACAACACTCCACATTTTCTCTACATTGTAACGGTTTAGTTTTTCACAAAGATATTTTAATATTTATTTTTCTTTTTAAGTACTATAATATTTATTTTTGTTTACTAAAAAAATTTCTATTGGGATAACTTGTTTGTCATCAAACAGGTTATTCTGATGCTATTTCCATCCTTTACTGTTGTTTAGACAAATTGGATGCCTTTTTATTCCCGATCAAGATAGCTTATTCCTACTTGTCTGGGATTAAAGCTTCATATTAATTTATTTATTAATACATCTACTATTACTAAGAAGAAATGCTTATCCTCTGACTCCCCCACCCTGCCTGAACTTATTTTTACAAATATACATTTTTATTTAATTTTCCAGGTTATATTTCGTGTTACTGTAAATACATTTATTATTAGTATGAACTTGCAAGAATATATATATATTGCAAATTCATACTACTAATATATATATATATATATATTTATGTATGTATCTACACACATATTTTATATATATTTATGTATGTATCTACACACATATTTTATATATATATTTATTTATGTATGTATCTACACACATATTATATATATATATTTGTCTACACACATTTTATATATATACATATACATGTTTCTACACACATTATATATATATATATATATATATATATATATGTGTGTGTAATTATTGTGTATTTAATTGCATCATTGCAGATTTCTTTACCCATTCCATAAGGAGAATAATCTCATGTTACAATTTTGTTTAAAACTAAAGTCATTGTTTCCTTTGAACACCTATATTTTTCCTTTTGGTGTGCGTATATGTATGTGGGGGCAGGTGAATCAATTAATTAATGTGTGATCCATAATGGCTGATTTAAAAAAAAAAAAATTTGTTTACACGCAACATAAACATCTACAAGAAGATAACTTTTTAAAACCAAAAAAAAGTGAGAAGCTTATTGTGTGCCTTGTTATTATTATTATTTTTTTTTTTCTGTTTTAATATGAAACATTTTCTAATTACTTTTTAAAGTAATGTTGTTTTTCTCTCTCTTTGTTACTGCAAAAATGGATTTGTTACTATTTATTTTAGCTTCAGATTTTGTCTTATCTACACACTTCTAGTTTGTGTGTTTTTACCATCTGTTGTCTTTCCCTTAGCAAAGTGTTATCTTATCAAATATGTTTCGAATACTCCCACCTTTTCTTCCTCATAAAACTTTCTTTGTGCTATATTTCTGTTTATTTTTCTTTGTTTTCATTGCAAAATTATAATTTAGGAATTTGTTTCTCTTATGTTCTTAGCTTAGCTTCTATAGTACCATCCTAAAAAGAAATTTTGTTAGATATTCTTCTCTCATCTCTTAGACATCCTCACCTGCGTAAATTATTAGTATCTGTATCAAATACTGGCTTTTAGTTTTGCTGTAGTAGTTTCGGTTTGTTCACTGGATGCATATATCAAACCTTTATTACAACAAAGTGTCATGAACTTTTAAGTTAGAAATATATGTATATATATAATATAATATATATATGTATATCTGTATGTATATTAATTCTTGTCACTGATACCTTAGGTTTCCCACAATTAAAATTGGTCTACTGATATACTTTTACTTGGTTGAAGGCCTGGCTGTAAGCCATAAGGCAGAAGAAGCTGAAAGAATATCAGTAGGCCAACTCTATCGACAGGAAACCGAAGGTGTCAGTGATGAGATTTTTCACACTAATTTACATACTCTACCCTACTGTTGTGTAGTGTTTTATTAGTTTGTTACCACAAAAATACAAAAATAACACACATTATTTATATACATATTAGTTTGTTTTATTCATGATGGCTTTGACCATGGTATCAAACATTTTTAGTAACTATTTCTCTTCATGTTATTTTTCAGTAAATAGTTAAAATTTTTTATTCAGTTTAATTAAAATTTGATTGAAAGTAACATTTCATTTTGGTTTGTGATTTTTTTTTCCTTACAACACTGTTACACATACCAGTTACTTTCAAGTATATTTTGTGGTTTTATATATAAGAGATAGAGAATATATCCAAAGTACTTAATGATAGCTGAGATCATGTAAACTTGTGTGATTTATACATAACTAAATCATTGTTTAAACTGGAATTGATTAAATAAATTATTTGTCATTATTATTGAATTTATAGGTTTTATTAGATTACACTTTTATTAAATGCTAAAAGTAAATCTTTTTTTTTTTTTTAAAAAAACAACAAAAAAGATAGTGATTTTTAAGAAAGTTTGTGAGTAAAATTCTTTGTGGAATGGAATATGTATCCAGCCAACAAAAATAGTTTAGAAAAAAAAAAGAAAAAAGAAAAAACACCCCCCACAAAAGACAGTCTTCTGTAGGAGATTCGACACATGTATCTTAATTTTCATATTTGCAAAATTGTTTTGTTGAGATCCTTGTCTTAGAATTTAATGTGGCAGTTCTAAGTTTCATGTAAATTATGTGCACAAATATATAATGTATGTGTGTGTATACACCTACACACTTCTGTATGTGTGTGTATATATATATGTATGTGTATATATATATATATATATGTGTATATATATATATATATATGTATGTGTATATATATATATATGCATATATATATGTATATATATATATGCATATATATGTATATATATATGCATATATATATATATATATATAATATATATATATATATGCATATATATATATATATATACATATATATATATACATATATATATATGTACATTTGTCTGTATATAATACACATTATATACAAATATATATATATATACACACACACATGTATATATATATACACATGTATATGTGTGTATATATGTATATGATATATAATATATATATATACACACATGTATATATATACACATGTATGTGTGTGTGTATATATGTATATGATATATAATATACATTATACTCTAATATATATATATCTACATACATATATATTCTAAATTATATATATAAGCATATAGTGTATTATTATATATATATACACATACACTCATTCTTTTGTAAATGAAGGAAATTTTTTTTCATTAAAAAGTTTTTTTTTTTTTTTATCATACAAAACCTGTTGAACAGTCATTAACATTATGTTTTGTGGAAATAAATAATAGAAACTTAGTATCTAAACCGTCACTGTCTTTACTACTGGTATTGTTTATATTTTATTGAACTTTATGTGTTGTAGTAGTTAGTAAAGGAAAGAGCATGAAATCTTTGCACAATCTGCTGTACAAGAGTTGCTGCTTGGTGTGTAGATTAGTTATACCGTATACCTGCTGTAAGCAGTGAGTATATAAAAAGTATACTGTGTAACATGATTTAAGCAGTGAGTATATAAAAAGTATACCATGTAACATGATTTTTGTCCTTGGGTAGCAACTGTTATTCTTATTTGCTCACCTCTAGGAAATATGAAAAATGGCTATCTTCTTCAAACTTTGCTTTTTTTTTTTTTTTTTACATTTATTCAAACCTCAAAGAATCCTTCTCTACACATGGCTATGATGCTCCCCCCACTATTCCTGCTCATGATCAGAGATGCACATATTGTCAACCACTAAGGGCCATGCTCAAGTGGTTGAGGTCAAGCAACTGACAAGTAAATCTGTCGTACCGAGCAGAATATTTGCTATAATGATATTTCTGCTCACTCAGTGCTGAATCTGCCTGAAATATAATGAAAAAAAATAGATCAGTTTCAAAACATTGATGCCCAGGTCACAAAAGCAAAGTTTGAAGGGAATAGTAGTCGTTTCTTTTGATTTCTAGAAAGATGTAATTAGGAAATAAGATTTATTGACCAAAGACAAAAAAAAAAAATTGTTACACTGTGTTATGCTGTAAGGTTTTAATAGGCTGGTAGAAGAGCAGGGCTTGAGGTGTATAGTTCAGCTGTAGGGGTACCTTTTTGAAATGATGTCTGAGAACTGTTGATCAGAATCACTAGCTGTAGTCGGTAGTTTCTATTATCTTAGTAATCTGTGGTTGGATGTAGTGTAATTAGTGAGAAAAGAGGGCACTAATATTTCAGAGAACATGAAAACAATAGATATGGGAAAATAAGGGGCAGTTGAATTTGAGAGTACTGTCCTTGTTGGTAACAAGCAGATCGCATGAAGTGTGTGTGTGTGTGAAGGCATATGGCCTTGTGGTTAGGGCATTGCACTCCCAACCGGAAAACCATAGTTTCAGTTCCTGGATTGGGTAGTGTGTTGTGTCCTTGAGCAAAACATTTCCTTTCACATTGCTCCAGTCTACTCGGCTATAAATGAGTAACCCTGCCATGGACTGGTGTCCTTTTCAGAGGGGAAAGTTGTGATTTTGGTCACTTACACACCATGGTAACCAGGTAAGCAACCCTGAGTCCTTGGACTTGAGACAGTACATACTATATATCTATATATATATGTTGTGATGCTGTTTTGTTAAATCTAAACACTGAATGTAGAAGGCCTGGAGAAGAAGAGGTAAATATGTTCAATATATTTGTTATCATCATTATCATCATCGTTTAACGTCTGCTTTCCATGCTAGCATGGGTTGGACGGTTCAACTGGGGTCTGGGAAGCCAGGAGGCTGCACCAGGCCCAGTCTGATCTGGCAGTGTTTCTACAGCTGGATGCCCTTCCTAACGCCAACCACTACGTGAGTGTAGTGGGTGCTTTTTACGTGCCACCGGCACAGGTGCAAGACGAGGCTGGCAATGGCCACGATCGGTTGGTGCTTTTTTGCACAAGTCAACTGGGAGAACAAGGTATTAACCCTTTAGCATTTAGACTGTCTATATTTGGTCCAAATATTCTACTAATTTTATCTTCAATCTGGCCTCTTACACCTAATCAACAATGTCATTCTAAAAATAAGCAATCACATCATCAAAATTTCATTGCTTTGAATTAATCATTCATTATCTTGTAGTAATGTGTATATAAAAGTATTACATTAGACAGATTAGTCTGAATGCTGAAGGGTTAAAGGTAGCAGTGACACATAATGTAAGAAGTACTGAGAGTTGATTGCAGGAATGGTGAGGCTAAATCTCGGGAAGCTTTGTCTCAAAGAGATGGTGAAAGATTAAGATGATTAGCAATAATCTCATATAACAGTTCAGCCCAAGCCATCATCATAAGTGAGGAGAATTCATTATCATTTTAATATCTAGGTTTCCTTGCTTCCATGGGTTGGACAAGGTTTATTGATGCAGGTTTCCTATGGTTGGGTGCCCTTGTTACCAATCCTCACTTGTTTCCAAGCAAATTAATATTTCCCCCCCAATGCTAGACTTTGGTACTGGAAATGAAGACACTTGTATGAGAGTGACAATCATTTTATAACTATTGTATGATGTCAAGACAAAGAGACACAAGCACACACACATATATATATATATATATGTATATATATAATAATAATAATGAAATTATTGTATACAGTGCTCAGGTGCACCACAACTTGTCAAAAGTGCGTATAAAGTATATGCAGTAATGTACAAATGTCTGGAAAGTAAACAGTGTATGAGTCAGATACATACTTGCGTGTGTATGGAGGGGGAGAAAATCAGGTGTAGTGTTGGCGAATCTCAGGAAGCATGGAAGTTTTGAACGATGCAGTGCTCCGACAACTGACAACTGATGCCGGCAGTTTGTTCCATGCTTCAGCAACTCTTAGCGTGAAAAAATGTTTCCAAAAGTCATGGGAGCTGTGCTGTTTTATGACTTTGTAAACATGTCCACGGGTGTTAGACATGGGCTTCTTTTCAGTTTCCGTCTTCCAAGTCCTCTCACAAGGCTTTGGTTGGCAGGTGCTACAGTAGAAGATACTTGCCCAAGGTGCTCTGCATTGGGAATGAACTTGGAACCATGTGGTTGGGGAAGCAAACTTCTTACCACACAATCTTACCTGCACCTATAATTGACATTTAAAATAATGATTCTTCAGATTTAATTAGCTCCAAAACTAGACTTTTGCTATAATAATAACCCAGCTATTCCTTCAAGTCTAGAATATACAGATTCCCTGTTATCCACAACAAGAGACTTCTTCATCTAGCTTTGTATGAACAGTTGTCCCAAGACATGTTTCACATACTAAACCGACCTCTCTATAACAGAATGTTGCACTTTATAAATCAAAACATTGAAGAAGATATCTTAGCCAACAGACTTAAGTGAAATGTAATAATAGTTGTCCTGTTCCTGCTTTGGCCTTTCCTTTTTCCTTCGGCCCTTTGATCTACAAATCATATTTTCTGTCCAACTACCAACCTGTAATTGTTCAATCTGAGTATTTGAATCAAGCTCTTGATCTCCTTCCGCATATCTAGTAGGCCTGAAAATTCTACGTCTATGCCCAGATTATCAGAAATATTTATAAAATAACGATGTAATATGTAGCTTTATACTATGTATAGCTGTATAACTGTGCCACAACAGCACAAGTATAGCTTTAAAATAACTGTACCACAGCGGAACAATATTTAGCTTTATAAGTTGCCTGGGAGCCCCACAGTTCTAGGGGTCTAATTCTGATCTATGTATGCTGTGGCTTTCTGTCAATAAATATTATAGGGCTCAGGGTCTGAATTTTTGAAATTTTGAGGGAGAGGGCTAGTTAATTAATTAATAATATCACAATACAATGTATGGCGGTATAATAACTTTACCACAATGGCAAGCTGGTAGAATCATTAGTATGCCGGGCAAAATGCTTAGCGGTATTTCGTCTGCCATTACGTTCTGAGTTCAAATTCCACCAAGGTCGTTTAAATAAGTACCAGTTATGCACTGGGGTCGATGTAATCGACTTAGTCCATTGTTTATCCACTCTATCTTTAGCCCCCACCTCCCTGTTGGCAATAAAGAAATAAATAACTTTACCACAACAGAACAATGTATTCTGTAACACAACTGTACAATATATATATACAATCTGTGGCTGCTTAATATCTGTACCACAACAATAGAATGTTTAGTTGTAAGGTAACAATACACTGTTTATCATACTCATAAACATGCCACAGCAGTACAGCAATTCAGATAAATGGTGACATTCTGAACGGTACACACAAGCATTTCAGATATATTGAAAGTTACTTTTAGTTGGAGAAAGAAAACAAAGACCTAATGATGCATATTGTTGACTCTCAAAGAAGAGGGGTAATCATTTCAAGAATTTTAGAATTGCATAGAAGCATAGAATACTGAGTTTTCAAGTTTAGAAGTAAGCTTGGGAATTTTTTTTTCTTAGCAGATGAGATGACAACTGCTGTCATATTCCAGTCTTATTAGAACTTGTTAGTGAAGTATACTCTCCAGCCTGCTTAGCTCAGTGGGCGGAGATTCTTACAAGCAGAAACTCAGAATGTTAGCAAATATGATCTGCAAAATAATGAAAATAAACCTTAAAGAAAATATCTAAAATATCTTAAATGACTCAGTGGCATGAATTGAGTTATTTTAGGTGGGTGGTGATGCGTGAACGTTGTATGCAAAAAAAAAAAAAAAAATTCAGTGCCGGCGTGGCTGCGTGATAAGAAGTCTGCTTTCTTACCACATGATTCTGGGTTCAGCCCCACTGCGTGGCACTTCGGGTAAATGTCTTTTTACTAATATCCCCGAGCCGACCAAATCCTAGTGAGTGGATTTCGTATATGGAAACTGAAGGAAGCTTGTAGTATATATAATGTGTGTGTGCGTGTCTTTGAGCTTATGTTTGTCTCTCACCACCGCTTGACAACCAGTGTTTATGTCTCCGTAAATTAGCGGTTCGGTAAAAAGATTCCAATAGAAAAAAGGTTGTCAGACTTAAAAATAATCACTTGGGTAGATTTGTTCCACTGAAAAAAAAAAACACTTCAGGTCGGAACCCTAGCATGGCTGCAGTCCAAAGACTGAAATGAGTAAAAGATAAAGAACGGAATTTGCATTCTGATTGGAAACAGAAACCAAAAGCCAAATGACGATTTGTGAGCAGCTCTGGAAGATAAGGGGAGATAATTCAATTTAGAAAATTAAGAATGTTACAGAAAATATAATTTTAATGCATCGCTGGCCGTTTAAATAAATGCGAATGAATTGGCCACCCTCTATAATTTCCTGTAGTGTGACCGCAGCATAAGGGCACAGTTTCGAGCTGGATGCCAAGTGGAGACTTGAGGCTAGACAACTTGTTCATGGAAGCACGGTAAAGTATTTCTCCCAAAGGAACGTTTCAGTCTTATTAGGTAATCTCTCTAAATATAAACCTGAAGTTTTCTGTGTGTGGCAGGTTTGGTAGCCTTCAACTAACACTATCTCCTCCGAGACACTGCGGCGCAAGTTGACCAAAATTGAGAGTATGATAGAAGAAGGCTTGCTCTTCATTCCGTAGAAGAAAAAATTCAAATCGGACCATGTTAACACCAAAAATTATTTACATCAAAAAGGTGCTTTTTTTTCTATGAAAATCCCTATTTTTTAAACGATTTTTTGACTGCTGTGTCGCCATTTTTCAGTGTATTTCAACCAGAAAAATGTTCACTTAAAGAGAATAACAAGCGACATAATGCAAAATTTTTACTTTTCAAAAATTCCAATTCCCAAGGGGGTAAACAGATCCGAGCAACGCCGGGCGATACTGCTAGTTATCTATATTTCTCGAAAAATATTAGTGAAGAAAGTAATCTAACGAAAAACAAGTCCACCGAGTTAAAGACGCTTCCTTATTTCTCATCGTTTGAAATGCAATGAACCAAACCAGTGACTGGCTGTTGAGGACCATTAACACACGAGGCTATTGTTCACCAGTTGCAGTATAAACTACACAAACTCAATCAAGTACGGCGAATATCCCCGCTCTAAAGTTGAGGATTCGTACTTATGTCAGAAATCGATATTGTAAATATATAGGAAAGGCTATTTCTATTGAATATACATAAATACACCACGTTCCAAATATGTAATATTACTGGCATTGAAATAGATTGTTAGTTTAAGGATTTTCCAGATTTGAAAATATTGGTATTATAGCTTGTTTGTTCAGCATTGTGGACGACCATCACATCGTGTGATGACTTAATCTGTGCATGAATTAGGCAAAAAATAAATGCGAATGAATTGCACAATGCTGGCCGTCTTCTATAATCGCCTGTTGTGTGACCGAAGTTTGTTGGAGTCACAGCTTCGAGCTGGCTGTTACGAGGGTTGGACAACTTGTTCAAGGAAGCACGATAAAGTATATCTGCCAAAAGTGTCAACTCAACCCTGAGCATGCAATCCCATACACGTTCAATGGTGAACGTGTTGTGACTGGAAGGAATGCTTAATAGATGAATTTAAAAGAAAAAGGCGTTGTAAACATTTCTTAAAGCAAAATTATCGATTGTAGAAAGTCTGTCTAAGAATTGTGGTGCTCCATCAAACATAATGATGTATATGTTTCATTACTACCCACAAGGGGCTAAACATAGAGGGGACAAACAAGGACAGACAAACGGATTAAGTCGATTACAACGACCCCAGTGCGTAACTGGTACTTATTTAATCGACCCCGAAAGGATGAAAGGCATAGTCGACCTCGGCGGAATTTGAACTCAGAACGTAACGGCGGCTAAACATAGAGGGGACAAACAAGGACAGACAAACGGATTAAGTCGATTACAACGACCCCAGTACGTAACTGGTACTTAATTTATCGACCCCGAAAGGATGAAAGGCAAAGTCGACCTCGGCGGAATTTGAACTCAGTACGTAACGGCAGACGAAATACCTATTTCTTTACTACCCACAAGGGGCTAAACACTGAGAGGACAAACAAGGACAGACAAACGGATTAAGTCGATTACATCGACCCCAGTACGTAACTGGTACTTATCGACCCCGAAAGGATGAAAGGCAAAGTCGACCTCGGCGGAATTTGAACTCGGAACGTAACGGCAGACGAAATACGGCTACGCATTTCGCCCGGCGTTCTAACGTTTCTGCCAGCTCGCCGCCTTTCATCGAAGATAATGAGATATAGACATTGAATTTGGAAGATCTGATAGACACGAGTTGTGGGCCAGTCTATTAGATGTGAAATGTTAACTGGAATGAAAGTTAGTTCATAAGCGACCTTGTATATGGCTGTATAAAAACTTTACTACAACGGCGAGCTGGCAGAATCGTTAGCACGCCGGGCAAAATGCTTCACTAGTTGTTATTTTTTAGCTTCAAGTCAGCCCTTTCTTAAGCACATATACGATCGAAGGCATTCCAGCTGTGACCATTCTATATAATACATGTCTTCTTTAAGACTACTGATGCAATTTGAGGGAGATTTGACTGCTATTTGTGGGAGATCGAGTAACGACGAGAGACTCTCGTTGGCTCGTGGATGCACTTATATTAGTAAGTGATGTGAACGGACAACACCTGTGCGGAGAACAAAGTTAGTTTGACAGTAGTAGTCATATATAAACGAGGATGATACTATAAGAAATGGTGTAGTAAAATTTAAAGGCAACGTGTCTCCGAGACTACAATATTTAGAAGGCAAACGTGCAGGTAAATTCAGAAAGCGAATAGTCCAAGGGAAGCAACTACGTTAACACCGAAGTGGAAATTATCTCCCTTATACTAGTAAATACGCTTCATGTTATGCTTAAAAGACAATTCTTGTTTATCAAGAAGACAGTAAGTCTATGTGGTCAGAGTCGCTACTAGAAATAGCAACCAAATTCATTGACAAGCTTTCTCGAAACTCTGAGTTACTGCTATTGACATTATGGAAGGGCAGTTTGCTTAATTATCGCGTGTTTCCGGATTAGCTCTAATCTTCGGCAAATGTTTTTAATTACATCCTTGGATTAACCAATAACTTGTGGCTGGAATTTTCGAAGACGGAAACTGTTTGGAAGCTCGTCCGTTGGAGGTGTTATTTCGATACGAATACCACAGCAAATTGTTTGACGATGTACATACATACATACACAGCCTTGGCCATAAATTGTTATGCCCAGTATACGCTCCGAACAAATATAACATTGGCCATTTAATATAAAAATTCTATTCTTCAGACCTATGTTGTCCTGTTATTATTATTATTATTATTATTATTATTATTATTATTATTATTATTATTATTATTATTATTTATTGTATTTTTGTATTTGTATTCGTGTAACATCGTCTGTTTTTCCGTCCTTGTTTCGTATACATTCGATGCTTTTTTCCAAGGAATCTAATGCTCTTAGCTTAGTTTTTCTTTGGGGATGGCCAGATTGGAGCAATCTCAAGATTAATCAGCCGAAATTGCGAGGATGATCCGGTTCTTGACTGAGGATAAAAGGCTTCGAATGGTTCGTCCTTGTTTTTCGTATCGTCTATCAGGATGTTTTGTTGTCCCTTTTTGCATCACCTAGTTGTCCGGATGTTTTGCGTTCTTGTCCCATTTTGTATTTTATTTTATGTGCGCAGGAGTGGCTGTGTGGTAAGTAGCTTGCTAACCAACCACATGGTTCCGGGTTCAGTCCCATTGCGTGCATCTTGGGCAAGTGTCTTCTGCTATAGCCTCGGGCCGACCAAAGCCTTGTGAGTGGATTTGGTAGACGGAAACTGAAAGAAGCCTGTCGTATATATGTATATATATGTATGTGTGTGTATATGTTTGTGTGTCTGTGTTTGTCCCTCTAGCATTGCTTGACAACCGATGCTGGTGTGTTTACGTCACCGTCACTTAGCGGTTCGGCAAAAGAGACCGATAGAATAAGTACTGGGCTTACAAAGAATAAGTCCCGGGGGTCGATTTGCTCGATTAAAGGTGGTGCTCCAGTATGGCCGCAGTCAAATGACTGAAACAAGTAAAAGAGTATGTATGTATGTATGTATGTATGTGAAGGCGCGTGGCTTAGTGGTTGAGATATTCGGATCACGATCGTAAGGTCGTGAGTTCAATTCCCGGAGACGCATTGTGTTCTTGAGCAAGACACTTTATTTCACGTTGCTCCAGTCCACTCAGCTGGCAAAAATGAGTTGTACCTGTAGTTCAAAGGGCCGGCCTTGGTACACTCTGTATCACGCTGAATCTCCCCGAGAATTACATTAAGGGTACGCGTGTCTGTGGAGTGCTCAATCACTTTCACGTTAATCTCACGAGCCGGCTTTTCCGTTGATCGTATCAGCTGGGACCCTCGTCGTCGTAAGCGGCGGAGTGCTCCTTTGTATGTATGTATGTATGTATGTATGTATGTATGTATGTATGTATGTATGTATGTATGTATGTATGTACAGGGTGCGTAAGATATTTGAGGACAGATTTATGTTTATAAAAAACAAATATATAATAGCAAAAAATAATTTTATTTATCAAAAAATGCCAGGAGGTTAAAAATAAACCTTCTTTTCCATAATGTCACCTTCAGTTTCAACAACTACATCTATATGAGATCTAAATCATCTACATGCTCAGATCAAGTGGTCCTGTTTCATTTTGGACATTACTCTGAATTTTTGCTGTTATGGGAGTGTTCATTGACCTCTCTTTCAATAACGCTCTACATGTAATAATTCGATAGATTGAGAACTGGGGTTTTAGGGGGCTAAATGTTAGGGGTTATGTGATCATGAAAATTTTCAGCCAACTATTCCTGTGTTACTAGAGCCATGTGTGATAGTGCAGAATCTTACTGAAACACATATGGCCTTCCATTGCATACGCTGTCTATCCAGAGCTTAACAGTTACTCCCAGGACCTCAATGTAGGCGGCAGAGTTAACTCTAAGGCCTTGTGGAAAGAAGTAAGGAGGCATCACACGTCCTTCATTGCTGACAACCTCTAAAACCATGGTAGTTGCAGGAAACTTTGTATGTATAACTCTTGGAACTTCAGAAGGGTCTACACATAATCATCTGTCATTTCTTCTGTTAACTTTTTGATCTTGGTCGAAGTTTTTCTCGTTTGAGAACAACCAAATCAAATCTTTAAGAGCCTTTTAGATCAGATGTAGTGATTCGCTTTAGCTTTTTCTGACAAATTGACCTTTCCTCATCATATAAGATTCATATCTGATGTCTTCGTGGACAACATTTCTGACTGTTCCTTCTGACACATGGAGATCTTTTGTAATTGACCTCATAGACTTTCTGGGATTGTAATCAATGCTCTGTTGAACTTGCTGGATAAATTCAGGTGTTCTGATGATTTCAGAGTGTTTAGAATACTTTTTATGCTTTGATGCTGGTGATACGTTTCCATCTAGCTCCTTACAAACTTTGTGGACAAAAGATCTGACAACTTTTAAAAATCGAGATATTTCTAAATCGCTATGCACAGCCTTTATAACCACAATAACAGCATGCCTCTTCATTTCTTGAGTAAGCTGAGGGTCTGCCATTATTATTTTCTGAAATAAAGATTATACAGAGTTAGCAAAAAATGCAGTAATGACCCCCCAAAAAGCTATGTCCTCAAATACCTTCGCACCCTGTATACATACATACATACATACATACATACATACATACATACATACATACATACATACATACATACATACATACATACATACATACATATTTATATATGATAATATAAATAATATATAAATATATGCATATATACATACATATATGTACATACCTACATTTATATGTATATATACGTGCATACATCATATATACATACAGGACATCAAGAAAACGTAGAACACAATGAGAAACGAAAACATAAAAACAAAAACAGAGAAACGAACTATCTTTCAAATAACGAAAAACTGAGTACAAGACATGCAACACAAGGAATGTTCCCCTTCTTCAGCTGCCTCTGTTTTGTCTACTCCGCGTTTCGATTATATACATACATACATACATATATATATATATATATAGAGAGAGAGAGAGAGAGAGAGAGAGAGAGAGAGAGAGAGAGAAGAGGGAGAGAGAAAAAGTGGGAGAGAGAGTGAGCGAGAGACTTTGCAAAGGCATTCGATAAATTTGTTCACGGAATGATACATTCCAAACGGTTTGACCTAGCAAGGTTGGAAATTTCCGAGGAGTCATCAATTTCAAGTGGAGTCCCTCTGGGTGCTCTACTGGGACCGCCACTGTTTCTGGAAGCTCTCTGAGAAACACCCGCTGTCAGAAATACCTTTTTGTCATATGCTGTCGATACAAAAGTATCACAAGAAGTGAAGAACCGAAATGCTAAAGTGAAGGTATAGTAACACCTGAACACAAAATTCTCAAGTGGGTTGAAGAAAACAACATGTAATTCAATGCTGAAAAGTTTCAAGTACATCACTATCAGTTCACAAATAGATTGCAATCAGACTATATTCAGGGCCAGTGTGTATTGTAATAACGGAGTCGCCATCAGCGCATCATCTGAAAAGCCACATAAATAATGATGCAAAATTCTGTAAGTATAATTATAAGATGGCAACAATGTGCAGGTCACTGGCTGGCTGATTGGTTGGATGGTGAGGAAACCATGGTGATCATGTGGAGAACGTATGTTTTCAGCTACCTAGACTATCTATCTATATCCGCTCAGTCGAAGTCGACTCTCGGTTACTCGATGGATCAGTGTCCTCCAGTCAGTTCTATCCTGGGCCGCTTCTTTCAGATTGGCCATGTCCATTCCGGTATCACTCTTGATGGTGTCAAGCCAGCGGGTTCTTGGTCGGCCTCTTCCTCTCTTGCCACTGACCATTCCGAGCATGATGTCCTTCTCCAGGGATTTTCTCCGCATAATATGACCGAAATATGCCAATCTATGCTTGGTGATCCTAGCTTCTAGCGACATTTTCAGCCTGATCTGCTTAAGAACTTCTCCATTGGTGAGTCTCGCTGTCCATGGAATCCGTAAAAGTCTTCTCCAACACCAACACCTAGACTACTGTTCCTAATTATAATCACTTCATAACCTAATATTAATAGCGGAGCTTGAGGCATTCCAACGGTGTTACATAAAGAAGATTACTTCAGTACAACAGATGAGTTACCGGGAAAGGCTGAAAGAACTAGGAGTCCAGATGCAAAGATCTAAGTGTAGGAAGTTAGTAAACTTCGAGCGGTCTGTTGTAGGTATAAAAAACAACGTTTAGGAACAATAATAATTTATTACCGTCGAAGATTGTAGGCTTTTCCCATATCGAAGTTCGATAAGCTAGAAAAAAGTTTTTATAGCTCACGGTTAGCAATATGAGTTGCTCTGAATACGAATAAAAATCCAAATTGAGGGAATGGAGCTGGTAAAAATCAGGCGAGGCTAGCAAATCCTCTGATGTAATAATTACTCAACGAGGGGGACTCAGCTATTCATCAGGCCGAAGATAACCTTAATTATATGAAGCTTACATCGTTGTTAAGGAATCCCAAGTTAGCTCGCCGAAGATATAATTTCCGTGACGACAATGTTACGTTGTCGTTAAAGAAACTAAGATGACAAGGGAATAAACAATTACCTTATGAATTCCATTCGCTACAGCTGTTTCTGGTGCGTGTTTGGAGCTCTGGTGAACAGAAACAGGTGTACATTTAATGAAGTTAAGAAGATAATTGTTTATTCCTTTCCCATCTCATTTTCTTCTTATACACACGCACATGCATACATACATACATACATAAATACATACATACATACATACATACATACATACATACATACATACATACATGCATGCATGCATGCATGCATGCATGCATACATACATACATACATACATACATACATACATACATATATACATTGATACATACATACATACATACATACATACATACATACAAACATACATACACACACATACATATATAAAAAATAAATCCTGTTATATACATATATTATGTATGTATGTATGTATGTATGTATGTATGTATGTATGTATGTATGTATGTATGTATGTACGTATGTATGTATGTGTGTAAGTATTGTGTGTGTGTAAACTTAGATGTTTCGACCAAAATTGGCCCAGGCTGTGTCTAATTGAATTGTATCCCCCGAGAGAATCTTTTAAGTCACTTTTAAGTCAAGTTTTGTGGCATGATAGCCCATTGAAATAGGGAGTTGTTGTTGACTGAGATATATCCAAATATAGGTGATTTTCCTGGTACCCTTGAAGAAGTTTGTCCAGATATCATTTGAAGGTTATGAAACCCCTTTCATCTTTCATTTGCTTTGGTTTGATATCAAATAAGGCAGGACTTGTTGAGGAAAAGTAATTGTGCCGCAATGTGATTATGCGTTATGAGCTTGAAGTGCGTATGAGTCGTATGGCACGACTTGGATTTACTGTAAACTTGATGTTAAGGTCGTTTGGGCAATGCTGGTGGTATATTCTTCATATTGAGCAAAGGATGTAGCGCTCGAGGTGGCGTTGAGGAAAATAAATTTTCAATGTTTTAAGACTGTTCCAATAATCAAGATCAATTATAACATTAATTAATTTATTTGTAATTGCTCACTGCAGTGTCTCGGTTCTCACAATATTTTGCTTGATATAGGAAGCCACAGGAGGTAACAGTAATATAGATGAAGCGGTACGAAAAAGGGAAAGGGAATGATGCCACGGATGGTTATTGTGAAGAAAGAACAAGGCGGCGAGCTGGCAGACACGTTAGCGCGCCGGGCGAAATGCTTAGCGGTATTTCGTCTGTCGTTACGTTCTGAGTTCAAATTCCGCCGAGGTCGACTTTGCCTTTCATCCTTTCGGGGTCGATAAATTAAGTACCAGTTTCGCATTGGGGTCGATGTAATCGACTTAATCCGTTTGTCTGTCCTTGTTTGTCCCCTCTATGTTTAGTCCCTTGTGGGCAATAAAGAAATATATTGTGAAGATAGTTGTTTGAGCATATTCTACTTTCTAAAGTGTACGAGTTCAAATTTCCCCTTATTTAGCAGCAAGATATTTCTGCCCGCCCATTCAATTATAGCATATTGATCAGGTAGTCATTTTTTTTTTGGTCTTCTCCTTTGACAAGTGTTTGAAGCTTGGAGTCATCTGCAAATATATTTTATTGTGCTTGATGACATTTGAGATATGGGGAAAAGTGGGCCCATTATACTCCCTGGCGATTTTTGCTGGGCTTGAGGAGATCCAATCGCTGACAACATGTTGGGTTCTGTTCACCAGGAAATATTTGATCTAGTGCACCAGGAAATATTTGATCTAGTGCATGGATACCGGTGATGGAAATTTTTAACAGTAGGATGTTGAGCCCTGATCAAAACGTTAAGGTTGTTATCAAAGTGATGTAGATATTGTGCAACGTGGCCTCTGCTGCAAGAATGCTGTGCTGGTAATAGTCTAGGAGATTGTTACTCTTCAGGAAGTCAGTTATTCTTGTTCATGCTACTCTTTCAAATATTTTGATGACATAGGAAGTGAGTTAGATTAGGTACAGTTAACTACAAGTAACCTGATTCCCTTTTTGAAGGGTGGGATAACATTGGGATAAGAAATATTTGGGTATATAGTCTGACTGAAGATTTTCTTTGTAGATTGGTAAGAGGTAACGCAATTTGATATCTGCATTTTTTTTAGGACACTCGTAGAGAATCTGTCAGTGGCTTCTGCAGAATAACGTTAGGTTTCGTTTATTGCTACAGTGGTGTCTGAGGTATGAAAGTTATATCGGAGATAGTATATTTGGTGTTGATTTCATTGGAATAGCACAAGTCAACCTCAACTGAATCATTGAAGACAGAGTAATAGTGTTTCTGCAGGATCGCTGCTATTTCATGGTGGAGAATGCTCTTATCATCTATCAAGTGGACCAATGGAGAAGTTCTTAAGCAGATCAGGCCGAAAATGTCGCTAGAAGCTAGGATCACCAAGCATAGATTGGCATATTTCGGTCATATTATGCGGAGAAAATCCCTGGAGAAGGACATCATGCTCGGAATGGTCAGTGGCAAGAGAGGAAGAGGCCAACCAAGAACCCGCTGGCTTGACACCATCTTGTACTTGTGGCGACATTCACCCTGGGCGGGTTGAGTCGGCTTCTTCTACCACCCTCGAGGCATCTCGAACCATGGCAGCCCACGCACGACGGTCCTGTGCCAGTTCACTGGAGATAGCGAGCCAGTCACGGTTCCATCGGCACAGGCCGACCACCTGCGGACTCGTGAGCACGGAGAGGTCCTCCTTGATCGTCGTAAACCAGGTCTTCAGCTGCTCGCCCGGGCGTTTCCGCCAGTTGGGAAGTGGAATTGGGAGAAGGACATCACGGCTCAGTTCACGGCTCATCACGGTCCTATGCTTGTTGGTAGATGAAGATAACACTTTTGGGTTGTGTTTGATTTCTTTAAATAACTCAGTCCTCCTCTGAATCCCCTTCGTGCTGTTTAGCAGATAATATTTTAGCAAGTCAAGTATCTGCCAAGTTGTTTGAACGTCTGGGGAAGTTTGAGCGAAAGATCAATCGATAAACAACAGATTTTGCCTAATTGCTCTTCAGTCTGCTTTGTGAAGATTACTATTATCGAATAGGTGAGCTGGGTTGAGAGCGACTGGTTTGGCTTTGGCATGTTGACTGTGGATGCTGTTGCCGAATGTACTTTAATTCTAGCATGTCAGACAAGCGGCCCTTTTCAAAAACAAAGGCGGTCCTCGAGTGGCAGAGCTAGCGAGGAACACTAAAAAAATCTTAATAATGAAAATAATTAATAATAATTTGATTTGTTAAAATAGGATTATTGATGAGCAAATGAAATGTTAAAAAATTTTTTTTTCTTAATGATAAAGAATTGATACGATGGAAATTTTTGTTGTAAACGTGTGTTTAAAAATATGCGGCCCCCATAGCAACACGTATGTGAGCAATGCGATCCATAGAGACTCTGCGGTTTGACATGTCTGATTTAATCGATTGATTTTTTTTTAATTAAGTTTTTTTTTATTTTCCTGATGTTTTTTTTTTCTCTCTCTTGGGAACCAACTTCTATTTATGCTAATGAGTTTTAGTTGAAGCCAATTTTGAACATGTACAAGTGACAATGTTCTCAAACCTCTGCCAAGTTGTTTGAACGTCTGGGGGAAGTTTGAGTGAAGGATCAATCGATAAACAACAGATTTTTTGCCTAATTGCTCTTCAGTCCGCTTTGTAAAGATTAATATTACCGAATAGGTGTGCTGGGTTGAGAGCGACTGGTTCGGCTTTGGCATGTTGGAAATACAATTGCAGAGTACCATGTCATGGTCAAGAAAGGAGGTCCGAGACATGTTTGTTTTTTTTCTTGTTGGCTCAAGCACAAGCTGGAAAATGTACACAACACACACACTCACACACATACACACACACACACACACACCGCACACATATTCCGCACTCACACACACACACACACACACACACACACGCATACACACACAGACACCGCACACATATTCTGCACTCACAACACACACACACACACACACACACACACATACACACACAGACACCGCACACATATTCTGCACTCACACACACACCACACACACACACACACACATACACACACAGACACCGCACACATATTCCGCACTCACACACCACACACACACACACACCGCATACACACATACACACAGAGACACCGTACACATATTCCGCACCCACACTCACACACACCCACACACACACACACACGCACACACACGCACACAACACACACATACACACGCAAATATGGATATAGGAAAGAGATGAAGGTTTCACGAGTTCTTACTGAATAACCTGCACAAATGATTTGTTTATAATGATTAAATGGTTGCGTTGTTCATCAGCTCACCCCCCTCCGTCAAATTGGTGATGCGTGAACAAGTGCACAGTGTGCCACACGCCAGAACCGATCGCAGAGCAATGGGTGAGACGAAGTGCTTTGCTCAAGATGGTGACTACGACACCTTAACCACTAGGCCAAGTGCCCACATCTCTCTCTCTCTCCTCTCTCTCTCTCTCTCTCTCTCTCTCTCACTCTCTATCTATCTGTCTGTCTGTCTAACTATCTATCTGTCTGTCTGTCTATCTATCTGTCTGCCTGCCTACCTGTCTGTCTGTCTGTCTGTCTCTCTCTCTTTATATATATATATATATATATATATATATATATATTTCTTTATTGCCCTCAAGGGGCTAAATATAGAGGGGACAAACAAGGACAGACAAAGGGATTAAGTCGATTACATCGACCCCAGTGCGAAACTGGTACTTTATTTATCGACCCCGAAAGGATGAAAGGCAAAGTCGACCTCGGCGGAATTTGAACTCAGAACGTAGCGGCAGATGAAATACCGCTAAGCATTTCGCCCGACGTGCTAACGATTCTGCCAGTTCGCCGCCTTAATATATATATATATATATATATATATATATATATATATATATCTATATATATAACAGAAATTAAAAAGAAAAACGTTCTTATATTATTTGTTCCTACGCACGTTTCACCATCTGGTTGTTTGGAATCCTGCCCTGATGTTCCAAGCGCATCTGGAGACTTAACCAGAACGGATCATCAAGGAAGACTTGCATCAATTTACATGTATGTATATGTATGTACGTACGTACATACGTCCGTACATATGTATGTACGTTTGTATGTATGTATGTATGTATGTATGTATGCCTCTTCTATTTTTTAATTATTATAAATCTTCCACTGAGGAGGGAGCCGGTTTCCAACAAAGATACAAGGCTCCATCTTTGGGATCTAGTTAACATTTAGAACTTGAGAAAAGTCTTGCATATTTTTACTGTTCCACTTACAGATTGCACTTGTAATGTACGAACTAGTCGGTTGATTTCTCTTTCTGAAAATCCTAGTTTATGCAGATTCTTCTTTAAGCATTTACTAACAAAACCTAGTGCTCCAATTATTATTGGTATAAATATGAATTTATAGTCTGGATATAGAAGCTGGAAGTTTTGAAGCAGTTGTCTGTAGGTATCCTCTTTTTTCGTTGATATTCAAAGAGATATTTATATCTGCAGGGCAGCTAACCTCTGTGATGGTACATATCTTTGCCCTTCAGTCCCAAATAACAATATCCGGCCTGTTATGTTAACATTTGACAGAAATTTTGATGGGAATATTCCACCAGTATTTTTTGAGTTGATGTTTATGAATGTATTCCATAACAGAGGGATTTTCTAAGTTTATTTCAGGACAGTCGTTTTTGCAGATGGCATTATAAATTGTTTTAGCAACAACATTATGCCACTGAGGAAGGTAGTACCGTGACGACATTTTAGGACAGCTGCTAATCACATGCGTGATGTCTTCCACAGGATTACAAGAGCGTCAGTCTTTTCTTGTTCACCAGGCGTTAACATTTTCTTCACCCTCACTGATCTGATCAGTCACATGGTTTGACTGCAGCCGTTTGACAATTACTGAGTGGCGACTTTTTGTAGATTTCAAACTTCTTTAGTCTTGTTAAACACAGATTTATAGATCTGTGGGATAGATGTCTTGGACCCCTTTACACTGGTTTCTGTCACTTGTAGGGTCCTAATCTTTTCGCTGTTTACGCCATTGTACCTATCATTATTATTGTGTCACGTCCCACTTCATCTCGGTCTTTCATATATATATATATATATATATATAATATTATATATATATATATATCTATATTATATATATATATATATATATATATATATATATATATATATATATATACGAGCAAAACGCCCCCGTCCAATGGACGGTGCTGAGTTGTCAAACATTTAAACTAAATTTTCTCAAAACAACTTGTCCGAACGTTCCATAGGCCTCCCCTTTGAGATACACTGATTTAATCTAAATTTGAGATACCAGCAAAAGAAGAAATAAAGATAGACTTTTTTCTATTCCAAAGAAAAACGATTTTATTCACGCAAATATGCGACCGAAGAGTTTAAAGTACCAGTGATGATAAGGCTGTTGACTGGGAGAACGGCTTTATCGATCGCATTCTCACCTGGAATCGATTTTTGTAATTTTTTCAAGACTTATATACGCCCTGATACCGTCGGTATCTACATATCAAATTTGAGCGCAATCGGATGGAGGATGCCCGAGATCCTAGAAGACAGACAGACAGACAGACAGACAGAATGGATTTTATATAATAGAGGATGACTGTTCATTCATAACCGAGGAAAACTATCACTGACCATTTCCCACACAAAATGAACAACAATACCCGTGCATAAGTTTAATGCACCAGCAATTGGCTTCACCAGGGTTCGCATCCGCGGCTTCCATGCTCACTACGGTGCCCTCCTACCCAACCCGGCATCGGATAGTCTCCTCGCTGGCAATTGTACAACTTAAAATTTTAAGGTTCAATAAAGTTTGCACAGCATCTCATAGACTCTGTCCCCTCTACTGACATGATCCAGAGACAAGCCAGGGCAAGATATCCGGTACCAATAAGAGTCGCAGGTTCAGGAATGTACGAGTGACATCATCTCAAGCTCAAGCAAAAGATTCCCAAAATGTTCCTTGCCATTCCCTGCATATCTGGTTTTATATCAGAGTGACCTTTTCCTGGATATCACTATACATTCAGGGCGTTCGCACTAAATTTGAAGATATTTTATATCTCTTTTACTTTTTCAGGAACAGCTTAATGTATAACTGAACAGGCGCAGGAGTGGCTGTGTGGTAAGTAGCTTGCTTACCAACCACATGCTTCCGGGTTCAGTCCCACTACGTGGCACCTTGGGCAAGTGTCTTCTACTATAGTCTCGGGCCGACCAAAGCCTTGTGAGTGGATTTGGTAGACAGAAACTGAAAGAAGCCCGTCGTATATATGTATGTACTATATATATATATATATATATATATATATATATATATATATGTGTGTGTGCTGTGTGTGTGTGTGTGTGGATGTGTGGTGTGTGTGTGTGTATGTATGTATGTATATGCTTGTGTGTCTGTGTTTGTCCCCCAACATCGCTTGACAACCGATGCTGGTGTCTTTACGTTCCTGTCACTTAGCGGTTTGGCAAGAGAGACCGATAGAATAAGTTCTAGGCTTACAAAGAATAAGTCCTGGGGTCAATTTGCTCGACTAAAGGCGGTGCTCCAGCATGGCCGCAGTCAAATGACTGAAACAAATAAAAGAATAAATAAAAGTCCACGGCGTTGAAGAGTATAAAGATTAAAGTTGTAGTTAACCGAAATGCAGTGCTGGAAGCCATCTGAATACTGGAAAAGAGTTATCTGTATCATAATGATTCGTACCCAGTATCAAAATACCGATATTATGATTGCTACTCAATGATCTGTGAACACTGTGAAGGCGGTAAGACGTGGCATGGACATGTCCCCCGTATCATGAAAACCAAGTTCCCCAAACTTTGATGGTTTTTGGGTATGTCTCCAGTGAGGGTGGCGTCATGCGGCCCTACATCTTTGATCAGAGCCTTAAGCTCAATTCTGACGGCTATGTGAAGCTCCTGGAGACTGGCCAATCTGGGTTATGACGGAGGCGATGTATAAAAACGACTTTATTAGCAATAATAAGCACAATATATATACATATACACACATAATATTTAGCAGAAAAAGATAAATTTAACATGTACAGTTCATATTTTAATTATATTTGACAACTGTTTCACTAAGGTAAACATCACCAAATGTGTAATTACATAACTGTGATACACAATTATATTAAATTAAATTAATTTAAGTCTAGTCAATTTAAAAAAAAAAATGATTACTCAAATCATCAGAAATGTTATATTAATCAGAAAACTGTTACTGGTTTCCAAAAATGGTTTGACGCTTTTTCTGCGAGGAAATACCGTTGGCGATGTGAAATTAAAGCTTTCTCATGTATCAGTCCAAAACTCCGTGGGCTTCCAAGGGTTTCCAAAAACTTTAATTTACCTCTGATAAACCTTACTTGCCAACAGCTTCCAAGAAGTCTCTAACTGTAAATAAATTTAGTGTCAGAGACTTTTTGGAAGAAGTTAAGCATAATGGATGCTGTGGATGACGTAGCTGACTAAATGGAATGTAATAAGAGCCTCAACACCTTGAATGGTGCTTAGAAGAATACGGTCTGACTGTATCCGTGGCTTTACAAGTTTTCAGAAGCAGAAAGTCTACACCAAATTCAGAAAGATATTGTGACACTTGCATATGATATAACGTTTGAAGAAGTCATAGAGGATGATGGGGTTCAGTTGCTAGTGGTTCATAGAGAAAGTAATATCTGACGAGGAATTGATGTTGTTAGAACAAGAGTAAGTTGAGAATACAAATGAGAATACGGAAATTCCATCAACTCCATTTAGATTGATTGTAAAGAGTATTGCCAAAGCGTTGGCATTTACGGAGGAAAGCCGGCAAGTTTTTGATGATAGCAGCTCTAATCCTGAACGTAACATAAAAATTACGATAGTATATAATGAGCTCAGCTCCTACACTGAGCTGCACAAAGAGATGATGTGCCAAAACATCGAACAATTTTGGATGAATTCTTCGCTTCTCAAGATGTTGATGATGTTGAACTATAAAATAGAAGGTAGTGTCCCTCGTCTTTCGAGTAACTCTCATTCTGCTATCATCATCCCGCACATTGTAGTCAGCATCTTTTTCCCGTTGGAACTCACCATCACTTCATAACATGAAAATCAATAGGAAAATTAATTATGCGTTACGGAACTTCGCGTTACAAGTTTTTCCCAAACTCATTACTCCCGTAACGCAGGGTTTCCTGTAGTTCACTTAATAGCGACTTAATCCAGAAGTAATGTTAGGCAGATAATGTAAATGGTTTATAATTCTCAAAAGAAAAATAAAGAAAAAACACTAGTGGGATCAGCTTTTAACTTCGATTTCATGGCATCATCAATCAAAATCTATAACCATGGATGCACAAAAAACACAACATCTTCCCTCCATCTTCTGTGGTTATCAGCCATCTTAAGTTTTCTCTTATCTTCTGTCCTGTCCATTCATTGGTGAGATTCAACTATTCACTTCGTTTGCTTACTATTTCTATTCTATTACGGATTGTCCGTACAAGCTCATGCTCATTAGAGCTAAGATGTCATCGTATCGTGTCAAATCTGACCAAACTATTGAATTCCCGTCTTTTGTCAATTGACAAAAGAGGTTTTTGGTTCTCAACGTCTTTCTT
>NC_042998.1:190197458-190199676 GCF_006345805.1 Octopus sinensis | reverse complement strand
TCTCAATACTCACTCGTTCCTAAGTGTCACTAGCAATGTTTCCTTACTTTGGGCTAGGTATCTCATTAAGCTTTCGAGCTCGATACGCATGCAGTCTTCCACACTTATCAATCCTTTCCTCCATTTGTTCTCTTCATGTATAAGCGATCAGTGTCTGAACGTGGATGATGGGTTCCATGCATCATTAGGACCTTTCTTGACTTCCTGTCCATCTCTTTTAGCTTCTCCTCTGTCCACTTCAAGATTCCAGCACCATATCGAACTACTGCGACTGTGTGCGAGTTTATTGCCGAAATTATGTTTCTGGCATTCAGCTTTGAAGTCAAAATTTTTCTCAGTCGCCGCAGGTACTCTCTTTTTGTCTTTTCCATCATGTCGTTGAGTTTGATTCCATCTACCTCAAGTATTACCAGGTATTTATAGCTAGACTGAGGTTGAATTGCCTTCATGATTTCAACACATGGCAACCATATGCCTTCTGTCCTTACAAGCTATCCTCGTTTCATCACCATCATAAAAGAGCTGACAAGGCGTTGTCGTCGACATACTGCAATTCAGTGACACGATTACTATTGTTCATTATTCATGACTGAAGTCAGGATAGGTTGTAGGGTCTACTACCGAAGCAGTACTTGGTTTCTTATAAATAATAACCCCACTTAACATATCATAGGCACAGACAAGTTTAATTATCTATGTGGCTGCAGAGATAAAAATACTTGTGAATTCTCAAATAAAAGTAAAACTAAAAACGTAAGCTATCAATGTGATGTACTTGCAAATAATTACATGAAAACTTATATTGGAGCAACTAAAAATGAAATGAAACTTAGATATAATTCCCATCGCTCAAGTTTCAGAAATAGAAGTAAAGCGAATTCTACTGGACTAAGTAGTTACATCTGGGAACTAAAAGACAATAACATTAACTATAGATTAGAATGGCGTATCCTAGCGAAACCTTCTGCATATAACATTAATAATAATCGATGTAATCTATGTATAAACAAGAAATTCTTCATTTTAATGGTCAAATCAACATTACTTAATAAACGAGACGAGAAAAATACAATTTGTTTGCATGAAGATAAATTCTTTTTCTCAAAATATCGTTTTCAGGGATGAAGACTTGTATAGGATCTGCCACACTTTTCGGAGATGCTGATGGCAGAAAGTTGGTGCAAATGTTTGTCACAATCTCAATGAAAAACATACCCCAAGCTTTTCTATTAGAGTTGAACCGAAACTATTCTTGAATGCGCACCTGGGCACCAAGCGAGAACTTTCTAAGTTCTTTATCTATCTATCTATCTATCTATCTATCTATCTATCTATCTATCTATCTATCTATCTATCTATCTATCTATCTATCTATCCGTCTATCTATCTATCTATCTATCTATCTATCTAATCTGCTATCTATCTATCTATCTATCTATCTATCTATCTAGCTAGCTAGCTATCTGTCTGTCTGTCTGTCTGTCATTATATTCAGACCTCTGCAGAGTTCTTTTTTTCAAGGTATACTGAACATCAAAGTAGAAGTTACTGATGATACAGTTAGCAGCGTTCAGGTACTACCTTCTCTTCTCGGTGAAATTCTAAATTTGAATGTTTTTTTTAGCCATTTTGGTACTAGCTCCAATTTGTTTGGAAATCTCATATCACAAAAATCACGTATCGTTATTGTCATTGTGCTTTAGCACCAGAGCTGTCCTATTGGAGGAGACCTATGCAACTTTCATATAGATGTGATCTATAGAAATATTGCTCCAGATATAAATGCTTAAATCTAAACAATTCAACATCAAGTTTTACAGCAAAGTAATCAGTAAGAAGCTTAGTACTGTGAGTTTCTCGCATTCTGGAAATATTTGGTTGTTCGTACAGATTACAGAGGTTTATATAAGGCGGCGAGCAGGCGGAAACGTTAGCAAGCCGGGCGAAATGCGTAGCCGTATTTCGTCTGTCGTTACGTTCCGAGTTCAAATTCCGCCGAGGTCGACTTTGCCTTTCATCCTTTCGGGGTCGAAATAAGTACCAGTTACACAGTGGGGTCGATGTAATTGACTCAATCCGTTTGTCTGTCCTTGTTTGTCCCCTCTGTGTTTAGCCCCTTGTGGGTAGTAAAGAAATATATATATGGAGCACACATCTGTTTATATATTTAGGACTGAATTTCTGTTAGTTGCTCTGTTGTTAAGAATGCTACCTTTCG
>NC_042998.1:190177458-190192458 GCF_006345805.1 Octopus sinensis | reverse complement strand
TATCGCCATTAATAATGATTTTTCACATTGGTAATAGTTCACATTATGCGATGATAAAAGAAAGACTCATTTGGATGCATTATATCTGAAAAATAGATGGCATGGTCAAAGCTAGAACGTCTTTGACCATAGGTCAGTCGAATAACAGTTGGCCTGAAATTAATCAACAACAACAGCAACTGCTGCTATTGATATCTAATTTTAGCAAAAGTTTATAGACATTTAGGAAGGAATTTAGTTGATTAAATTGACCTAATTCAGAGCCAGGATGGATGACATATCAATCCCAACTGGGTTTGAACGCAGAACGTAAAGGACGTGATTAAGCCCCTCTAGTAAAATTCTAAATCCAGCACTCTAACTTAATTTAATACTGTAAATAACAACAACCATGCAGACGTGGATTGCATAATCTGACACATTATTTTGTTTCTGGTGACGAAAGAAAGAGAATACAGAAAACCAAGGAAAACTATTATACCGAACTTTTATAAGATAAACGATGGAATGATAGTCATTGATACTGCAACTGTCAGGTAGTGTCGTCTTCAATAAGCCACTTGCTTCGCTTACAATCTCTCTTGACAATATTCAGACATTGTTTGTTGATGTTATTGCTAAGGTTTCCCCAATAAACTAGCACACAGAGAGAAGCACCTATAGTGGCAATATCTTCAGCCACACTTTGTTCATGTCTTTCACCACCTCCAATTTTCAAACTCACTGATACGCACCGGATGTTATTAGGAAGTAATACAATCGTGTTCCGGTGTCTCCACAAAATGTATGAAAACATGACAGACAAATATAATTTTTTTTTTTATGTTTAATGTATGAAAATGCCTGTGTGTGTATTTAGGCGTTCTTTTATTTATATTCATGATAGTCTGTTCCATACTTGACATAAGACTATGTATGCACATTTCTGGAAAGGTTTCTACTTATTTTCTTCCCAATACTATAGTAATAATGTTGGGCTTAACAAATGATCAATGCAATTCGTGACAACTGAGCCTGCAGTTGAAAATAACAAAGAGAAGAGAACAAGAGTCAGAAGGAAAGAAAAGCAAACGACTCTAAAAAGGCTAAAACTTTGAGTTCTGAGCAACTTTCTTTCAGGACTCAGTTTCCCTCTGTTAGACAAAACAGCAATCGTCTGTTACAATGGACTAAAGACCAATCCACCAGATAGGAAATAAAAGCGAACATCATTGCTGCAGTGTTTTAGCTTCAGGACAATCTAAATTGCGCAGGTTTTTCAGACAGTGTTTTTCTATGGCTACGCTATCTCACATGTCACTTCATTTATAAAAAAAACAGAGAGAAATTTGATTGCTACTTTTAGAAGAACGTGGTGCCTCGTCGGTTTTTAATAAAAGATACGTTTTTCTGCTGTGGATAAATTTAAGATTATTGTTTTGGTGGGGTCACTTCATTGGATAAATGCAACAAGCCAGAAAAATCTTTTATTGAATTTATATTTTAATATTTTATTCTTCTGCGACACTGCTGCTCTGCATCCAAGCGTTTAGTTGATTATATTGGCACTAATACTTGTTTCGGTCTGGTACTTAATTTATCGATATATTTGTCGATCCACTATGTTACAGTACAGGTCTTTATACATTAAAATAGACACGTGCACACAATACACCATTACATATATATATAATATATATATATATATATATATAATATATATATATATATATATATATATATTATATATATATATTTAGTTAATCCAAACGTGAAAACACAAAGAGAGAAAACACAACGCGAGGACGTGGAACAAGTATAGTGTTATGGACGCTCAGGAATGGAAAGAAAGAAGGAGGATTTAACGTTTCGAGCGGAGCTCTTCGTCAGAAACATAGGAAAAGGAAAGATCCAAGGAAGGGAAGACGGAGGAAATAAATCGCCACGGCGAGCTGGCAGAATCGTTACCACGCCGAGCGAAATGCTCTTAGCGATATTTCGTCTGCCGTTACGTTCTGAGTTCAAATTCTGCCGAGGTCAACTTTGCCTTTGATCCTTTCAGGGTCGATTAAATAAGTACCAGTTACGCACTGGAGTCGATGTTATCAACTTAATCCGTTTGTCTGTCCTTGTTTGTCCCTTGTATGTTTAGTCTCCTGTGGGCAATAAAGAAATATAAACTCTTTTACTTGTTTAAGTCATTTAACTGCAGCTATGCTGGAGCACCGCCTTTAGTCGAGCAAATCGACCCCAGGTCTTATTCTTTGGAAGTTTAGTACTTATTCTATCGGTCTCTTTTGCCGAACCGCTAAGTTATGGGGACGTAAACACACCACCATCGAGTGGGGGGACAAACACAGACACACGCACACACACACACACACACACACACACACACATATATATACATATATACAACGGGCTTCTTTCAGTTTCCGTCTACCAAATCCACTCGCAAGGCTTTGGTCGGCCCGAGGCTATAGTAGAAGACACTTGCCCAAGGTGCCATGCAGTGGAATGAACCCAGAACCATGTGGTTGGTAAGCAAACTACTTACCACAGAGCCACTCTGAAGTCTGCTCAAGCATCTCATCAGTTATTCGGAGCAGACTTCAGTCCCGGCATCCGAAACTCTGAGTTTTATTATGACACCCAACGAATTGTCACATATTATATTTATAGATAAATTCCTCTATTTACATAATATCGAGGTCTCATTCATTCTATTGTCGTCATATCATTATATTATATATAATATATATATATATAATATAATATATATATAATATATCTATATATATATAATATGTATATATATATCAACTCGTGTGTTCCTTTTCATCTTTATACACACACACACACACACACACACACCACACACACACAACACACACATATATATATATATTATATATATATATATAATATATATGTGTGATCGTGTTCTGTTGTCAAAAGCAGGATACATGAATCATATGAAATCACATGAAAATCGAAATGTCCAGGTAGGTAATGATCTTGAATATCGACCGCCTCTTACGACTTGTCTCATATGTCACAAAACGTGTAAGACAATATCTAGACTTAAAAGACATATGCTAGTTCATAAAAAACATTCCTTCAGAATTAGATTCCAAAGGGCAAAGACGTAGAAGAAACGTGAATGATATCTGTCACTTGTGTTTTAAAACCTGTCAATCAGCAGCTGGTCTTGAAAGTCACCTGAGGGCTCATCAACGGAGGGATAGTACTGTGTATTGGGGGGTGGGGTGTGTGTGTTGATGGCACGGTTATCATCTGTCAACATGAAGCAATCGTCATATATATATATAATCAAAATAAGCAACAAGAATATCTTCGGTAATTTGGTACGATCGTTTCACGCTACATCATTTTATTAAATATTGTAAATATTACAACAATTTTAAAATGTTGAGCAATCATCAGTCATTTATAGAGATTTTCCATTAATACATAATTTTCATATTAATTGATAACATTATAGAGAAGGTAGATATATAGACAAAGATGTCGATTTGAATTTTAAGAACATTAAGGTAGTAGGGTTTATCTACTGACTGAAGAATATTCTTTAAATTATTTTGAACTGCTAGAAGGTTGGGAATCTAAATATAAATAAATAATAAATAAATAAATAAATAAATAAATACACACACATATATATGGATCTTTTTTTTTTGTTATTAGATCACGGCCATGCTGAGACATCGCCTTGAAGGGTTTAGTCGAACGAATCAACCCCAGTACACAATGTTTTAAAGGCAGGTATTTATTCTATCGTCGCTTTTTGGTGAACCGCTAAGTTACGAGGACTGAAACAAAGCAATACTGGTTGCCAAGCTGTGGTGAAGGATAAGCACAAAATCCAAAACGCGTTTATATATCACTGTTTGAGTTGCATAATAGTGGTTTTATCTCTAATTTATATTTTATATAAATATATATATATACATATGGGGCGTATTTATGTATTAATGCATATATATATATATATATGTATGTATGTGTGTGTGTGTGTTTGTGTGTGTGTGTGTGTGAAGGCGCGTAGCTCAGTGGTTAGCACACGATCGTACGGTCGTGAGTTCAGTTTTCGGCGACGCGTTGAAAGGAAATATTCCACGTTGCTCCAGTCCACTCAGCTGGCAAAAATGAGTAAGTACCTGTATTTCAAAAAGGACAGCATTGTCACACTCTGTGCCACGCTGAATCTCCCCGACAACTACGTTAAGGGTAGACGTGTCTGTGGGGTGCTCAGCCACTTGCACGTTAATTTCGCGAGCAAGCTGTTCCGTTGATTGTATCAGCTGGAACCCTTGTCGTCGTAACCGACGAAGTGCTCCTATATGTATATATATATATATATATATATATATATATATATAAGTTCAGCAAAATTTAGATTCAGATGAATATGGTACTTAAGTTAAAGACACCAGATTTTTGTATGGTATTATCCATATAAATCAAATGGGGTGATTATAATCAAAATAAGCAACAAGGATATCCACGGTAGAGTATATATATATATATGCATATTCATGTAAATGTCTTGAAAAGAAATATTTAAGCTTAGTTCGTCTTCAAAAAATTCAAGTAAAAGACAAATTTGGAAACAAAACAAAACAAAAAAATTAACTTCTGTTTATTAGTATAAGATCTTGGTAAGGCGGCGAGCTGGCAGAAACGTTAGCACGCCGGGCGAAATGCGTAGCCGTATTTCATCTGCCGTTACGTTCTGAGTTCAAATTTCGCCGAGGTCGACTTTGCCTTTCAAACTTTCGGGGTCGATTAATTAAGTACCAGTTACGCACTGGGGTCGATGTAATCGACTTAATCCGTTTGACTGTCCTCGTCTGTCCTCTCTGTGTTGAGCCCCTTGTGGGTAGTAAAGAAATAGGTATTTCGGCCGTCGCTACGTGCTGAGTTCAAATTTCGCCGAGGTCGACTTTGCCTTTCATCCTTTCGGGATCTATTAAATAAGTACCAGTTACGCACTGGAGTCGATATAATCGACTTAATCCGTTTGTCTGTCCCTGTTTGTCCCCTCTGTGTTTAGCCCCTTGTGGGTAGTAAAGAAATAGGTATTTCGTCCGTCTTTACATTTTGAGTTCAAATTCCACCGGGGTCGATTTTGTTTTTTTATTCTTTCAGAGTCAATAAATTAGGACCAGTTGAGCAGTGGGGGTCGATGTAATCAACTTATCCGCTGCGCTCGAAGTTGTTGGCCGTGTGGCAAAATTTGAAATCAATACAGGATTTTGGTGCAGATATGGTATAATAAATATATATATAATTTTTACATAAGTTCATAACTCAGATTATTTGGGTTTTAAAACGAAATATTTATATAACACTGAAACATCAACTCACACGATACAAAATGCTTAGGTGTAAATTTATTTTAAAAATACGAAGAACCAACAACATAGTCTGAATTGGAGCAAAAATAATCCATAGGCTATTCACGTGTTTTTTGACAAATGCAATTACATCTTCATAGGTGCAAAGAACAATGCAAAAAAAAATTTCATTTGACATTTTCACAACTTTCACACGATATCTAAGGAGCATATTCGTTTTTACACTTTCTTTCATTTTAACAGCAAACAGTTCTACAGATAGTTCAGTCCGTTTCAGCGAGACGATAATAGTCAAACTTATTTGATCAAAATGCACCGGGTAGCAAGGAATCGCCGGCGCTTGTGCGGGTACATGTGTGTATGAGTGCTTAAGTTTTATTTCTTTTACAAATCACGTTAAAAGGTGAACTTCTTCACGGCATTTCATTCTATAGGTACTCTTTTACTCTTTTACTTGTTTCAGTCATTTGACTGTGGCCATGCTGGAGCGCCGCCTTTAGTAGAGCAAATCGACCCCAGGACTTATTCTTTGGAAGCCTAGTACTTATTCTATCGGCCTCCTTTGCCGAATCACTAAGTTACGGGGACTTAAACACCCCGCCATCGGTTGTCAAGCGATGTTGAGGGAACAAACAGACACAAACACGCACAAACACGCACACACACACCACACACACACAACACAACACACACACACACATATATATATATACATATATACGACGGGCTTCTTTCAGTTTCCGTCTACCAAATCCACTCACAACGCTTTGGTCGGCCCGAGGCTATAGTAGAAGACTGAACCCAGAACCATGTGGTTGGTAAGCAAGCTACTTACCACACAGCCACTCCTGCGCCTACACAGGTATGTAATTTTTACCATACATCCATCTTAATATTTTAAAATATATTCTTTTAGTGGTTTTAGTCAAGCTGGAGCATCGCCTTTAAGGGTTTTCTAGTCAGTCATATTGATTCCAGCTCTTACTTCAGTTCAATACTTAATTTAACAGTGTATTCAATCAATTGCTACGTTGCCTTTTGAAGTTAAGGAGCGGAGAATGATGCACCGTTTTACACTGTTATATCAAAACAGATTTTTTTACAAGCATGCTTTCATCGCTCCACCACATCGTAATATATATGTTTTTAGCATAGTTATATACAAACACAGTGAAATATTAATTGAATAATCACTCACTACAGTAGAGTTTGCAAGTGACCTCGAAGTTTCGCCTCAGTTGTTGCCGTCAGCCTATCGAAAAATACACGCATACATACACACGCACACTTACATATGTATATATGTATGTACCAGAATTTGGTATGGTATTATCCATATAATTCAAAATTAGGTGATCACCCCATTTTGAATTATATGGATAATACCATACTAAATTCTGGTGCCTTTAACTTAAGTGCCATATTCAACTGAATCTAAATTTTTACTGAACTTATATATATATGTATGTATGTATGTATGTATGTATGTATGTACGTACGTACGTACGTATGTATGTATGTATGTATGTATGTATGTATGCATGTATGTATGACTGCATATTTATATGTATGTATACATATTGATATATACATGCCTATATGTATACATTTGTATATATATATATGAATACGTTGGTGTGTGCGTATGTATTTGTGTATGTGTGTGTATGTATTTGTATGTGTGTGTGTGTGTGTGTGTGTGTGTGCGTGTATCTCTGTGCGTGTGCTTATTTCTCTTTTGTGCAGCTGTCTTAAGGTCTGTTTTAATATTGTTGGAAAAAATTTAGAAGACGGTGTATGTGTTTATGTCCGGTTAGACACAAAGAGATCACTAAAATAAGTAACAAATCAGAAAAAAAATGGCAAGCACTGGAGTGGATATAATTGACCTAAAACCTTCAAGTCGGTGCCCCAGTATAGTTGCTGTCTAGTGACTAAAACCAGTACAAAAGTATATTTTTCTCCATATATTTATATAGCTTTCTTGATATAGTAGCGATAAGAGTGTCTTTTCACTACTAGTCATGACAAAATTGAAGGGAAAGAATAAGGAGCAATGTTGCTGGGTATATTCTCTGTACGATTATATATAAAAGAATTATACGTACAATTACACAAACATACACAAACACATTCACGTATAAGAATAAAAGAGATGAACAGAAACGAACGTCTAGCCAAGAAAACATCTATTAAAGGAAAACAGTCTTGTAAATTTTATTCAGAAGATCAAAACAGATCAAATATCAGTAGGAAGAAATACGAATTATGGTTGTAAAATCTTTTCAAGTGAGTAATACATTAATTAATACAGGAATCTTTTATAGACGAATAAAGACATCTTGAATTTATGAAATCATAATTTTATTGAAAATATACATACACAGAAAATTGAATAATTTTCTGATAAATTCTAATTTTATAAAATATTTCGTTATGATCAAATCACTGATCAGATTGTGAAAATAATGTTTGATTAGTTTTCTCCACAATTTCTTTTTTTTTTTTTTTTACCAACGCCAGTAATTGGTGTACTTATTTACCAATCTTGGAAGAACGAAAGGCAAAGTTGACCTCGTTGCGATTCGAACTCAGAGTGCAAAGATGTGATGAAAATAAAACGCGAATTAGTGCGGAGTATTTTGGCAGACTTGTTACCGTTTCTGCAATACGTAACTGAGCAAAAAGTAATCAATATCTATTTTACCGATCTCATTAGCCTTCAAATTTGTTTTTATTTTATGAATCACGTCTAAATATTGACAATATTAAATTGGACAGAGTAAATAAATAGTTTAGAAATGGAAAATTATTTTAGAAGTAGGATATATTTTAAGAATAAAACAATAGTTTAAAATTAGGACAGTGTTTTAGAAGCAAGCGAATATTTTTGAAAAAAGACAATATTTTAGGAAGGACACTGTTTTAGGCGTGGAATAATATTTTGGGAATAGAGCATTTTAGGAATATTTTGGAATTAGACCACTATTTTAAGGACAATATTTTAGGAATAGGACAACGTTTTAGGAATAGGACAATATTTTAAGAAGATCACAATTTTAGGAGTAGAACAATGTTTTAGAAAGTGGACAGTATTTTAGGAATAGAACAATACTTTATGAAGGACACTATTTCAGGCGTTGGACAAATATTTTAGAATTAAGATAATATTTTGGGAATAGGCCAGTAGTATAGAAATAAAACAATATTTTAGAAATAGAACAATGTTTCATAAGTAGGATAAATTGTCTTGATACTGAATTAGCTTTTTATCGATAAAATATTATTTTAGGACTAGGACAATCTTTTAGAAGTAGGAAAACCATCTCAAAATAAGGCCAATAATCTGGAATTAGAACAATTCTGTTTCAAAATAGAATTAGTATTTTGGAAATAGGATAAGAATATTAGAAATAGTACAATAGTTTATATAAATGATAATGTTTTATAAAAAAAAAACTCGAGCATCAATATTTCAGTAATGATACGAAAAAAATCTGTTGGCTTAGAACAATATTCAGAAAGTAAACTGGGTTATAAACGAGGTAGAAAAATGGCTGAAATCAAAAAAATTATATAAAGTGTTGTGACCAGTATTTAAAGAATTTACCAGTTTACTGAAATAACTACTTTATTTAATTGCTACGTATGAAATTCATCTCGACACATTCCTTCAATTTTTAACGAATTCGCTTCTTTGACACAGACTGAATCTATAATCAATTGAATTAGAAGTTCATCTCAGTTCATGGATGTAATCCATTGACTGACATCTGCAGACTGGAGAGCTCAGTTCTGAATCAGTGAATCAGGAGAATTTTTAACAGTATTTTTCTAGAATCGGAAATGGAATTTTGACTGAAGTGAAATCTCAGTGTAGTGAGATTAAATGTACCTCTCCGGATTATCAACTAAGGTGGGCAAGGTAGATCATTTCAAGAGAAAAGACACCGTGAAAAAGAAAGAATAAAGTTTAAAATAACAATAAAGAAAAACACAGGAAAAGTTGTATTGAATTTGACAGTGTATGACAGGTTAGCTAGGTAGAGAGAAAAAGAAGAAGAGAATGGTCGCAATTAAGATTTAAAAGCTTCATCTCATAAATGCAACATTTTGTTCTTTTGTTTTTCTTTTGCTATATTTATTGTTGTTGTTGTTAAGATTAAATGACAGCAGCAGATGTGGAAAAGGAAGTCGCTACTTGTCTTTGCAGAAATCTTGCTTTGACAAAAATCTAGTAAGTTTTAGTATCGTTGTGACAGGCAGAGAAATTACGCACACACACACACACATTTACACACACACACGTATGTATGTATGTATGTATATATATATATATATATATATATATATATATATATATATATATATATATATATATATATATATATATATATGTATATATATATTTATATACATATATGTATGTGTACATATATATATATTTACATACATATTTGTATGTATACATATGTGTATATATTATGTATGTATATATATATATATATATATTATATATATATATATAAAAATAATAACAAATTAATAAATAAAACATATGCATATATACATACATATATGTACGTACCTACATCTACATGTATATATACATGCATATATGGGTACAGGACACCAACACACACACATATATATATATATACGTATGCATACATACACACATAAATATATACTTATATACATACATATACGAACACTGAGCTTGGGAATTATACTTGGATATTTCATATACACGATGCTACTGCTGTGTTTCAATTCTTTCTGGAATTTATCTTAACAATGTTGGTGCTTATTCAATTCGAATATATTCACACTGTTTATTATTAGCAATAGAAGTATTTCGTTGAATTTTCCACTTATTAATTTTCGTACATTTCATCTTATACCTTTTGTCATATTGCCAGTCTGAACATTTATTTTGTTTCACTTTCATTTTGTCTATAATTTTATATTGTAAACTTTCGACAATATTTCAAGAATTCATTTTCCTATTTCGAAAACCAAATACGTTACTGCAAAAAAAATTACACACTCATAGATTCGTAAATACATACATACCTATGTATGTATGTATGTATGTATGTATGTATGTATGTATGTATGTATGTATGTATGTATGTATGTATGTATGTATGTATGTATGTATGTACGTATGTATGTAAATACAGACCTTTATATATAAATACATATATGTGTGTATCTCTCTCTCTATATATATATACATATACATACGTACATACATACATACATATATATATATACACACACATACATACATATATATATATATATATATATATATATGAATATATGTATGTATGTATGTATGTATGTATGTATATATACATATTTTTATATATAACTACACACTCGCATACATACAAACGCACACATATAATATACATGTGAATTAATCATTATGTTTCTGCCTGACTGTCTATTTGTCTGTATTTATGTATATTTTCATATATGTATGTATATAAGCATATATATGTATGTAAGTATATGTATCTCTCTCTCTCTGTATGTGTGTGTGTGTGTGTGTATTTCACATAAATTCACTACAGGTTTTACATCTATCGTAGTGGAACAAATGTGAACACATTTTGTTATTCTCTTTATATAGAGAAGCGAACGGCTTAAAAACTGTAGTTGAACCACATTAAACTTATCTTAGAGTTTCTAAACATGCTGTCTCGAGCATAAATATTTATTAGTTATTTTCATCGTACCTTCAACAAAAACTTGTACGTCAATTAGTCCAGCCATTGCAGCTAAGACGTATGTAATTCTGATAGTATTACGTGCTTGTTCTGAATTCTGTGAGGATTAATGCCATAAACTTTAAGAACCAATGAAATAAATTGCACGATACGATAAAATAATCGTATGAATGATAGAGATACATTGTATTATCCAGCCTGATATATTGTAGAAATAATGTGACATACTTATAGGTCCTGTGATATACGTAACTTATGACTCTAGGTCTGTGATTAAGCAGACTCATGATGAAAGACATTCTAGTGGTAAACCATCTCATTGAACTGTATACTCCGCTGTGCTATTGTTTTTCTAAAACGATAGACGGAGATGAAGATTAGGTTGCTTTTTCCTAGCAAGAAGACTCGCAGAGTTCTCGTTGTCTCGTGTGGGATATATCGTATTGTAACTATGATATACATACATACATACATACATACATACACACTTACACACACACACACACACACACACACACACACACCACACACACACACACACACACACACACATATATATATATATATGAAAGAAGGTTTGAAAATGCAATTTTAAAAGATGTTTATTTACTTTACCGGTTTCACTTTTTAGAAAAATATTGTCAAAAGTAACATGTAAAAGTTTAGTTGTGTTAATTATTGGTTGTCACAAAATACTACAATACATATATACATTCTTTGGTAACAAGAACATGTTAAGAACACTTTAGAAGGGAAACCAAAGAATGAATATATGTATTGTAGTATTTTGTGACAACCAATAATTAACACAACCAAACTTTTTCTAAAGAGTGAAACCGGTGAAGTAAATAAACATCTTTTAAAATTGAATTTTCAAACCTTCTTTCATATACTCGTGCGGTACCTTACAACTCCACTTTGTTATATATATATATATATATATATATATATATATATATATATTTGGTGAAATAGAGAGATGAATAATCTTGTTGCAGATTAATCAAAAGTTTAACCGATACCTTGGTAGCAAAAATGTAGCAAAAAAGTTTGGCCATGGGCTCTTAGGAGCCTCCTCGTTCGATTTGTTTTGCTGCGCCTCTGTTCTGTTTTTGTTCTGCCAACGGAATTCCTATTTCTTCCTGAAGAGAAAGACACAATATGGTCTCCTTATTCAATCGGAATTTGGTAAATTGTGGCTTTCGAAACACGTGTAGAATGCAATAAAAGGATTTCTGTTCAATCTTCGTTCAACTCCATTTCTTCAATTCACTATATATATATATTATATATATATATATATATATATATTATATATATATATATATATATATACACATATATATATGTACACAGAATTCAGAACTAATTTATACAAAAAATTATAAAACAAGATGGAATGAACTGGCTGTAAGTAGAGCTTTTTCATTCCATTTTCTTGTTTTGAAGACGATCCTCATTCTCTCTCTCCGTCCCTCTCCTAGTAACTCCCCAAAAGCCTCTCACAAGGAAGTGAGAGGCTTTTGGAAAATCACTGACGGTTTCCTTTTCCTCAAAGAAATAGAGGAGATTGAGTTAGAAGCCTGTAGCCTATTCTAAACTAGCATGCTAAAATACTGATGAAAGACACCAAAGAAATATAGGGAACGTAGCCGGATCGATTCGTTGTACGCCATTAAGCGGTTAAAAATGTTTTTAGTATGATAATATTTTTCAAAATTGTGGTGATATCAAATGATGAGCGTATACCGAACGAAACTTTGAACAAGAAACTTTCGAACAAGAAAACAAAAAAAAAATAAAGCAAAACAAACGATATCCTGATATCTGATGCTACATGCAAAAGAAGACTATGTTACTGAGTCATGTTATAAAGCAATCTATGTAATTATTTCATTTCACTTGTTTTGTATCTTAAATAGATGGATCGACAGATATGTCAAACAATGCGATTTTATTGATGTGATGGAGACTAATTATGATGAGAATAACTATTTTGTCGTTTGGAGCTGAACAGACTTAAATACACATATTCGCGCGCGCGCACGCATATATGCACTCATATATACATATGCACTGATGTAGGTATACAAACATACGTAGTAAGACAGGAAAGCAAGCATAAACTCACAAAGACATATAAGCAAGCATCTGTAAACTTTGACACATAAAGATATACTTTGCCTTTACAAACGAAAGAAAAAAAAAGATACTCAATAGATGAAGAAGAGTTTATATATTTTAGATCAAAAAGTGAGGATTCCATGCGTTATTACTTAAAATTTTGTGGTTTCATTTATTAAACACGTATAACAGTAACTGACAACTGAATTATATTAGCAATTAAAAATATTTAATCATGAAGCAAGCTTGCGATTGGATAGGGAAAAAAAAACAGTATTTGGAAACTAACTCTTTTACTTGGTTCAGTCATTTGACTGCGGCCATGCTGGAGCACCGCCATTAGTCGAGCAAATCGACCCCAGGACTTATTCTTTGTAAGCCTAGTACTTATTCTATCGGTCTCTTTGCTGAACCGCTAAGTTACGCGGACGTAAACACACCAGCATTGGTTGTCAAGCGATGTTGGGGGTAGGGGACAAATACAGACACACAAAACACACACACACACATATATATACATATACATATATACGACGGGCTTCTTTCAGTTTCCGTCTACCAAATCCACTCACAAGGCTTTGGTCGGCCCGAGGCTATAGTAGAAGACACTTGCCCATGGTGTCACGCAGTAGGACTGGACCCGGAACCATGTGGTTGGTAAGCAAGCTACTTACCACACAGCCACTCCTGCGCCTATGAAAATTATTTTTGGACAACATGTATTGTTTAATATTAAATAATAATAACGGAATAAGAAAAATCTTTATATATAAAAGTGAAGTTGTGTGTCTGTCTTCTACGATTTAGATTCCTAACTACTCCCACATTTTGCGGTGCAGTTTAACCAAAACCGGGTATCTTATAGTCATGATTCATATCGAGCCCTTCTGGGTATTAGCGCGCGTCTACGATGAGTCTACGATTTAAAAAAAAATTACCATAATTTTTTTCCCTTTTAATGCATTTTTTCGCTATTATATAAGGGAAGTAACTCTCTAAAAATGTCTACGATGAGTCAACGATTTAAAAAAAAATTACCATCACTTTGTTTTCCATTTTTAATGCATTTTTTTGTTATTTTTTGGCTATAACTCTCTAAAAATGCTTATATAGTTATTTCCCTTACAAACCCGAGCAACGCCGGGCGATACTGCTAGTAAATTATAAAAGTAATTTATTCTGATGATGAAAAGTCATGTCTGGCCCACATTTTCTATTCAACTTGGTAAGAAAATCTGAATTACGAAGTTAAAATTCTCAGACAAAGATAAAAACATTCTTGAAGTAACTTGCATACAAAAATGCAGTTTCAATAACTGGTTTATTAAGTTTAAAATTTTCAGTCACTAACCATTCCACTTTGAAATATTTGACCAGTTTATTTTGAGGTCATCAATGAACGCTGTCCAGAAAATTACTTAGAGATATTTAAAACATATCTATATGTCACTTGTTATTTTTTTCTACCACGCCTTATGTTTAAATATTATTCAAAATTTGACTAAATAGTACGTTTACTTTTTACTATAAATTCTGTTGTGTCACAAGCGGAAAGGCGAAACACAAAAAAACTGTAATAAACAACGCATGAACTTTAATTAATCTGCAAACTAACTGTTAGATCAGAGATCTTCACTGAATGTCGTTACTTTGCCAAATGCCTTGTGATACACTGGAAAAAATCATACTACCACTTGATTGAGTGGATCAATAGTTAACAATCACGCACTTTCTCTATTTCATTCTCAACCGGCTAATAGACACTCCTGATCTCA
>NC_042998.1:190169958-190172458 GCF_006345805.1 Octopus sinensis | reverse complement strand
ACTGAAGTTAGATTAATGTGAGACTAATATTAGTTTGCAGTGAGATTTCGCCAAGACTACATTCAGTATTAGAGACGGGGTGGGGGTAAAACTGAGGAAAGGAAGGTAGGACTGTAGTTATAGAGCTTGTGATAAAAATGTAGTCTGCAATGTTAGACACTGTAGTAAGATAGTAGTATTATAGATGTTTGCGACTGTAATGCTGGAAATTATGGTAAAATATGGTAAGTCAACTGTGATATAGACTGTTTTCAGACTTTAATGCTAAAATCTGATTGTATTATGAATGACAGTAAAATTATAGACTGCAGTTAAACTGTAGAGTTAGAAAGGCAGAATAAGATTGTGGCAAGACCACGGTAAAAATAACAGTTATCGAATTAGACGATTCTCAAATTTTCACCTTTTTAAATATTATGCAATGCTTTGATGATAGAGAGCAGTAGAAATAATTATTTAAAGAGAAGAAATTTATATTTAGAGATAATTAATGTAGAGTTTACACGGTCATTCCATAACTATTTAGTTACTTTGTTCAAACAACACTTTCATTTTAATTACTGGCAAGTTACAGTATTTGGTTTTGGTTTACAAGTCAATATTGCGTCAGCAATATTATGATGCTTTCACTTTCAAGATCATTTCTACAGATTTCCTGTAGAATTCAGAACCAGCACTGCAAATTACGAAGTAAACGAACATACCTATGTAAATAGAAAAACCTAGGTAATGGGTGTATATACATATTTCAAGAGTTATTGCTCTTTCATCAGCACCACATCCAACCCATTAATTTTTCACGATCACATTGTTTAAATACCCACTAAGTTTAGCGGTGTAACACAATTGGGTAGACCAGTTTACATATTAAACACATTCCGGGCAAATCTATAAAGATAAACTTGAAAGTGAATATAACGTACTACTAATACAAAGTAGCACACAATATTGACTTGTAAACCTATAATACACTTGGTAGTATAATGTGGCTACAAAACGAAATACTGTGTTCTTGTCAGCAATTAAGATTTATGTACCAGTTGCTAGGAAAGTGTTTAATATATCAAATAGTGTATGTGTTACGCCGCTAAACGTATTGAGTATTTAAGCAATGTGAACGGAGATAATTGATGATTTGGATGTGGTAATGATGAAAGAGCACTAATTCTTGAAATATGCATATACACCCATTAAATATTTTTTTAATCTTCGATTCTATTGCTTACATAGACCTATTCGTTTACGAAACGTAACTTGCAGTGCTGACTCTGAATTCTACAGGAAATCTAAGGAGATAAACTTAAAAGTGAGCACCTTCATTATAGAAGCTTCAGCTAATAGCTTCTGAATTGCTGCATCTACCTTGAAATAAAGTCCTTATATAGATAAATGAAAATGAAAATCCAGCACATTTCATAAAGTGTAATCCTTGTTAAAATGATTCTTATATATCACAACTATTCTTCATACTAACTGATATTTTCTATCAAAATAAAGATGTTATTTCAACTCCTCTCTAAATACACGCTTCAAATAAAATCACTGCTGTTGTCATGCGTCTGTAATATTTATGGTGGTGTTTTATTGAATCTGCTATACGACACCGAATTAAAATATTGGCGATATCTCGCACGAGAAGACTGTACATTAGGTTTTATTCCGCCGGTGAACTCGCTGTCTTACGTTTTAACACTATCTTTCTCAAACTGCTGCTCCAATGAATTTCTTCCTTGCGCTCCATTGATCATGCATTATTCAGCCAATCAAACTGTCATATGAATAAACTAACATGTCTAGACGTCGGACCATCCACTTAACTTCTTATGTGCTTACAGCATTTATAGTAAACTGCTCGCATATGCATTTCATTCAGGAGATCGTTGCATGCAATTAGAAATCGTGTGTAGCATTTTGATCTCTTCTATAATTTACCCTTTTCCTGATTCATGTTCTGTGATAAAAGGAGTTTTCACAAGGGAAAAGTGTATTCAGCATCATGACCTTTACAATCGTATTGTGAGTTGGTGAGTCTCGAGTGTTTCATTAGTCAATTATAAATAGCAGGGTCGATAAGTATTTTAAGAAGCTCTTAAAGTCTTAAATGCCAAGTTTGTTTATGGTCTCTTATGAGTTACAAACTTGCTATGTGTTATAATAATAGACTTTTTTTTATCATTGCATACATGTACGTAATTATGTATGTATATATATATTATGTATGTATGCATGTATGTATGCATGTACGTATGTATGTATACATGTGTGTGTGTATGCATATACCTGCATATATATTATGTTTTTATCGTTTTAAAGAACTACTAGATTAAAAAGAATTCTGTCTTCTTCAAAGAAATAAGCAGTATCGGATTATTATTATTATTATTAATTATTATTATTATTATTATTATTATTATTATTATTATTATTATTATTATTAATAATAATAATGATGATGATGATGATAATAATAATAATAATAATAATGATAATAATAATAATA
>NC_042998.1:190142458-190164958 GCF_006345805.1 Octopus sinensis | reverse complement strand
CAGTTTGCTGCTAGCCAACTTATTTTTCTTTACTATATACTGAACCTTACAAAGGTCTTGACAATTATTTTGTCGTATTTACATACCGAAATTTACCGGTAAATAATTGTTGGTTACATGAAAAACCACAGAAAAATTATTTACCATTTTTATTGTATATATATATATATATAGATATATATATATATATATATATATATATATATATATATATATATGTATATATATATATATATATGTATATATATATATATATAGATATAGATATTCTTTCCGATATACATTATGCATACAGCGACACTCAGCGACACTCAGACACACATACACACAAATATACAGAATGATATGTGTGTGTGTACGTCTTTTGTCGTCCCCCATATCATATCTTTATTGATTTATATGGATGTGTAGGAGAGGGGACGGCTTCGCATTATTCATTCCTCTGTCACATGAATGAACGAGCGACAGATAGACGAGTATTCTTCGATGCCAAGTATCCAGCTCCACTTGGCTGTTTAACTGTGCGAGAAAATGGAATGACGTCAAGATGCTAACCGCTTGGTCACACAAACTTAGCCGTTTCGAAGTGAGAACAGGCTCTTCCATTCCTTATAAACGAGCAATTTGAATAAAGCCTTCTCAAATAATACAACCTCCGTACCCACCACCATTTTGTTTCTTCTTCTTTCCGCTTGTTGTTGTTGTTGTTGTTGTTTTTTTTTTTTCTTCTTCTTCTTCTTCTTCTTCTTCTTCTTCTTTCTTCTTCTTCTTCTTCTTCTTCTTCTTCTTCTTCTTCTGCTTCTTCTTCTATTTTACGATTATTTATTTCTGGATTTTATTTTTTTATTTCTAATTTTTTTCTTTTTATTATCTTCTTTTGTTTTTGTTTTTGTTCAAAAGCACTTTTTGTCACCATTTTTTGACAACAGATGTAAGACCAGTGAAGCGAATGGTCATATTCTGACAGCATGTGACAAGTCTGAGTGCTGCTAGTTAACCAAAGAGACGACGTAGGAATCAATCAATACCATTCCTGGGAATACATCAAAATCAAATAGGAAAGAAACTAATCTAATTAAAGTGGGCTAAGTAAATTTATCGATATATATATATATATAATATATATATATATATATATATATATATATATATATATATATATATATATATTATATATTTATAATATATATATATATATGTATATATTCTTATTAATTGTTTCTAATGTTGGTACAAGGCCAGTAATTTTGCGAGCTGAGTGTTAGTCGATTACATCGACGCGAGCATTTGACTGGTACTTTATTTTGCTGACCCTGAAAGAATGAACAGTAAAATTGGCCTCGGCGGGATGCGAAACTACCGTGCAGAGAATCGGCAGGATGCTATAATTGACTCAACCGCTCTATGGCTCGAAGACGGATTCGAAACCGCTAAAATCAAATTTCAGCGCACTACGAAACATGAAAGTCTGACATTTTACTGATGGATGCATGTGGACGGACATAAATAGTAATGATAATGATGATGATAATAATAATAATAATAATAATAATAATAATAATAATAATAATAATAATAATAATAATAATGATAATAATAATAATAAGAAGAACAACAATAATAATAATCCTTTCTACAATAGGCACAGGGCTTGAAATTTGGGGCGAGGGGTTGAGTCGATTACATTGACCCCTGTACTCAACTGGTACTTAATTTATCGCCCGGAAAAAGAAAAGGAACAGTCGGCTTCGGCGGAATTTGAACTCAGAACGTAGCGATGCATTTCATCCAGCGTGCTAACGATTCTGCCAGCTCGCCGTCTGAATAATAATAATAATAATAATAATAATAATAATAATAATAATAATAATAATAATAATAGTAATAATAATAATAGTAATAATAATAATAGTAATAATAATAATAGTAATAATAATAATAGTAATAATAATAATAATAATAATAATAACAACAACAACAACAACAACAACAACAACAACAACAACAACAACAACAATAATAATAATAATAATAATAATAATAATAATAATAATATGCTCAATACCACAGATTTGCTTGTCAGTTGTTTGACCTTAACCAGTTGAGCATGTCCCTTAGTGGCTGACGATATGTGCATCTCTGATCACAAGCAGAAGTAGTGGGGGAGCATCATAGCCATGTGTTGAGAGGGATTCTTTGGGGTTTGAATAATTCACCTCTGGAAACATGAGTGTTTTGTTCAACATCCTTAAACAACCCTTATTCAGGGACCTTTTGAGCGGGATGGGTTATTCGATCTGAAGAAAATTCTAACTGGGCTCCACCTGCAAGGTCATGTGCTGTTTATCTTGATATGAGATCACCATGTCGCGCACATATGGTTGTGATGCATGTGCCTGGTGTACCCTTATCAGACGGGTAGTCATGATGGGTATATTGGGCTTCGTATATTTGTACCCCAGTGTCACTTTGATGACACGCACTGCTCTCTCACTCAATAATAATAATAATAATAATAATAATAATAATATAATAATAATAATAATAATGCATATGTTCATGTATTTGTGTGTGTGTGTGTATATATATGTTATCATATACATTGTTTTGTCTTGGTATAAAAGATGGGCTACAGCAAATGCTCTGCTCAATACCACAGATTTGCTTGTCAGTTGTTTGACCTTAACCAGTGGAGCATGACCCTTAGTGGCTGACGATATGTGCATCTCAGATCACGAGCAGAAGTAGTGAAGGAGCTTCATAGCCATGTGTTGAGAGTGATTCTTTGGGGTTTGAATAATTCACCTCTGGAAACATGGGTGTTTCGTTCAACATCCTTAAAATAAAATAAAGATCAATGCATCACCAACAGCAGAAGTGGAAAAAGTTTGGAAAGAAATATAGTCGGCGAAGGAACAACCTCAGAAAAGATCTATCACAGCAACGAACACAGCACCAAAACAACTCTGGACCCCTATAACTACTGAAGAGGTCATCTATGCACTGCAAAAACTAAGTAATTGGAAAGCACCCGGGCACGACAAAATCCACAATTTCTGGTTGAAATACCTAACTAGCAAAGCTAGAGACAATGTCTGAATGGCTCACGGAAGGAAAAACTATCATAATTCCCAAATCCACTGGAATGGTAAATCCACAAAATTACAGACTTGTCTCCCTAGAATTTACAAAGGCTTTAATGCAACAATATCGCTGAGAATGAGCAAACATTTGGAAGAAAACAACCTGTTTCCAGAAGAGCAGAAGCGCTGCTGCAAGGATTCATACAGCTGTAAAGATCAACTAATGATCAATAAAGCCATAACTGAAGACAGCCGCAGAAAGAAGGGTCTAAGTATGCCCTGGATCGATTACCGAAAGGCTTTTAATAGTACTCCCCACACATGGATCCTAGAAGCACTAGCCATGAACAAGGTAGTAGCAATACTCATTAGATATATAAAACATTCCATGAATAAATGGCAGACAGTGCTACAGCTCTAGACAAAAGAGGGACTCATAAAAACTAAAGCCTTCTCCATTAGAAGAGGAATATTCCAGGGAGACACGCTCTCTCCACTCCTTTTCTGCTTGGCACTGACACCCTTATCTGACATGCTAAACAGAACTGGATGTGGATACAACTGTTATGGCTGGAAACATTAGAAGTAATAATGATGATAATGTGTCAGACCAAGCAGTGATGTTGAGAAATGATGAGGAGGAAGATCTCGTTGTATATTGTACTTGTCTTATTGTGTTGGTTTGGAGGAACCGTTTAGCAAGCTTCCGGTGTTGGTGAATGTTTGCTATAATTTGGTTTAAAAGAAGCATACTAATGATCAGGTCGTCTGCGACTAAACCGGCATATCCACCGAGCGTGGTTGATGAGGAGGTTGATATTAGGACAAACTGCAGGAAAAACATGGCTCGTCAAAGGACGGATGAACTCAAGGAAGCCCGCCAACAGTGTATACGAGTGTAGGTGTGGATTCTCTGAGCCTTCGTAGGCAACCCACGATTAAAAATACTAGTGATTGCATAATCTTACAAATGCTGCCTCAAAGTGTGTGATGTTAAATTCAAATAATAATCATAACTGTGTTAACGTGACCGTAACCGTTAGATGTAAGGGTCGCTCACGGCAGGCATGGAGCCTCTGAATAAGCTTCGGCAGGTCGTCATTAAGTCATTGACCAGGACCAGAATCGAAGTCAAAAGTGCAGAGGGATGACAATAAAATGGAAAAAAAAAAGATGTAAACAAGATCGTGATTAAATGTTGGCTGAGAGGTAACCCAACTAAAAAAAAGTGTCATGAAACAAATGAAGTGAATTTGCGATGAAAAGAGTCTTTGAAGCTTGCGCCAAACGTTTGATAGACAATTTGTATAAATGACTGGAGTACAGGATTAGAGATTGAGAAACTTCAGAGAAGAATTAAAAAATGAACAGGAAATATGTGAAACAACAGTAGCATAAATGGGCAATGAAAGAATAAGGGATACAGAAAATGTAAAGTAAGGAAATTACTTTGTGCTTGAGAATACTGATGAAGTAAATAGTGAAGATGATCTAGCTGGACAAGTGAGAGTAAATGTTGCACAAGACTTGAACGATGAAGAGGAAGAGATTCTAGAAATGCTGCGAGGGAAAATGTGTGGTGTGAATAATGAAGGTTTATGAACCAAATGTAAGGTATATGAACAGAGGAAAAGTAAGGAGAGCTGCAGGCAAAATAATTGGTGTTTGGAGCTAGGTTAAAACAGAAAATATTAGTGAAACAAACCAGCTAATCATAACTGCTGCAAATGTTGTAGCTGACAGGACAGGACACAAGTGAAAGATTGTCGAAGAAAAGAAGGGGTATGAAAAGAAAGATCCAAACTGGAGAAAGAAAATACGAAAGAAGTTGGAAAAGACACGAAAAAACTGGAGCAATTGAATAGTATAATGAGAGAACTCAAGAATGAGATAGTAATCAGAAAATTTAATGGACAGTATAGGTTAGAAGAAAGGGAAAAGCAAACTGAATATGAAGAATTGTCACAAAAGTGACAGCCCTAAAGGACAAATTGGAGAGATATGATGCTAGATGCAAAGGTTTTGAAGAGATAGGTTGTTTCAATCAAACACAAAACATCTCTTTGAGAAAATAGAGGGGGAATAACATCAAGAAGTGATTCCTGTTGCGGAAGAAGTAAAGTCTTTTTGGAAAAATATTGGAACAAAAGAAAGTGCAAAGTGGCTAATACAGGTGGAGAGACAACTTGGAAGTGTATCAAGACAAAAGGATGTTAGAATTGATTTGTATTCAGTGAGACTGAAGTCAAAAAATACCGAATTGGAAAGGATCTGGCCCGGTTGGAGTACAAGGTTATTAGCTGAAGAATTTTACACTGTTACATGAAAGCATCGCTGCACACCTGGATGAATGCATGAGAAGTGGGAAAATGTTTTTATGTCTCAAGGACCTCTTTAAGGCAAATTCGTATCAAATTTTCGACCTATAACCTGTTTACCACTTATGTGGTAGCTTAGCGAAAAAATTATATAATCATTTGGAAAGTAACATTCTACTTCTAGGTAGAATACAGAAAGGACACAGAAAACAATATAGAGCAACAAAATACCATTTATTAGCTGATAAAATGATAATTAGATATTGTAGACGTAGATTGGTGTTTAATATAGCGTGGTTGGATTATAGGAAAGCATATGACATGGTGGATGGAAGCACTCCGTCGGTTACGACGACGAGGGTTCCGGTTGATCCGAATCAACGGAACAGCCTGCTCGTGAAATTAACGTGTAAGTGGCTGAGCACTCCACAGACACGTACACCCTTAACGTAGTTCTCAGGGATATTCAGCGTGACACAGAGAGTGACAAGGCCGGCCCTTTGAAATACAGGTACAACAGAAACAGGAAGTAAGAGTGAGAGAAAGTTGTGGTGAAAGAGTACAGCAGGGATCACCACCATCCCCTGCCGGAGCCTCGTGGAGCTTTTAGGTGTTTTCGCTCAATAAACACTCACAACGCCCGGTCTGGGAATCGAAATCGCGATCCTATGACCGCGAGTCCGCTGCCCTAACCACTGGGCCATTGCGCCTCCACTATATGACATGGTACTGCTCAGTTGGATAAGTAAAACATTGATCTTGTTTGGAGTGGCAGAAAATATGGAGAAAATGGTTAACGAAAGTATGAAACATTGGAATACTGAATTGATTGGAGAAAACAAAACCTGGGAAAGTGATCAGACGTGGTTTTTCAAAGCGATAGCTTATCGCCATTACTATTTGTATTGCCATGATACCACTCAGTTTGATATTACGAGAAGTTAAAATAGCTTATGGTTTGGGAAAAGGATGTGGTCAAATAAATCATCTCCTTTTTATGGATGACATAAAGGTTTGTGCGAAAATGAGAAGCAGCTTGAAAGTCTTGTACGTACAGTTCGCATTTTCTCAAATGGTGTATCTATGGAATTTGGGATTGAAAAGTGTTCTATATTGAAAAATGAATCAATGCGATACGTAAATGGATCTAAGAAACAAACTATGTGTAGCTGAAAGATCGCACATTCTTTTTTAAATCCAAGAATTCCACCACTCTATTTAATTCTAGATCTGAAAATTTTCAGCAAATGCAAGTATATGGGAACATTTCATTTGTTGAAATCGAAACCGAGGATATCACCTTCACTGGATTGAGTGGCTCTCTTGCAGACTTTTGACACCTCTCCGTTGAATTATTCTAAAACTAGAATATAACTAGATTAATTATGACTACTACGGTGAAAGGGGACATAACTCTAATTTTCTTTCTTTTCTTTCCTTTCTTTTCCCGTTTTTATTCGTCCTTTGTCTTCCCATTCTACATTTTGCATCAACATTCTCGTTTTTTCTCGTAGTTTATCGTGTGCCAGTGTTCTGGTATTCAAATAGTACAAAACATGTGTCAGAGGCCGAAGATTGCTTTGAAACACAAGACACAGTATAAAAACCTACCTAACACGGTGCCTTAATGGCAAGAAACTACGAGTAGCTCTTATGTTAATACAGTGTATATTTAACGATATTTATCTCTCACTGGATGGCTTACTTTTTGTTGATCTTGCCTAAACGGAACTTAAACTATATAAATACATATCTTCATGTATATACATACATACATACATACATACATACATACATACATATATATATATGTATATGTGTGTGTGCGTGCATATATATATATATAATATATATACATATATATATATATATATATATATATATATATATATATATATACACATATATACATGCACACACACAGATATGTTCACAATTGCACTGTTTCTCTCTTCTGGGAATGGGTATAATTTGTGAATAATTCCACTTATTTTTTTAAAACTATTTCTCCATTAATTATATTCCTGTTTCTTGTTACGATATTACACTCATTGTTCTGTTCTATTCGTGGTCCAGTTTGCAGTTTGCAGAAATATGAAAAAGCTAAAAACACACACACACACACACACACACAAAAACTTAGAAGAGAGAAATTGATATATGAGAAGAAGAAAATGGGCGATAGCAAATAATGCAATCAGAAAAAAAAAAAAACAAATGTAAAAAGACATCGACATCACAAACTATAAACTCGTTAAGGAATTACTAATAAACAAAGCGAGATAATTTATGCTAGCCATAATAGTATTAGATTTAGTCGAAATAGTAAATAACTCTAGAAAGATAAGAAAGAGCATATTTATTTAGACTGAAAATGACCCCTGCCACACATAGTAAAAATTACTTTAAGTAAAAATTACTGTAAGACCAAACAGATAAAAGTAAGTTATAAAATAATGAATAATATTTTGGACCTGAGAAGTGGAAATCACAAACTTAATTTCGTAATGATTGACAAAAGATGTAAAAGAAACATTTCTGAAATCTTTATAATCATTCTAAAAGAGAAATTAAGTCAATAATTTCGACAAAGATTGGCTACTGTCAAAATTGCTTTTCTTGTTTATCTTCAGATCAGTTTTGATCGAACAGACTTATAAGCAACCAAACAGAAGCTTCATGGTTTATGCTTTGTTACGGAAGTAATTCGGGGAAAAATATGAGTAAAAGGTGTATCTGGAGAAATCTAGATGTGAACTTGTAAAAGCATCCAGAAGAACTAAAGCATTATACTAAAACTATTCTCTATGGGATCGCTTAGCTTGTTAAGAATAATAGTCGAATTCTCAAAAATTATACTCTATCATCTTAAATAAGGGAAAGACATACTGGGAAAATGTAATTCTACAATTACAATAACCATAAAAGTAGAAACAGTCACGGATGGAAAGTTGGTGTTCAGCAACATTAATGTTTTGCAGTATTTTGCTTCGTTCCTGTAACTTTCAGGCTCAATCAAAACCAACGTGGAGCTACGTAACCTCTACTGCAAATATTCGTAAGTACAATTTCTCTGCACTAGTTTTCGTTCTATATATTATAACTACGCTTTTGATTTCTTGAAAAATCCGGCATTTTCGAATTTATTTCGTCTTTGGTAACTCAAATGTTGATTATTCAATTTACATAAACATTATTACATGTCAGATGCATTTCGCATTTGTATGTCACCACAAAGAAATGCTAAAGAATAATAAACTTTAGATTAATACTGACTTGCTAAAGTTACACTTGGTTGATGTAGAGTTTATTTGGTGATTGTTTTCAAAGCAACATTAATTTCTTGATGACTAAAACTTCTCCTTCTAGATAGTATTTGCATTAATGGCCGCGATTTAAAGATGTCTTCTAAATGGAGACAAGTGAACACGTTTTACTCTGATTAAGGTAATGATTCGAATAAAAATAAAATTGATTGTGAAAATTTAAAATTGGAAACAAATTTAATAATAATCATAATTATGATGATGATGATGATGATAATGATGATGATGATGATGATGATGATGATGATGATGATGATGATGATGGTGATGATAATAATAATAATAAATGTACGTTTATGTATATGTATATGTATGTATATATATATATATATATATATATATATATAGATATATATATATATATATATATATATATATATATATGTATGTATATATATACATACATAGTGTGTATTCCTTTGATCACCTGCTTCTAAATCATTCTTTATCCAATCAATACATTTAACTGTATTGTTCATATTTATTGAGGCTTTCGTTTCAAACCACTGGCTTGCAATCTACTGACAGACAGTGATTAAAAAATAAATAAATTCTAATTATGCTAAAATTATTGTGATTCAAACCACTTTATTTTTATTTAGATTATTTCGATAATACCCTTTCGAGAGGACAAAATAATTTTTAGTGATTCACTCAGCATTTTAGGAGCCTGAGATTAAGATAAATCATATAAGACTGGCGTTCATATATTAGTTCTTTAAAGTGTGCTAATGAGATTTGTCATGGTCGAAAAAAAAAATGCTTTTTTGATTACAAATTATTAGTCTTAATCTCTTCTTCATTTTCTGCTGTCACTAGTCGAACGAACGTTAAAGAATTAGTGAAGATGGAATTCAAGAATTATAATCAAAGTTAATATCATTAAGAAGTTGCATGTCTTGTTAAGTAGTTCACAATTTAATACATGCAGTCTCTTGAATCAGGATAATAAACCTCAATGTTCTTGAAACAGAGTCGGCGTACCCATCCAAGTGATTGAAATTTTCAGTCATTTTAGTCGAGGAAAATTACAAGATATAAAAATTTTTAACATCGACACAAAAACAAAATTTGCAGTGAATGGCTAGACAAGATTGAATCAACCCCATTTGATGCTTGACGTTCATTTTTCATTTTCGATTGCGGAGACATAAAGAGTTAATCTGACATTGGTGTGAATTACACACAAAATGGAGGAAATCGAAACTAAGTACTGTACGGTATCCTTTCTGCCACTCCACGGCTTGGATAACCAGATAATATAACAAGAGACAATTAGGCACATCCCTAAAAAAAAATAATCACAACGACAGGCTTTAAGCTACTGGTAAGTAAGGCGGCGAGCTGGCAGAATCGTTAGCACGCCGGGCGAAATGCTTAGCGGTATTTCGTGTGCCGTTACGTTCTGAGTTCAAATTCCACCGAGGTCGACTTTGCCTTTCATCCTTTCGGGGTCGATTAAATAAGTACCAGTTTCCAACTGGACTCGATGTAATCGACTTAATCCGTTTGTCTGTCCTTGTTTGTCCTCTCTGTGTTTAGGCCCTTGTGGGTAGTAAAGAAATAGGTAAGTAATGGTTCAAGAAAGGACCGACTAAAACGGAGGTGCGTTTTATTAGCTTGCGAGCCTTATAATCCGTCAAATACAGAAGGTATTTTCCTGTAGAAAGTTTTCCTATTATCCACGTGTCGTTCTGTTCAATAAAACTGTTCATAGATGCTTGCTGGTTTCTGTTTCAAAAGCATTACTCGTATTATATGTTGTTACATCTTAAATAATCAGCTCTATCTTTTTTTAAAAGCAAACTGTAGACATCTTAGAGTCATATTTCGTGACTGACAAATATAATTGCAGATAGAAGTGTAAGGTATTATAATTTGCTTTTCTCATTAATGTTTATATTTTAAGCTTCTGATAATATATATACGTATATATATATATATATATATATATATATATATATATATATATATATATATATATGTACACACACACACACACACAATACACATCTTTTACTTGTTTCTGTCATTAACCCGCGGCCGTGCTGGGGTATCGCTATGAACAACTTTAGTCGAACTAATCGACCTCAGTACTCAGTTTTGAAGCCTGGTACTTATTCTATCGCTCTCTTTTGCCGAATCACTAATATTACAAGGACGTAAACACACCAACACCGGTTGTCAAACGGTGGTGGGGACAAATACAAAGACACACACAGTACACACACACACACACACACACGACTGGCTTCTTTCAGTTTCCGTCTATCAATTTCACTCACAAGGTTTTGGTCGACCATGTGGTTGAAAATCAACCAAACCACCACTCCTGCTCCTTCACCCACGCCCGCGACTTCAGCCGCGCTTGCGCCATCAGCTACGCCTGCGCCTTCAGCAACGCCAAACAGATAGTTATCTTTAAAAAAAAGCATTACTTTCGTAGTGATTTTAAAGCTGAATGAATGCCTCGTAAGACAGCTGTGTTAGTCCTGTATTATTGCAAAAGCTAAAAGACTGTAATTGATATCGAATATTTTACAACAAAGCAGCAAATTCGTGAAAACTAATATGGAAAAATATATTGAATATATTTAAAAATTGACCAATTCTACGATATATATTTAAAATCCAGTTTTAATGAATATGTCCTCCCCATTGCCATTGCAACTTTATATATGTTTATATCAGTTGCGTTCTTTTAAATCTTACTGTGTATTCTATATTAATATATTGTTATATTTCGGAATGGTCATATTGCCAGTTTAGCCAATAAAAACACACGCACTATATATTTGGTGCTATTTTGCTTCAGTGTTATTTATTTTTTACATTAATCTTAATCTTATTTCGGCCAGAGTTCTTTCGTCACACTCCTGTGACCGCATCAGTGGTCCTTTGTTTTCTTCTTTCTTATTTGTGTCTCTCCTTACTAACCGTCAGCCATTTTGTACTTCTATTGTATGTCATCATTTGCGCATGCTTATATTTCTATGTGCGTTTATTTTTATTTAGTGTGTGTATGTGGGGGGATGCCTGTAATATTTGTATCTTCTGTTTATATATGTACATGTTTCAAGACTTTATTTGTTGTTACTTTTTATTAACAGAAACTGAGTTCACCAAAAGTAATTTCGCAAGCAAATGCTTACACCAAAATTTATATGTTTACATTGATATTGCAATACATATATTTTAATATATTCAGCTTCTTTTCCTGTTTGTATTGAATATTCTTTTAGTCTTTTACTCGTTTCAGTTATTGCAATGTAGTCATATTGGGGCACCACCTTCAGGGGACATTATCGGATTTAAGGATCTCTGAATGCTATATAATCACACCACATCATGAATATATTGAATTTAATTCGAAATGTTTTAACAGTAGATAGATCCAAACCTTCGGCTACGTAGGAAAAGGTACTATATATTTAAAAGTGATGAGTTGAACACGAACGCTACAAAATCGAAACAATTTTTCTTTTGTTATTTTGACCAAGCAGACCTATGATCATATGATACTCCAACTATGACGATCTTATCTTATTTTTAGACAATGGATCCAGGATCACATCAACCAATATGTCCTTTCTCAAGACGATATGACATGAGTTGAGAGAGATTTGGCTGCTATTTCTAGAAAGTCAAGCAACCACTTAGAGAATCCTTCGTTGGAACGTTATAACATTGCTGCTGCTGCCGTTGCTGTTGAGCGAACGGTCGTCGTCCCAGAGCTCGTAAGATGGGAGAAGTCCGAAACGTGGTCCTTTGCTATTCGTAAGACCCGCAGAAGAGAAAGCAGGTCAACCCCCGACACCGAGAGCATCGACGGATGGATGAATGCGCATCCAGGCTCAGCGGTTGCGTAAGGAAGTCGTGGACAAGAAACAGGAAGAAAGAGTGAGAGAAAGTTGGAGCGAAAGAGTACAACAGGGGTCGCCACCACCCCCTGCCGGAGCCTCGTAGAGCTTTAGGAGTTTTCGCTCAATAAACACACACAACGCCCGGTCTGGGAATCGAAACTGCGATCCTCCGACCGCGAGTCCGCTGCCCTAACCATTGGGCCACTGCTGGTGATGATTCTTAGACAGCTGTAAAGTAAGGTCGGTCGTCTCTGGAACAATAAGAAAAAAGAAAAAAAAAACTCTAAACCTTCAACACATTTTTTCTTCCACCTCATTATCCTATATTCGAAAATTATTTACAGGCGATATAAAATATTAACAGTACGAGTATAAAATCTGCATTTAACAAAAGTATATTTATAAGAAATGCATTTAGAAAAATGTATTTGCAATGCTGAGGCAAAATTTAGTCTTAAATAAAGAGGATAATATAATTTGGCAACTTTATTCGTATTAAAAATAGCTTTACTAACTAAATTTATAAGTGAATAGATTAAACAAGGTAAAGAGCAGTGAACAATAGCTGTGCACTCGTCAACCACTTCACATTGAACAATTCAATAATGAAGTTGCACATTGAATACCATCACTTATCTTAGGACGTCTTCACCTCAGGTTTTCCGTTTAAAATGAAAAAAACGTAACCATAGAGGAAGAGAGGAAAGAGAGAAGGAGAGTGAGAGAGAAAATATAATTAAGTTAAAAGATCTGTGTGTGTGCGCGTATAGATATATATGTATATATGTATATATGTATATATGTATACTCACATATGTGTGTATAGTTAATGCAATCTTCACCACAAGCCTTCAGCAGACCTCTTCAAATAAGTTTCAAAAATTTAAGAACGGAGTAATGATGAGTTGAGAGTATGTTCTGAAGTAATTCTGCTCTTTTGACCTTGTGCATTGCTACAAGGGATCTGTAAAAATGTAGAAATACACTAAAGAAGACAATCAGTTGAAGAATGCGAGGAAAAATATCGAGAAAAAGAATAGAAGAAGGAAGAAAGAAATGATGAGAAAATTTGGAATTTAATAAGCGAATTTTCTGTTCTTTAAAAAGGCAAATAACGGATGTGTAAATAGTTCTTATGGAGGGAGACAATGGAATGTGTGTATGAAAACATATTTTGTATTGGTGTAAGCGATGTCGTTTTTTAGTTAGAAATGTACTGTAAAATGGTACATATTCAGTAACTATGGGAACGTGACAACATAGTTGAGATCATTGTGTTTGTCTACGAATGGAATATTGAATATTTACAAATGTTAAAATACGAATTAGTTATTCTTGTGTCGTTGACCATTATTCTTCCTCCAGCTTTTACTATCAACTTTCAACCATGTTGCAAACCAAAAATTTTGATCTGAGTATAACTTTCTCCCTTTCACCTAACCGTGTCATTGTCTCTGAAGAGAATATTAACGCTTCTCTTCCTCTTTAACCATGATTAAAAATAAAAAAAACAGTGAATAAAGGGAAGATGTTATTAAAACACAAGTCTGAGGGTTTAAAAGTTAAGAACGTTTGGACGTTTGATATGGTATTTGGTGTTACCGTGGTTAAAACCAAGATTTGTCAGTCCGTAATATTTAAATCACCAAATGTAATTGAAACAGATAGAAGACAATGTTCTAGAAGAGAACAGCTTTATTTTTACTTCATCTGAAGCCTTAAGTTACATGCATACATATACACATACATACATACATACATACATACATACATACATACATACATACATACATATACTCATACATACATACATACATATACACATACATACATACATACATACATACATATACACATACATACATACATACATACATACATACAGACGTACGTACATGCGTACGTACATACATGCATGTATGTATATGTATGTATATATGTGTATATCTATCTATATATATATGTATATATATATATGTATGCATGCATGTGTGTATGTATACATACACACATACACACACACAAATATATATATGTATATATATATATATACATACATATATATATATGTATATATATATGTATGTATATATGTATATATATGTATATATGTATATATATGTATATATATATGTATATATGTATATATATATATATATATATATATATATATATATATATATATATATATATATATATATATATATATATCAGTCATGAATAAATTATTTTGGTGGTTATTAGCATGCGTAAAGGCAAACCTGTCAGCGCTACTCATTATTTGTTTATGTTTTCTCAAGTATTGGCACCGATCTGTTGACCTGTACCATACTCTGTCTTATAGCTTGAAACATTGTCCAAAGTAATTTCGTCACTGCGTTACAGTTAGAGATATATAAAAAAGGTAAAAAAATATATGTATATATAAATATAAAAAAATAAACGAAAAATATATTTGAGAAGAGGCGAAGGTCTCAGTGTGTCACGAGGTTACTGTAAGATCGATCATAGGATTTTTCGACTAATTTAACACCCGTGACATCTTTTCAGTTTTTATAGATTAACAATTGCTAAATCTTTTTTCTTCTCTGAGAATAATATTGTTTATAGAAACAATTCTGTTTTAGATGTAAGCATTTGATTAATTCGACAAATCTTACGGTAATAAATCATCCATTATCAATTCAGAGAAACATTACCTATCTACCAATCAATCATTCATAAAACCTACCATCCTAGTCACCTATTTATACGCACGCATATGCGACATACACACCGCACAGTTACATACAGATACACATATGTCTAGGAATGTGTATGTGTGCTTGCATAGAAGTTGCAAATCATTAAAAAAGGAAAAAAAGCAAAACGAGAAAAAATGTCTGCATCTTATTTCCAAGTTTTTTCTTCTAAATTCTTTATCTTTGTTATGTTAGTGTAGTTTTTGTGGTGGCTGTAATCAACTTTTGTTTAACTTTTCTTTGATAAATAAACTTCATGGTAGATATTGACTGACTGAGACCCAGTCTTCACTCCAGAACTTTGCCATGACCCTAGTTCTATCATGGCGCCCAGCTTAACACAATTTCCTGATACATTCATTAGCTGAGAGAAGTCCAAATTGCTGCAAGTATTCTGACCAGATTTTCGACCCCCACCTTCCTGTCCAATTTTTTTCTGCTGATATTTATCATCACATGTTCAGGCTGGCCATCAGCCTGCAAGATTGTAAAACAGTCTACCAGTCTGAAGTGGAGTTGTGTGAGGGTGCAAAGATCTTAGGTATTGTCCCACCTCCTCTCACTAACTTGTCAAAATACAGTTGAAAAGCAAAGGGCATGTTATGAGGGAAGGACTGTATTATACTTTATTCCAAACAATATTATTGGTTTGAATGTTTATGAGTGCAGGTATGGCCGTGTGATTAAGGAGTTCGCTTTGCAGTCACATCCTTTCGGTTTCGATCACATTTTGTAAAAGCTCAGATAAAAGCCTTCTACCTTGGCCTCGAGTCGACCAAAGCCTTGCAAGTTAAATTTGATAAAACGGAAACTGCTTGGAAGCCCTCGAAAGAACTGCTCCTGCTATTTTGTATTAGACATATTCAGTCGACCGGTTTAAGTCCACCACGTTCTTAGAAACGTATCGTGCCACTAATAATATAGTTGCCGTAGAATATCAAGCAATGCGATTCACTGTTGTGCTCAAAATTATACAAATACAGTATTTTGTAACAATTATATTTTACATTTTATAATTATGCAAAATTCTATAATACCTAATTAATTTAAAATCCATACCAGAATCGATGTAGTTGGTGTTGCTTTTGCTGTTGTTCGTTATAAAGCGGTTTTTTTTTAAAAGATGATTGAGTGTGGCCAAGGTGACGAATTGGCAGAATCGTCGGATCATTTCATAGAATGTCGCGCGCTACTGACGCCAACACTCTGCATTTTGGGTTCAAAACCCGCGGAGATCAACTGTCTTTCATCCTTGCAAGGTACACGAAAAGACGTACTAATTCAGAGCGATGTACATGCAGAACTGTCAGAAATTACACGTGCAACCAATTCCGGCCCTTTGTGTTCTGATAGCAACGTCTACGAGGACACTGGTGGCAAGCTGTATCGGCCCTAAGATGGCGAGCCTTCTCTTGCACAACATCGGTGGCACTGACAGGAGATGCTTGTCTTCTACAAAACAAATCTTGCTAGAGCACGGTGTTCGTATAACTTATTTTTGGCAGAGAAATGGGGTTCTACAAACGTATTTTTCTGTTGAAGGCCCGCTTTGCTTTTGCAGTAACATTCGAATGTTTATCACAAAATCCTGCAGAGTGGCGTTTGTTTACTAACTCTTCAAAACGAAGTTTAAAAGCGGTACTTCTCCATAATAGTAATTTGAATTCCTATTGCACACTCCGTTCATCTTCATGAATCACATGAGAACATGGAACTTTTACTTTATGCCATTGCCTATGAAAGATACTCATGGAAAATATGTAGAGATTTAAAAGTCATTGGAATTATGTTCACAAGTATTCCAGGCGTGACTACCCCATAATTTTAAGGGTATGTAGGGTTATGATATTTACTGTGCCATTTTAAAAAATCTTTTAGTAGCCAGGGATACTTAGCTCTATTTCTAACAAATTGAACGACCATATAGAGTAACTTAACTTAGAGGTACTTATTGTTATAATTGTTATTTAAATAAACTAAATAAAATATGACATTTTTCTTACACTACACACGCGCACACATACACACACACACACTTTCTCTCTCTCTGTATATATATATATATATATATATATATATATATAATATAATATAAATTAGAGATAAAATCACTATTATGCAACTCAAACAGTGATATACATAAACCAAAACATAAATAACAAATAAAAATATAATTTTATAAAACATATAAATGAATGACCATATATATATATATATATATATATATATATATATATATATAGATATATATATATATATATATATATATACAGAGAGAGAGAGAGAGAGAGGAGAGAGAGAGAGCGAGAGAGAAAGGCAGATAGATAGACAGACATATCTATCTATTTCTCTGTCTATCTATCTGCCTTTCTCTCGTTCTCTCTCTCTCTCTCTCTCTCTATGTATATATGTATATATGTATATATATATATATATATATATATATAATACATATATAGTACAAGAGAGAGAGAGTGAGAGAAAGGCAGATAGATAGACAGACAGACAGATAAATAGATAGATATACTGGGGTACTGTCATCAACTGTTTTCTGTCAATCATATTAATCCAACGAATTAATGATTTATGACTTATTTCAGTCTAGTATTTATGTTAACCATACCTGTTTACTGAAAAGCTTAGTTACTATTTTTGATATAGAGAAAGGTAACTCGATACCCATGTATATACACTGGTTGGGATAAACACACACATATACATACCACATACATATTTACACTATAATATAATATAATACGCACACACATATACGGCGCACGCATACAGACACGTACTCACATCCACATATATTTCAATAATAATCTTTCATGAATGTTTCTCGCAGAACTAATTTAGTTCCAATTCCTTGTTACGTGGTATTTTAATTGTTATTTAATACACTGTTTGCGGAATTAATTAACTTTCAATTCAACAATGAAATATTCATTATATTGGAAAAACATTAATTTCTTTCTCACTATTAGTTTTGAATTTGATTACTCGATGGGTTTTGGTAGTTTTAGGTGATGTCAGAATAATGGAGTGTATGACCAAAATTACGACGATAACTAGTCACGGTTCCGTAAGTTCCGCGTTCGAATTAAGGTGAGATCAACTTTATTGCCTTGTTTCTGTATTTTGTTTCCTATCCTTATTTGTGAAAAACTTAGATGGCTGAGGATAGTGCCCATGACTTTTGTCAGGTCCTTCGAAACTGATCAGAGCAAAGGAAGAGAGGGTGTCATCTGCTGATCAGATCTGGCTGGAATGTTTGCAACAGAACGAACCTTTTGGTATACAAAGACCTCACGATGATATTATGCTGGATTATGTGGATGTGCGTATATGTTTGCGTGTGTGTGCGGATGCGTGTGTGCGTATTATATTATAGTGTGTATACATAAGTTCATATATATATATATATATATATATATATATATATATATATATATATATATATAATAGAAATATGTTACAAAAAGAAAATAGAAACTACACGTGGAAATGTAAAGGGAAAGTAAGAAGAAAAATGAACGAAAATGCACATAAGAAATAAAAAAGTAAAGGCTTTTTTATGAAAAGTAACGATAGATATATGCAATTAGATGAAGTGAGGTAGGAATAAAAGTAATAAAAGTCATTATTGGGAATTGTTGAAGAGATTTAAAGCATACCGGTTTCGTAAATTTACTAATCATTGCTTTGGGTGCATTCAAAGCAATGATTAGTAACTTACGAAACCGGTATGCTTTTAAATCTCTTTAACAATTCACAATAATGACTTTTATTACTTTTATTCCTACCTCACTTCATCTAATTGTTTTGGAAGCACTCCGTCGGTTACGACGACGAGGGTTCCGGTTGATCCGATCAACGGAACAGCCTGCTCGTGAAATTAACGTGTAAGTGGCTGAGCACTCCACAGACACGTGTACCCTTAACGTAGTTCTCGGGGATATTCAGCGTGACACTGAGAGTGACAAGGCCGGCCCTTTGAAATACAGGTACAACAGAAACAGGAAGTAAGAGTGAGAGAAAGTTGTGGTGAAAGAGTACAGCAGGGATCACCACCATCCCCTGCCGGAGCCTCGTGGAGCTTTAGGTGTTTTCGCTCAATAAACACTCACAATAAACACTGGGAATCGAAACCGCGATCCTACGACCGCGAGTCCGCTGCCCTAACCACTGGGCCATTGCGCCTCCACATCTAATTGTATATCTCTATCGTTACTTTTCATAAAAAAGCCTTTACTTTTTTGATTTCCAATGTGCATTTTCGCTTATCTTTCTTCTTATTTTCTCCCTATGTATATATGCACACACACACACCACACACACACACACACACACACACACACACACACACACACACACACACACAAACACACACACACACACACACACAAACACACACATACACACATGTATATATATATGGAGGCAATGGCAAGGTGGTTAGGGCAGCGGACTCGCGTTTGTAGGATCGCGGTTTCGATTCCCAGACCGGGCTTTGTGAGTGTTTATTGAGCGAAAACACCTAAAAGTTCCACGAGGCTCCCGCAGGGGGTGGAGACGATCCCTGTTGTACTCTTTCGCCACAACTTTCTCCCACTCTTTCTTCTGTTGACCTGCTCGCTTAGCCAGTGGGGTGGCATCATTTGAAGGCTAAAACAATGCGAAGCGCACTGTGACCAGCGATGTGTAGCAACATCTGATAGCCTGGTCGGTCACGGTGATCACGGTGATATATATATCTAAATGTTTATGTGGTATGTACATGTGTGTGTTTATCCCAATCTGTGTATATACACGGGTATCGAGTTACCTTTCTCTATATCAAAAATAGTAACTTAGCCTTTCAATAAATAGATAATAACATAAATACCAGACTGAAATGAGTCACAAATCATTAATTCGTGTGATTGATATGATTGACAGAAAACAGTTGAAGACTGCTCCAGCATATCTATCTATCTATCTATCTATCTATCTATCTATCTATCTATCTATCTATCTATCTATCTATCTATCTATCTATCTATCTATAACCAAAGCATTCTATATGGGATTAGTGGAGGGGAGGTACGACGACGAGCTCGGGGCAAACCTGGGCGTCGACGAGGAATACCTGACCCGCCTGTTTCAAACGACTTTCGGCCCGGGACCTATGGACAACTTCCAGAGATCCCTGGCCTGGCGGTGCTACCGAGAAGCGCTACCCGTTCGGGATAAGCTCTATAGGCATGGCTCGAGAAACACGGGGCCGACCTGCCCGAGATGCGGTCAGAGCGACGAAATCGTGCAGTGTCCAGCAATTTCCGACCTGTGGGCTTATGTCGAACGACTGCTGTCACGTGTGGGACGTGTCGGTTTATCAGCCGAGTCTATCGTTAATATCGTCACGCCTCCTTCCTTCAAACGGGAAGGAAGAGCTATTTTTATCATACTTGTGGCTATGGCGAAAGAATGTATCTGGTGGACGCGCCTGAAAGGATTAGAGACAAACACTTTCCTCTCTGGTCAATCTCTCATCAACTTCTTCAGTATCACTTGAAGAGGAAAGTGAGAGTAGAGAGGCAAGTTTTGTCTAGTGAATGGTTTTAAAAAAAGATGGGTGAATGTAGCAAGGATGGCACGTATGAATGACGAAGCCACCTTGACTATGATTCTATGAACCATAAAAATTAATACAGAGAGTTGCTTATTTGGAAAAAAAAAAAAAAAAAAAAAAATATGTGACTTCATTGACCGAGGTTACCGTGGTCTTTTCCGTAGGCTTTTCTTTCCACGGGTAAACCTCACCTGTCCTCCCCTTTACACTTCATATTGACATTTCTGTGATAACGATCCCTATTATTCATTTTTTTTCTCCCCCCCTTTTTTTAACCCCTCCCCTTTTTTTGTCCTTTTTCTTTCCTTTTACGATCCCTTTTGATCGAAAACCACCACTCTCCTTTTTTTACCCCCAAAAGAAAAGCTCTACCTTGTAATTTTTCTATCTGTGTGCAGCCCTGTGTGGCTAATAAAGAAACATATATATCTATATCTATCTATCTATCTATCTATCTATCTATCTATCTATCTATCTATCTATCTATCTATCTATCTATCTATCTATCTGTCTGTCTGTCTGTCTATCTATCTATCTATCTATCTATGTATCTATCTATCTATCTATCTATTGTACTCGGTTTTAATCAATTAGACTTAGGATTAAAGCATTCCAATGGTGACCACCTCCTCTTTTATTCATGTACATTGAACTTTGGATGCTTGTTTTATTCCATCGCCCTGTTTGATACAACCATCTGGTCTTTGAATGCCTGTAGCGGAGTTCAGCCTGTTACAAACATTTGCACTAAGTTCTGGGTTTGGTAATAGGTCATTCCGTGTCCCCTACTATCTTGGAAACCCCGAAAATAAAAGAAAAGTCATGGTGCTACCTTTCTCAAAGTAACCAAATAGTATAAAAATTGAAGACTACATTAACTAACGCGTCTTTTTTTTTAAAGACGTTTTTTAAGATACTATTAAATGAGAGAAATTTAGCTACTCTTTCTAGTAAGCCGAGCAACCAAGTAGAGGATCCTTGACGACTCATTGATTTCGGATTTCTCTTTTGCAATGACGATAAAATAAATACACATCATATATAGAGAGCCACTCATTAAATAATATCCCATCTTGTGATTTTGTGACAACGTGAATATTATGGGTCTAGTGTCTACTAGTATAGTATTAAATCATATTCAAATAATTTAACAAAGCTTTCGAATATATGAAGGAAATTTTATGGTATAAGTCGAGAATTGATAGAAAGATATGATTGCGGAACACAGACTGAGCGTATAGAATTTACATAATTTGAATGAGTAATGAATAAAGTGAACAGTTTAGTTTGTAGAGTTTCATCTATCATCCTTGACACACATAGAGGAGAAGAATAGCACCTGCTATACTATACAATGACACCTATCATTGTAGTCACTAAGAAAGACATCGGCTTTCTGATAACATGTGTACGTTATTTGTGCAAGCTACTCGAAATTTCAACTCGTTAACCGCAAACGCATTCGTCACGCTGCATATATAACTGTTTATCTGGAAATACGATTAGATTTTCAAAGGAAACAAAGAAGCCGGCAGCCATGCATTGTAAAGGTGTTAGA
>NC_042998.1:190091171-190138671 GCF_006345805.1 Octopus sinensis | reverse complement strand
AGATAAGGGCAGCAACATCAAACTCCCCCACTCACCATATGTCATACATCAGTAGAGGTTTACTGAAAGTGTAGCAAAGCTATCTATCTATCTATCTGTATGCTTGTCTGTCTGTTTATCATTCCATCCTTTCAACCATTTATGACTAAGAGATCAGATGGTTGCTACACTTTAGTATTCCCTCTCTCTCTTTCTATCATTCCTTCTTTCTGTCTGTCTGTCTCTCTGTGTTTCTGTTTCTCTGTCTGTCTGCCACTCTGTCTGTCTCTCTCTTCCAATGTCAGTCTGCTCAATCTGCTCTACGAAAGATGTTCACGAGTCTTTTCCATAGAATGCTTCATAGGTTGGCTAAAACCTGCTTCTCCTTTTCAGTTAAAGTCTTGCATTTGATGGTTCGAAGCTCCTGCCGGAGCTAGCATATGTCGTAGTTCTCTCGTCCATGTTGTACTAGTGGCTTTGGCGTCAACCTTTTCAAAATGGCAAAGCATTCGGAGGCATATCTGGCAATTATAACAAACACTGCCTGAAGCCGATTTCTTGGCTGTATCTTCAATGAGGTGTTAGTGGCATATTTACTAAATTGCAGTTTTTTGTTCTTGCTATAAGTCTGTGGGCCACTGAATCCGCTTCTGGCTGGTGAACTATTCTGAACTGGCGGTGCCCCAGCGTGGCCACAGCCTTTGAGCTGAAACGCATAAAAAAAACAAAAACGAACATATATATGCGTTTAATTATGTATGTATGTATGTATGTATGTATATATGTATGTATGTATGTATGTAAAGTTAATCCAAACATGAAAGCACAAAAAAACACAACAACGCGAGGACGTGGAACAAATATAGTATTATTGGACGCTCAGGAAAGAAGAAGAAGGAGGGTTTAACGTTTTGAGCGGAGCTCTTCGTCGGAAACATAGGAGAAGGAAAGATCCAGAGAAGGGAAGACAGAGGAAAAAAATCGCCAACGGTACACACGCGGTCACATTTTGAATACATGTATGCATGTATGTATGTATGTATGTATGTATGTATGTATGTATGTATGTATGTATGTATGTATGTATGTGGTATGTATGTATGTATGTATGTATATATGTATGTATGTATGTATGTATATGTATGTGAGTGAAGTAGATGCATGCACACACACACACACATAAATATACATGTACAGATACATACGTATATATTGTAAATAGTTTTGTCTCCATTTATATATATATATATATATATATATATATTATATATTATATATATATAAATATATATATATATAATATATATATATAAATATATATAAATATATATAATATATTATATATATATTATAATATATATAATATAATATAAATATACATATATATATATATATATATATATAATATAGTATATATATGTATATATATATATATATATAATATATATAATATATTATATATAATATATATATATATATATATATATATATATATATATATATATATATATATACATATATTCATTTAGACGCGCGGACACACAGACATTATACACACACATAAAATATAAATATATAAAATAAATGAAAAAGAAATAAACAATACACCGGAGTACATACCGCTGTAGTGATGGAACAATAACTACAACATCAACAAAAGACAAACCATAATACCAATCCTGTTGGAATTCATGACTACCAGTGAAATTTTTATCTAAAAAAAATATAAAAAACAGGAGAAAAGATCTAAAACAATAAAAAAAAACACGGAACAAAACTCCCCAAAATAACGAAAGAAATAAAAGAAAGATATAGAGAGATCGAAGAAAAAATTCGAAAAGCAAATATTACGTATGAACAATCAGTCAAACAATCTATACAAATATATGATAATACATGTATTCATGCTGACATGCGCACAAGTTGGCTGTTTCGTTAGGTTCAATAGCCTTTGAATTGATGAAAATGGGTCTGTGTTGTTGATGGTTCCCGAGGGAGTGTTTTTACTGACAAACAGCAAAAGTCAGAGTGTGCAGTTTGATCAATGTTGGCAAAGGATACACACACAACTGGTGGACACAGTATAACAAAAGTGGCTTGGAGTCTTGTGAATACTGACCCTTGGGGATTGACTTCAATAAAATGAGATTGAGTACAACGGACATAGCCGTAGCAAGAGTGGTGATAGCAGAGACAACGGGTCAATGAAATAGAATAAATAAAAAGGAGTGACTGTTATCATATAACATAAGGTATGCAATGAACTGGCAGAAGAGTGAAGTTTCTAGCGATTGTTAGGAAGAAGGGAGCGGAAGTGTTATTCCACTTTGTTTTGTGTATTGTTTTATGTGAGAGTGATTTTTTTTTGTTTTTGTTTTCTATTTTCTTCATTTCTTACGAATGCATTAATAATCAGAAATGCTACAGAAGTGTTAATAGTCATGCAACCATCACTGGCACACAGCTCTCTCCTGTTGTATACAAGACCATGTTTACCGATTATTGCAGATCTACTTGTCTGTATGTATGTATACATGTATGTATGTATATGTGTGCGTGCGTCCATACGTGGGTGTGAGTGGGTGGATGTGTTTGTGTATGTATATATGTATGTCTATAATATATATGCATATTTGTGTGTGTGTGTCTCTGCATATAGCTGTGTATGTAACTACACATCTCTCTCTCTCTCTCTCTCTCTCTATATATATATATATATTCCTTAATTTTTTCACTAGTTTTAGCCAGAAGCTGGGGCCATGCTGGAGCACCAACTTATATATATATATATATGTATATATATATATATATATATATATATAGAGAGAGAGAGAGAGAGAAGAGAGAGAGAGAGAGATTTATATATTTAAACATACACCCTCATGTAACTCATATACATGCGTATATATATATATATAAATATATATATATATATATATATATATATATATATATATATATATATATATATATATATACATAGACTCATATATACATATGTATATATATTTTGCATGTATATATATATTTATATATTTAAACATACACCCTCATGTAACTCATACACATACATGCGTTATATATATATATATAAACATGCATGCCTATGCATATGAATACATGTATGTTTGTATTTATGCACATATATGTGCGTACTTACGTACGTATACACATACATGCATGCATACATATACACGCACTTACACACACACATATGACTCATGTAATGTCATGTCATGTAATCTGTTGTATTAATACGAACATCCACCATCAGCAGCACCATCAGCAGCACCATCAGCAGCACCATCAGCAGCACCATCAGCAGCACCAGCACCAGCACCACCACCAACATCACAACAAGGGTAACACTCTTCCTCCTCCTTCTCTTTCTCATCTCTTCTTCCCTTTTTCTCTCCTATTCTTCATCATCACTTACTGGTGTCTACGACGTCAGCTCGATGTTGTTGCGCTTCAGCGGTGAATGTTATGTAGGGTACAATAACCAGATGACCAGTGGTGTCTTGAACCAGCCAAGAGAATACCTACGCGACCCACTCAATCTGCTAGAAATAACAGCTAAATCGGTTCTTTTCGGTTTGAACGGCAGTTTTTTTTTCTAGCGGTGTCATATGAAATTGTCACCCATAATTATGACCCTAGTATCGATCTATTGCATTTCAATCTGTTTTAGGGTTAGGGTTAGGGGTGGAGGAAGGGTATCTTTTTTTTCTTCACAAATGTAAATAAATAAACCCAATCTGTTTCTTAAACGAGGGACATATTCATACGGCACAGAATGTTTTTTTTACCGCAATACACGTCATTGATTGGTTGAAATTGCAGAAATTGAAGAATAAAACAACAAATATCTTACAAATTTATAGAATTTTCTCAAAAAAGATGTTTTATAAACACATTCTACCAGTATACGAAGTTTAAAATTTTTTAGTTACCTAGAAATTATATTAAAAACTGCCGTTCAAACCGAAAGGATCCGCTAAATCTCGTTCAAATTTCACGACACAATATTAGAAAAGAATACATTGAAAAATGTGGTTTCCTGCTCGTAGTAACAAAAAGAAAAAAAAACCCGACGGAATGGTCACGGCTGGAATGCTTTTGAACTTAATTTAGATCAGACGGAGCTGATTTGGGATTAAACAACAACAGCAACAATAGCAAAAACAACAACAAATGATGTTTCATCTATCCACGCTCTAATGAAGGCGACGAACAGACAGAATGTTGAATAAGACGGCATGGTATTCTGGTTCTTTGAATTCTGTGTTCAAATTCAGCCGAGGTTAATTTTGCCTTTCTGGCTTCAGGGTAAATAAATTCTTCCCATTTTAGGCAAAAAGCTTGACATTTTGGTGAGTGGAGTTTTTTTTCGAAAACATCAATTATTTGGTTGTTACTTATTTAATCGACCCCGGGAGGATGAAAGGCAGAGTCAACCTCTGTAGAATTTGAACGTGAAACGTCAGCCGAAAGAAATATTATATGGCTGAGAATTCTTTCCAACGTGCTAACGACTCTCCCTGCTCGTTTCCTTTTTTAGGGACGAATAAATAAGGTACCGTCCAAGTACTAGGACAAATTTCTTAGAGATTATCGTTCGCATTGCGGCTCAGCCAGACCTTTGATTACCAATGTATGGAAACGACAACAAAGAAAGAGAAAGTTTCTGCTTTCAAATTTTTCTAACATTGGTCGATAAATTAATAATAGTAATATACAACGGGAGAACTATAGACCGTAACCAACGCCCTTGCTCTTTATAGCCTTAGATAGTTATTATCATCATCATTACCATCAGCATCATTATCCTCATTACCGTCGCCGTACTTATTTTATCACCCCTTAAAGGATGAAAGCAAAGTCGATCTTGCGGCACTTTGAATTCAGCTTATAAAGACGGACGAAATGCCGCTATGAATTTTGCCTAGTGTATACCTATTTCTTTATTACCCACAAGGGGCTAAACATAGAGGGGACAAACAAGGACAGACATAGGTATTAAGTCAATTACATCGACCCCAGTGCGTAACTGGTACTTAATTTACCGACCCCGAAAGGATGAAAAGCAAAGTCGACCTCAGCGCAATTTGAACTCAGAACGTAACGACAGACGAAATACGGCTACGCATTTCGCCCAGCGTGCTAACGATTCTGCCAGCTCGCTGCCTTAACCTTAGGCTAGACAATAACAGTCAACTCACCTAAGTACTAACCGATGAGGGAGCTCCTTAGAGCTAACCCTACTTGCCAAAATAGAAAAAGCTTATATCTCAATAAAACATAAAAGCGGAGAAAGTGGTCAATATAAACATCTCCACTGAGAGACGGGATGGCTCTGGCTAGGATGTCTTTGATCATAACTTAAGGATAGTCTGGTGTTAAACAACAATAACAATCACTAAATCATCCATTACTATTTCGATCCTTACGTACGCCATGCCTATACCTCAATTACTGGTGTTCTACAAACAATCAATTAACATTGTATTAACATTGCTCTGACACTATGCAGACACTGTATTCAGCACGGCAATGCTATATTAAAGAGATATATCGTTGGAGTGTCGGAGTTTGCTCTGACACTCTGCGTTCTAAGTTCAAATCCAGTCAACTTACACTTTGTCTTTCATCGCCCCAAGGTCAATAAAAAGCGGTGCGCATGCGCGCGCGCACACACACACACACACACACACGCACACACAGATAGAAAGACAAACAGACACACACACACAAATACAGACATGTAATATATATATACATATACAACTAGATAAGCCGAATTCTGCATTCTACATTCTGCATACATGATGTATATTTATGCATACGAAAGTGCGTGATGGGGACATAGTGATATATATATATATATATATATATATATAATATATATATATATATATATATTATATATACAAGTAATAAGAGAGAGACCACATGTGGTCACTCTAACGCTAGATATAGATCCGCAACGGGAATCCACCACTAAATAATTGTTCTCAAGCATTAATTCAGCTTACATTCTTGGCGTGTTGAATTAATGCTTGAGAACAATTCTTTAGTGGTGGATTCCCTTTGCGGATCTATATCTAGCGTTAGAGTGACCACATGTGGTCTCTCTCTTATTACTTGTGTTAATAATTTTTACTGTATCCCAGTTTTTTTACGCTAGGCCACTTGGTGTTTTGAATTGATGTTATTAATTAATATTCAATTTTTTTCACCCTTATTGTGATTTTAATTATATATATATATAATATGTATGTATGTATATATATATAACATATATATATATATAATATGTATGTATGTATATATATATATTATATATATATATATATATATATATATATTATATATATATATATATATATATATATATATGTATATATATATATAATATATAATGTATAGATATATGTATACACACACATATACCCGTACATGCATATATATATATCCATATACACAAATACATACATGTGCGCGAGTGTGTTTTTATATATATATATATATATATAGATGTTCAGTTGCCTGTATGTATGTGTGTTTGAATGTTTTTAGACACATATTATACGCACACATATTATATCAAATATTGACTGTCTACTCTGAGTTTCACCCTGGTCTGGACTTGTAACGTGAGAGACCCAGCTGGGACGGAACCCAGAGTAGTGCGTCGACTTTTGAAACAATAATCTTATCTCTCCACTCTAGATAATGTAGTGAGTTCCGTAGCAGATATTGTTAAAGTGCACTTTAATATACTTTACAACACTTTATGATATTTCTACTTTATGATAGTTCTACATGTGTTTTGTGCTTGTCTTGCGTGCGTGCGTGGGCAACCGTGCACGTGAATATCAATGTATGCTTGTGTGTCTGTATCCGTGTATGTGCGCAAGCGCGAATGTATGCGCGCACGTGTACTCCATTCCTTTTCAGTAGAGATAGAATACATATATATATATATATACACACACACGCCCGCACACATGCGCGCGTACACACACATACTTACATATATGTATGTATACACACACACGTACACAAACACCCATGCACACACACACACAGACACACAGACACACACACACACTTGTGTGTATTGATATGCTGCTTTATATATATATTTTTTGCTGCATGTGTGCGTATGTTTGTAAATGTGTGAGCGTATGTGTTTGTGTATGTTGTGTGAGTTCGTATCATACATAAAATTTGTAGCTCAGATACTCACACAACGCATATGTGTGTAATTATATGCACTCGGATAGAGAGAGAGATATTGAACGGATTGTGATAGAGAGGAAAGAATATAGAAACAGAAGGATTCATCCTTTTGCCTATTGCAAATATTCACTATCGACAAATGATATCAAAGTATAAACACGACTCTCGAGATTAATATTACTTAACACTTTAAAAAAATACCTCTCGTTTACGTTGTCCTTCCATTTCTACTTGTTTTTAGCCTCGGAGTCTCTGGCAGACTCCCTTAGGGCAACACCAATCTAGATATTGACCATTATTATTTAGAAATGAAAGGTAAACTCCACGGCTAGAATCGTCAAAGTGTTGCTGAACTATATATTCAGTGAGTGCAGAAATCAATACATATTTATGTTGATATGCTCATATCAAGTGATGGGAAATTCTTCGTTGTTGCTCAACCAGTTAGGCATAGTAGCCTCGGAGTCGCTTTATAACTTGCACTCGTTTGTTTGTTTTCCCTTTTTTAATGTATGAAAAGGAAGGAAATAATAATATATCTCTCGTTGTTTTTCGAGATATACACTATGCCTGTAAATATGAGGAGGTGTGTTTCCATTGCATATATTGTCTCTTTGTCTCAGACTCAAAGAGATGAACCCAACTCTCATACTGGGTTAGGAAACGTTCGAGGAAATCAGTCAGACATCCTCAAACGATGTTAGGTTTTCCTGTGCTGTGATCATCAAACTGGTGCGCTTTTGATCAGGTTTCAGAAGACATAGCACCCACCGAATAGAAACCTTCGTATTGCTTAATTCATTGTGCAGAGTATTCTCAACACTCTCACAGGACATGCTAATAGCATTGGCTATTTGATTTATAGTCAATCGCCTGACATCCATCAGCATGTGGTGCGCACGCTCAATATTTTCCTCAGTGGTAGCAGTTACAGGACATCCAGAGCTTGGGCCATGTTCAAGATTCTCCCTTCCCCTTCAAAAATTCAGCTGTCCACTTTCACACTGTTCATAAAGCTGGTGTGTCATCCCCTAATGTAGCACGGATGCCATTGGAGGCTAAATCATTTTTCTGCAGGTACGTGATTACACCACGATGCCAAATTTTGTCCATTTTCAAGAGAAGTCGGTACTGGTTACTTCTGAAATCTTCTTTGATCAGTCGCATGTCAGTTTACCTGTAAGGAAACAATGCAATTATTAATAAGTAGAGTTGAAATTAATGCATGCATGCAAAATTTAGTATTACTCCTTCATAGCCACCCTATGAACTTTTCAGCCCACCCTCGTAAGATGAGTTGGTCATATCTGGAACATATTTTATCAGAGCCGATCTGAAGGATAATAATGAAAGCATGGTGTTTCTTAACGCTCTAACACTGACATAGATTTAAATATTTCTTTATTGCGCAAGACAGGAAGTAAGTTTTACTAGTTCTTAGGGATTTTTTATCAAAGTTGGTTGCCCCAATTGAAGTTCAATGTCGCTACTCCAGCTGAAGTGACAAAATGGGTCCAGCTTCAATTGTTTTCAGGTTTGAAACTTCTGGAGAGGACTTGTTAATTGAAGACTTTTGCCAGGAAAATTTTGGGAGAGTAATTTTCATTTCACTTGGAATATAGTTCCACTGCAACTACATATTTTACTGATGAATATCACATACGCACAGGTGTGGCTGTGTCGTAAGAAGTTTGCATCCTAACCACATGGTTCCAGGTTCAGAACCACTGTGTGGCACATTTCGCAAGTATCGTCTACTACGACCAAAGCCTTGTGAGTGGATTTGGTAAATGGAAACTAAAAGAAGCCTTCGTACACACACACATCCATACACATACACACATTTAAAATTATTTGGTCAAATGTCAAATTTCAACATCGAGGAAACACAAAAAGGACTGGAAACAACTAAAAGAATGTCTATTAGAATATTTGAAATGTCTAATACTTAGAATCTCTCACACATAAGCCTTTGATATATAGTCCCAAGCTACCCAAAATTGAGCAGACCTGTCATCTATCAAAAACGTTCCAGCCGTGACTATGTCAGCTTCTTGTATGTCTAGGAACAAATTGTACAATAATTTATTTCCTTTTAAAGATATTTAGGATGATATTTAAAGGGATATTTGGATGCTATTTTCAGTCGGCCGAACGACTGCCGATGAATCCCGTAGGTTATTCGAGAGAGCTCGTCATTAATAACATGTAAATTAACGACAGACATAGAAATGGTGATGTACTAAAATATCACATGATTGTCTTGTTACCACACTGTTCTAGCCCTGGCGATGTCATTACAATAGGGTCAGTGTCAGGAAACGATTTGTATAGTTCCTCCTAAAATAAAGTTTTGATTTTCAAATGTGATTGTATTAATTTTAAAACACGCGCGCACACATACATACATACATACATACATACATGCATACTTACATACATACATACATACATACATACATACATACATACATTTATTCATTCATACATACATACATACGTACTGGAGAGTATATCATCCGAAAAGTTGTGTTAACAACAAACAAGATGAGGACAAATATCCGTCAAATGTAAATAATGTAAATAATGTACATAATTCCCCATCTCTTAAATATAGAACTGTACCTTCCTAGGAGTTTTGAAAATCGTGTGACAAAACAGCAAAATATATTGCAAAGAAGGTGAGTGCATCAAGGTCTCCTTGCTTTACTCCATTTTCCATACTTTTCCTTGTCCCTTTAGTCCATTGTCGCAAATGTTCTGCACATTGTTTGCAGACACTATGCGGTGCCCAATATTTATCTTGGTCCCCTAGCTTGATCCCAAAATATGCCATATACGCTCTTTCAACAAAATCAGTATGTTTTCTCGATTTTCAGGTAATGTGTATTCTCCACAAACATAAAACTCATTTGGAGAATTAACGCAACACGTCCTTGAACAGGACATCTTGCTCATTTTCTGTTGCTTAGTTTACCGCAACGTATGGAAAAAGAAAAAAAACAAACTTAGAATTAGAATAAGGTAACGAACACTGCGTACTGGACGTACACACATACATAGTGACTATAGGGATGCTTAATAACTTAAAAACTAGATCTGATAGGTCAAGAAAGAAGGTTGTATTTGGATTCAGGAGACCGATTTTGTATAGGAATGATGTCTATTTCGTAAACGCCAAAAACCTTGTAGACCAGTGTTAGCTTTTTTTTAAAATAGGTAATTATTTGCACAATAAAATAGTTTTATAATTTTATCTAAATTAAAAAAAATAGAAGTATATATTTTGAAAAAGTGAATGAAGTTGTGACGAATTAATCACTTAATCAATGGATTGTTTATTGTTTGAAATAAACATAAAATATATCTATCTCTCAGTTGGTTAATCAGACAAAGATTTTTTGCGGAAAGAGGGTGAGAAAGGTGGAGAAGGGGAGAGAGAAGAGGAAGAGAGTGTGAGATAATGAGAGAGAGATATAGAGAGATAGAGATAGATGGATAGATAGATAGATAGAGAGAGAGAGAGAGGAGGGAGAGAGTGTGTGTGAGAGAGAATAGTTTTGGATTGTTTCAAATAAGTGATAGTCAAATTTATAAATTCTTTCGAAGAAAAGTAAAGAAGCAATATATTGGCTGGATTACCAGCTACCGTAGAGCCACCATATTTTGATCGGTGGAAAAAAAAAAAACAAAAACAATGGATGTCGATGATGATGGATGAAGCAGTGATGCTGCTGACTGTGATCTTGATGACGATGTGATGACGACAACAACAATGATGATAACGATAACAATGATGATCTGACAATAACGATGATGATGATGATGAGTAGTAGTAACATATACTCGGTTGTAGAAAAGAAGCGGCATGTATTTCTCACAGTGTTAACTCCGGCAATCAAAATCCGTCTCATCAAAATGTCATGTGTCCTACCATTGTAACCGTTCCTATCTTTTTAGAAAAGCCTAACCACTTTACCCTTTTTTTTGTTTGTTCATGTTCTGTCATGATATATGCTTTATATCATGATAGAAAACCACTGAGCTTAACTCATACTGATCTGTTCTCTGCTACTATCTGATTATGTATTTAACTTATCATTTGTCCACATGTAGGAACATTTAAGAGGATTGATGCGTCACCAGGGTAACGTCGACGAAGAGGATAATCTCTATTCAAACGTTGCCTGATAGGATTGAAAATAGCTTTTTAAAAATCTGTGTCACTTAAGCCATTAAACTCATTAAGAACCACATTCCCAAAATTTAATATTATTAAAAGGTATTTTTTTTATTTAGTGAATCATCATCAACAGAGATTTTCACGAAATCGTCGAGCATAAAATATAGAACATCCTTTGGTGTTCTAAATTTTAGGAAATTATTTCTCCTTTATGAAGAAATTGTATATCCCATTAATTATATCTTGTATCTGTGCCATTAATGAAAGAAATATTTCTGAAAAAGCTACAGAATATATTTTAACAAGATTGAATATTATTTCGAATTTTTCTTCTAAATTTCTAATTGCACAAATAAATTGACCATCCTCTATTTGTTTTCTTGCGTTCTGACAGCTAATAGCTGTAATCAGACGCTTGAAGTTGTACATTTGAATGACGTTCTCATTTTATCGGAAATAATTGTCCGACGCTACGCTACCGGTTCAAAAGCTTGCTATTAAATTGTATTTAAGAGGTCGTGGTGTTTTGTATTAAAGGTTACAATATCATCGCTTTACTTGATTAAATTCTGTGAGTAGATCTCAAATTATCTACCCCGATAAATAGCTACAAATGTTACGTCATTAAAATATGTTAAACAATTATGAAGGCGCATACAGGATTATTTAGAAGTAATCAAGTGAGTCAATAAGGGGCTCTCTACGTGAATAAACGACCCACTAGAAATAACAGCCAAATCTTTCTCCACACACAATCTATGGTATCAAAACGATATGACCCATTGGATATTCTATGATTGAAAATCAAAAGAGTGTATCGCGACAAGAATGTCCTCGATCATAAGAACAAAAGCAACTACTACTACTACTACTACTACTACTACTACTACTACTACTACTACTACCACCACCATTTTTTTTCATATTGATCAATTTTTTGGTGCTTCTTTTTAAAATTTTCACTATTCTAAAAACAGTATGTGAATTTCAGAAAGAATTCACGTGGGATCAGCCATTTCAAAAAATAAATAAATAAATAAATAAAAATCTTAACATAGAAAATCGAATGTGATCTCTTTTGCAGAATTCTCAATGGCATATTGAGATATTAAATACTATTTAAAATCGCAAAGGCACAAAGCAAGTTTAGTTGCTAGTTCGTCACGGTTTAAAAACCGAATTGGAGTTTCTTGTTTTCCACCGAAGAAAGCACCTTTGCTTTGCATTCGGTTTTCCACGACTTGTGATTCAAGAATTGTGGCTCATCATCAACGTTGATTTCCAAAGTTTAGAGCCAAAGATTTCGTCTTACGCAAACTGGGAAACCATAATTTTTAATGTAATTGCACCAGAATACAGGTATAAGTTGGCTAAATACTAAAAAACGAGAAAAACTTATGACAATTTCTATAGACGTTTCAAACCGAAAAATATGTTAAAACGATAGCTTACATCATCCACTTCTACATTCTGGTTAGGGAGTTTGTGCCATTTGGTTATGGTCATACTGGGGCACAACCAGGATAGGTTTAGTTGATCATATCGACTCCATTTCTTATTTTTTTAAAGTCTAGTGCTTAGTGTTTCGATTTTTTCGAACCGTGAATTGTGGGATATAAGCTCAAGAAAAGGCACAGACATACACAGCATTCATGCATCATACACGCATATACAATTTCCGTCTATGAAATTTCGCTCATAAGTTACAAGTTATTGACCAATCCAAGACTGTAACAGAAGATACTTACCATTGGTGTCACGCAGTGGGACTGAACCTAGGTGAGGCGGTTAACATTTTAACCGATGCATTAATCTCAGTTATTGACAAGCGTACGGATACAAAAACAAAAAACTTGTTGGATTTTGTGAAGACTACTCTAATCAAAATATTGTGGAGATAAAATGAAAGGGCAAGAACAGCATCATTACCCGATCAAAAATCAAACCTCGAAGGTACTTTATTGGCATTAGCTGTATTGCGCACAAGGCGGCGAGCTGGCAGAAACGTTAGCACGCCGGGCGAAATGCTTAGCGGTATTTCGTCTGCCGTTACGTTCTGAGTTCAAATTCCGCCGAGGTCAACTTTGCCTTTCATCCTTTCTGGGTCGATAAGTTAAGTACCACTTACGCACTGGGGTCGATATAATCGACTTAATCCGTTTGTCTGTCCTTGTTTGTCCCCTCTATGTTTAGCCCCTTGTGTGTAGTAAAGAAAATATTAGCTGTATTGCGAATATTATGTACTCATATTTACACGGTGTGTAACTGTGTGTCCAAACTACTGTCGATATATTACTAGTTCATACAGAAGTACGCTTCATGAAAACTTTCAAATTTTTCACATAAAGGAATTTTGTGATTATAAAAAGCTATTACGACATGACAATACCAAATTTTTGTTAATGTTACTAGCAGTTAAAAAAGTTATTTAGGATCTTTTCGGTTTGACCGGCAGTTTTTTAAAATAATTTCCACGTAACTAAACACTTTTAAATTTCGTATACTGGTAGAATGTGTTTATAAAACATTTTTTCTCTTGGCTTTATTGAGAAAATTCTATAGTTTGTAAGATATTTGTCGTTTTCTTTTTCAATTTCTGCAATTTCAACCAATCAATGACGTCTATTGAGGTAAAAACATTCAGTGCCGTATGAATATGTCCCTCGTTTAAGAAACAGTTTGGGTTTATTTACATTTCTGAAGAAAAAAGATACCCTTCCCCCACCCTTAACCCTAATCCTAACTAACCTTAACTAACTCTAACTCTAACCCTAACCCTAAAACAGATTGAAATGTAATAGATCGATACTAGGGTCATAATTATGGGTAACAATTTCATATGACACCGCTAGAAAAAACTGCCGTTCAAACCGAAAAGATCCGTTATTTACATTTTCACTTTGATTTTCAAAAACACCGTCTAGGATTGGTTAGGCAGTTGCTTTTAAAAATTATTTTCGAGAAATGCATTTATGGTTTGTACAAGGGTAACTTAGCGTTGTCTTTTCAATAAAGCGATTTTGTCCATAGAGAAATCAATACCGATACTGTAAGATATCAACCGTATACAAAACCTGATTACAAATAGAGAAGAATGATAAACCTGTGAATTTGTACTCCAATATGCAAAGTCCTTGCTGAAGGAATTTACAAAAAATGAGAACGTTTTTCTAAATTTTGTACTTCATTATGCAAAGTCCTTGCTGAAGGAATTTACAAAAAATGAGAACGTTTTTCTAAACTTTATGAAAAATCTTTATAATTGATCCCGGTTTCAACTATGAAAATTATGATAATCTTTCATATAACAAATGAGAGAAAGCACGTTAATACATACAAACACGAGGAAAATACTGAACACGAATACTATAATGGAATAAAATATAATAATGGAAGCTGAAACTTCAGATAATATGCGCATGCGTGCGTAACTATATCACTAATTTCTTGCTAGAATTTCACATAGGTGCCCATGTGGTTAGTAGTATCGGTAGAATAGTGTATATAGGCAGTTGTTTACGTGTTATATCCACATGATGTGGTAGTTTAATTGTGTGATTCAACAGGATCAACAGGACCCATGTCGACAGACTGATATGAAGTCCTCGTTCTGTTGTGTGAGCGAAAAATAGTATAATACATAGAATAAAGGGCGGCGAGCTGGCAGAAACTTTAGCACGCCGGGCGAAATGCGTAGCCGTATTTCGTCTGCCGTTACGTTCTGAGTTCAAATTCCGCCGAGGTAGACTTTGTCTTTCATCCTTTCTGGGTCGATAAATTAAGTACCAGTTACGCACTGGGGTCGATATAATCGACTTAATCCCTTTGTCTGTCCTTGTTTGTCCACTTTATGTTTAACCCCTTGTGGGTAGTAAAGAAATAGGTATTTCGTCTGCCGTTACGTTCTGAGTTCAAATTCCGCCGAGGTCGACTTTGCCTTTCATCTTTTCGGAGTCGATAAATCAAGTACCAGTTACGCACTGGGGTCGATATAATCGACTTAATCCCTTTGTCTGTCCTTGTTTGTCCACTTTATGTTTAACCCCTTGTGGGTAGTAAAGAAATAGGTATTTCGTCTGCCGTTACGTTCTGAGTTCAAATTCCGCCGAGGTCGACTTTGCCTTTCATCTTTTCGGAGTCGATAAATCAAGTACCAGTTACGCACTGGGGTCGATATAATCGACTTAATCCCTTTGTCTGTCCTTGTTTGTCCACTTTATGTTTAACCCCTTGTGGGTAGTAAAGAAATATATATTACATAGAATAAAGAATAAGCCAACACAGGAATCTCCATAGGTTAACTTGACCTGCGAAAAACAGCAGCCAAATCTCAAACAGAAGGGAAACGGTAGATATTATAGAGTTAGACATGGAATCCTGTTCATAGCTGGAATGCTTTGAATCACAGGTCTGATGAACTATAATTGATCTGGAGCTAAATGGCAGCTTTTACGCAGATATTGCACATCCTTGATCTGTGTATGTAGAGTGTTGTAAAATTCCTACTTTGTCTTTCTTTGATTTCTCCCCTTTTGTTTATCGTATATGCATGAATTAATTAAATCTATATGGTTAATTTTATATATTCTTATTCTTATACAGAACTAATTTTATTACATAATATTCCTCGCGTAACTAATTCGTTCCTCAAATTTATACGATTAGACTTTATAGTATCCATACTTTCTGATATATATATAGTAAGTTAGGGGTTGTGGATCCAACCCAAATTATTAATACACAAGTGTTTTTAATTGCAATGCAATAAATTTACTTATTGTATTAAATGGGTGAAGGTAAAGAAATATTTTACCATTAATTTATATATATATATGTGTGTATGTGCGTGTGCGTGTGTGTGTGTATGTGTGTGAGCGCGTGTGTGTGTGTGTCTTTCTCTATATATATACACACATACACACATATACATACGTGCATATGTATGTATCTGACGGCGCTCCGATGTTTAAAATACTTATAAAAATATTAGGAAGTAAATAAGTATAGCAATGTAGAATTGATGGTATACTGCGTAAAAATATATTTCTTGGTCAACACTATATCCTCATACGATTAAATAACAATCAAACAAAATATGTATTCACATCGAAACGGAAGTGACATTATTTTACACAATCTTCCGCTTTTTTATTTCTTTATTTAATTTATCAATTTTTGGATGGACAGACGGCCATATGTTATCAGCGTCACTCGTAAATAAAAACCACTTCCATTTTACGCTGCTCAAGAAAGTTTTGAATATTTTATTCACATTCTTTGCAGTATAAATTTTCTTCGGAGTATTCTTCAAATATTAAACGATGTGTAGTATTGCCACAAGTCATACAGTTTTCACTGGCAGAGAATATATATGAGAGAAATTTCGTAGAGCAAAGCAAGATATAATGATATTAATATAGAAGCAGCACAGATTGTCTTTCTTTGTCTCCCATTTTGCTGACCTCTATTGTTAACCCTTTACGACTAGAATATTTACCATATGCTGCTTCTTATTTACCTTTCTCCTTCTTGCATTTCTCTTATTTAGTTTCGACAATAAATCCGTTTATTCCTTTATCATTTTTTTTTTTCCTTTACTGGTAGATCATAGAGATTAGCTTGGTGTGAAGTAAAGCGTGTAAAAGTGCTGGCGGCAAACCTAACTGCATAAATATTGTACATTATACAACCTGGTTTCCCTCCTCTCCCTCTCTCTTCTCTCTCTCTCTCTCTCTCTCTCTCTTTCTCTCTCTCTCTCCCTCTCTCACTCACTCACTCTCTCTTTCTCTCTTTCACTCTTATTCCATTCAATTGCTAATCTCCCCCTCTCTCTCTCTCTACATATACTTACATACATACATACAAACATACATACATATATATATATATATATATATATATATATATATATATATATATTATATATATATATATATAATATATATATATATAATATATATATATATATATATAATATATATATATATATATATATATATATACATATATATATATGTATATATATATATATATATATATATATATATATATATATACAAATATACATATATATAATATATATAATATATATATATATATATATATACATATATATATATAATATATATATATATACATATATATATATTATATATATATATATATATCTATATATATATATATATGTATGTATGTATGTATATGTTACATTTTTGTTTCTTTACTCTCTCACTTTTTATCACACGCATTACTTCGTCTTTACTATTATTTTTATTTTGTTTGCGCATTAAATTGACCCTCACTTCTCTTCCATTTATCACCTTTCCAAACACACTACTGCGCCAGTAAGACTTCATCACATTATTATCGAACGTAGCAAGATTTCAAGAGTGACTTTCCTTTCTTTACTTCTCCTCCCACTGTTTCTCTCACCAACTCCTCCACCCACGATATCACTCCTCTATTTAATCAGTAAAACTGCCGTTATCTTCCTTTTCTACTTTTTCTTTTTTTTTCTCACTTTCACACCAGAACAACTTGGACGTTCTTTCCTCTGCTGTTCTGCAATGCTGCCACTTCTAACGAACTCTTCATATGCCTTTAGCCGTTTTCACTGTTATCTATGCAAGTTTCATCCCTTTTATCTCAACTTTTCTTAGATGAAGTCTAAAGTCATCTTTAGTGCTAAATCTAGACATAACGAATCTATATATGCTTCTGTATTTTACTGCTATCCATTGCCTTGTGCGCATGTCAACCGCCATCTGTCGTCTATCAATCTGTTTACTCGTCACTGCCAAAGTTAGAAAGTGACAGGAACAAGTTACCACTGGCAGCACACATTAATATTGCAAGTGGTAGTCTATCTACATCACAATTCTTTTCCTCTTTTTCTGGAATTCTAGGGAAAAAATTATAAGAAAGCTCCTTTCACAATAATAGAAGATAAGAAATTGATTTTAAAAAAACTAAATGAAAACAAAAATAAATCGATAAGAGATGTTGAAAATTGATTAACTAAGATAAAAAGCCACAAAATAATTAAACGGTTATCTTAAACGATAAAAATATTTTCTTCACTTTAAAGTATCAGTATTGGTAAGCTGGTTTTTCTTCGTCTTTTAACAGTATCTTCAATTTTTTCCTTCTTCCTCCATAAATATTTCCTTCTGTATAAGATTATCATAATTTATTTTCCCATATCTGTTTACTGCAAACTATTATAATATATTTAACAATATTATAGTATTACTTTTATTGGTAGACTAGTAGTATCATAGCATTAACCAACCCCATACCGGGTGGGGTGGAGATTGAGATTAATCCTTTGTTGCAGGTAATTTGATATTTTGAACGAAATGTGCAGCAGATATTACGTTGTTGTGTTATGGAGTCTACATAATGGAGCCAACGAATGATTCCCTCAATGGTCGCACGATCTACTAAAAAGAGCATCCAAATCTCCTACAAACCATACTACGTTTTTTTTTTCTCTCTCTCCCTCTCTCTCCCTCTCTCTCATTCTCTAATATATATATGTATATATATATATATATATATATAATGTGAGCGTTATTATGTTATAGTTATATGAATATATGCAATGAGCACACACGCACGCATGTGTGTATATATCTCATATATATATATATACATATACATAATACACACACACACACACACACACACACACACACACACACACATATATATATATGTATGTATATTATGTATATGTAGATCTTTCAAATTGCTTATGTCAGTAGAAGAATTCTTTCTCTATAATAACTCTTCGACAAGTTTTTCTTCATGCAGACAAGTAATGGATTACAAGCAGAAACAATATGCTATCATTGAGTTCTCGACAAAGAGAGAGTGTAGGCTGTCTGACATAAACGGGCGACTACAATTTATTTAGGAAGATGACACCATTTACAAAGAAAATGTGTACAGATCGATGAAGAAGTTCAAAGAACGAGAAATCAGTATTGAAGACAAAGCATACATTAAGATATCATCAATTTTGACTATTGACACGAATTTCTATCGATTAGTGAGTAGATTCTTCCAGACAAACGAGTTACAAACCACGAGCTTGTTGCATAACGGGGCTGTGGTCAAAAGGCATTACAGAAGATGTTGGAAGGGATTGAGTGTCGGAAAGTACCTGCAAAGTGGGTACCTTGGCAGATGGCACCTGATTTAAAGGAGAGAAGGGTGGACGTTTGCTCTTATGTGCTGAAAGAATCTGAAGTCAACGATGAAGACACATTTTCTTCTGGTCTGGGGACAGAGTATGAAACGAGAACATATTTATGGTTCGAAAACGAAGGCTCAGTTCACGGAACGACATCACACTTCTTCGATTGTCACAGAGTCATGGAGACTGGGCATCATTCTCTTTGATTTTCTGTGACGTGGCTGTACCATGAACAGTAAGAACTTGAGACATTAAAAAAAGTTTAAGGAAGTGAGGAGAAAGAAACCAAACAAGAATTTGAAAATAATTTATATTCAACATAACAATACATGATTATGTCCATCTTAAGCAACAAATTAAGCAATCGGGAAAATGGGCTGGTCATCTGTAGCCTATACCCCGTTCAACACCAGTCTGACGCTCAGTGACTTCACCTATTCGGTCTACAAAGGGACAGTCTTCAGGAATAGCGATTTAATGACACGGACAATGTGAAAGCGGTTGCCAAGAAGTGACTACAACAATGTACACCTGAATTTTTTAAAGGCGAACCTAGAGTTTGGTTCAGTGAGGACACAAATGCATATTTTGTGACTATGAGGAAGACTAGAGAGGAAGAGTTACACTACTAACATGACCAAGTTAAGCCCACTTTTGTATTACTTTCGGCAATACCTAGTATGCTGGTATGTGTATGTGTGCATGTGTATGTGTATGTATATACATATGTACATACATATATTAATATTAGTTTTTTTTTTATGTCACATTATATATAAAATCAATTTAACATTATTAGGTTATTCAATACAATTTTATTACAGCACAAATTTATTAATATGCATATCGTTAGCCACTACACACATTTTTTTCTCTCCTTGTTTTTTCTGTGTCCCTTTCTGTAGAAGAGCGTAGGCTCGAAACGTAAAATACTTTTTTCTATTCCTGAGCGTTATACTAATACATATGTTTGTTTTGTACACCACCTGTCTTCGTCTTTTGTTTGTTTCGTAACCTCTCCTATATATATATACATACATACATACATATATATATATATATGTGTGTGTGTGTGTGTGTGTGGTGTGTGTGTGTGTGTGTGTGTGGTGTGTGTGTGTGTATGTGTATGTATGTATGTATGTATGCATGTATGTATGTATGATCCGCGCTACGTACGTTTCATAGCGAGCGGAACCTCACCTCAGAAGTGGCAAATATCCAAGCGAGATGTATACCGCGGACTACTCTTCAGCCAAGGATATCTTCCTTAGATGAAAGTTTACATTGTCACAAGGAGGTACATGTTAATGCATGGAAGATTCTGACTGAATCTTCCATGCGTTAACATGTACCTCCTTGGGATACCTCCTTGTGACAATGTAACCTTTCATTTCATCAAGATATGCTTGGCTTGAAGAGTAACCTGCGGTATACACCACACTTGGATATATATCGCTTCCGAGGTTCCGATCGCAATGAAACATATATAGCCCAGATTTTATATATTCCATTCCGTAACTCTTGTATTCTTATTCGCACACCCGGCAACCTTGGTCACCTACCGTGAATTATAAAAAGAACTTTTTTTTAGTTTATCGTACGAAAAAATTCACAACCTTCTGTCTCAATAAACCAATATTGCCCCTGAAAGTTGTTTTTTTTAAATATTTAATACGGATTGTTTGAAGGTAACTTTCTTCTTACACCTCGATCCCTGGGCCTTACATTTATATATATATATATATAAATTCTACAATTTTTGTAGAGATTCTTAACATTAACAAAGCTCAGAAACAGACTAGAATTAAGTGCTCTAATTGAGCTAAGTTCCAATTTATGATTTCAATGGAGGCAATACCATTGAAATAATAATATAATATATATATATATGTATATATATATATATATATATATATATATATATATATATATATATATATATGTGTGTGTGTGTGTGTGTGTGTGTGTGTGTTGTGTGTGTGTGTGTGTGTTGAGGTGACATGGTCATAGAAATATTGTCAGGCTACATAGAATAATGAACTGTCAAAGAAAGGAGAATGTATCTGTACGTTTTATCCATGACTGTGAGTACGAAAAAGCATATTTTGTCGGACTCAGGGTTTCTTTGTATGTACGCGTGTATATATGCATAAATTTATTATTTTACTGTCAACATCTTTCTGTTTACTGGAAAGATAAAGATGTATGTGTACACATCTCATTTATGTTGAAACAATGTAAATGTAAGCTCTATCTATCTATCTATCTATCTATCTATCTATCTATCTATCTATCTATCTATCTATCTATCTATCTATCTATCTATCTATCTATCTATCTATCTATCTATCTATCTATCTATCTATCTATCTATCTATTTACCTACCTATCTATCTATCTATCTATCTATCTATCTATCTATCTATCTATCTATCTATCTATCTATCTATCTATTTAAATACCAGCGTTTCTCCCGTTCCCTTACACATAAACTGTGCCTTTCCTCCATCTTTCTTTTCTCTCATTTCCCACTTCCGCTTGCTACGTACGCCACACTATTTCTGTCTCTTTCTATATGTGTGTATGAATGTATGTATATATATATATATACTTACTCTTTGACTGTCTATTCTCTGCATTCAAACTTATTTGCGACTCACTTCAGTCCAACGCTTTAACTTAATATACAAATATACCGACACAACGTCATGCTGGTTTACAATTTCTGTTGGATTGCCTGAAGTAATCTTTATTTAGATGTTCAACTGATTCAATTTTCGTCTGGGATTAACATTATATAAATATGACGAAGTGCTATGGCGATTGGAGCAACTATATTTCATATCACTTTTTTTTGTTTTGTGACATGATTTTTGTATTACATCTGGTATATTATTACTACTTCTTTTTTATTTAGTGACCGATCGACCTGCAGGAAATAGTGACCAAATGTCCACCAGATCACATCCTTAGCTTGAGATAAAAGGTAAGAATGCAATACATACATAGACACAATGCCTAAAGTATAGATGGCATGGTTACGTCAAGAATGCTTACGACAATGGAAATATTAAGTTTCACAGATTAACTGATGCTTTGGGGATTACACAACAATCATTGAGATATTAAAAGTTAACAACCGTCCTGACAAGTTGGTTTTCACAAAAAGAAGTTAATCTCTGCTTTAGTAAGTCATACGATCCAATGCTGGTACCTTTTCCTAGTCGCACAACCTACTAGAAATAACAAATTGCATTCCACTCCCTTAACGAAGAGCACATTGGAAACACTAAGCCAAAACCTGATGGTGTTGGTCATGGAAATCAAGCTACTCGATCAGAGCTTATATGGAACGAATAATAACTACAATATATTTGAAGATAACATATATGAAGATAACAACTACAATATATATGAACTACAACTACAATAACAACTACAATATATATGAAGATAATCAGTCCTTTCATTTTAACGCATGCAGAATCAGTTCAATGCCAACATTGCAACTTGATAAACTTTACATACATTCCAACATAGCTCGGCCCCTCCCCAGATTGTCCGTTCTTATTTGTTCCAAAAACCTACCACAAGATAAGTGGAATAATGTTAAGCTTTGGTTAAAAGCTATTTCCAGTTTAGTACTGGAGTCGAAACTTATGATATTTAAGTTAAAGTGACATCATTTTATCCATTCGGATACTGGTGCTCCATTATAAGAAAATGACTTCTTTCTGATTACTAGGATGATAATAAGGAAGATAAGTTGGTGATCAGGCAAAAATAAAAGAGATTAAATATCCTACGATATTTAAATACACCTCTTTTTTGTCCTAAGATTAAATTCTACCACTGTTCACTTTGTCTTTTTGTCTGTTCCATATTGAATAAACAGGTACTAATTATGTCCTATGATCTAATGAATCGACTACACCCCTAGTATATGGACTCGTCAAATGTTAGAAATCAACATTTCAATTTATTATTATGCTCTCAAATTTTAGTAAAGACCAGCGGATTTGAAAGAAAGAGCAAGTCAATTACAACGATTCCAGCACTTGACTGGTTCTTATTTTATTGATCACGAAAGAGTGAAAAACAAAATCGATCTCGACTGAATTTAAACTCAGAACGTAGAGAGCCGAAAGGAATTCTGTGGAGCATTTTGCCCTGCGAAGTCACAAGTCAGCCAGTTGGCCGCCTATAATGTTTAATAATATTGTTTGATACAATGAGAAAGTGGTATTGTTGAAACAACTTCAAACCCGAGTTTGGCTCACGTGACGCTATCTAACAATAGTCTAATATCAAATTTTTCTAGAGTAACTTTAAAAATCATGACTTCACCTTCAACTTCTCAGGAGATCAGTAGGAAAATATCAGTTATATAATGGGGTCCATTTACTAAAATCTACACCAGACTTTCATTCTGAAAACTAGCATTGTGGCTAAGAATCACTATATCATTTATATACAACAGGGAAGTGCATTGGTGAACATTTTAGAACATTGTGATATTGTTATGAATTTCTACGTTCTGGTTTCGAATCCCGCTTAGACGACTCCGTTTTTTTAAATTTTTACTTTAGAATACAATAAAAGAAATATCAGCCGATTAAATAAACGATACCCTCTCACTAAATTTGAGACCTGGAAATCAATATATTATGCATGTAATTTGTGTCAATGAACACTAAAAATTTAAATATTTCACAGTTATTACTGAAAAGAGGGAATACTAAAATATTGATGTTTAAATTATATTCTGTTTATTGAGCAACTATTAATAAATATGAAATAAAAACATGTAAAATCATATAAAGGTGATTACACATGTAATTTTCTATAATTTCATTTTTATTTTGTTCTTTTAGGTTTTTAAATTATTTCATCGCCCTCATAATTGAACTGCAACGATGCTGAGGTATTGCCTTTAGGGATTTACCCTATTATTATTTTTCTGCTACTTATCGGGGTATCAAAAAGAATTTCGGTGGGAATAAAATCCAGTCCTGAATTTTCCGAAGCTCCTGTGTATGTTTTGTATTCTTGTGAGTCATCTATTTGTACTTTAGGCTCTATAAACTATTCCTTTCTCTAGACATTTTCCTTCTAACGGACTGCAACTCTGATCTTTGAAATTGCAAGTCTTCTGGTTAAATTCAGCACTGAGGTTGCTTCTAATGATTTTCGTGTTGTGCTGATTAATTAAAGAGGCGAAGTTTTGCAACGTGAATAGCAAACCTTCAGCGTTCTCCTATTAAAAATTCTATAGAACTTAGGGCTAGTTTGAAAATGTTTAGAAACTAGTTTTAATAATTCTCTACCTATATTTGCTTTTACGGCAATGTTAAATGCTGGATTAAACCGCAAAACTTTCCTAGTTCTAGTTCCACTTGTTCTATTATTGCTAGTAGTAGTTTGACTATACTGGATCTTCTCCGAGAATCCACTGTTCCTTAATACTTTATTATAATACGGTGCAGCATTTTGAAACGCTGGATGATATGCGCCTTCCTATATTACTAACTAGATCTTTCAAAATTACGGGAAGATGATTTGACTATTTGTTAATATAAAATAGCATTTCATTGGGCTTACGGTAGGGTTTAAATTTAATTGCAAATCTAAGTTAGTATCTAAATATCTACATCATTAAGGTTACTTTGTATCGTTATGCGTATGTATGTATGTATGTATGTATGTATGTATGTATGTATGTATGTATGTATGTATGTATGTATGTATGTATATATTATATATATATATATTATATATATATATATATATATGGATGAGTGTATTTTCCTTTGTTAACAATTAACATGGATAAAAAAGATAAATATTTACAAGGGTAGCAAAAAATCACACAAGTAAAGAGGATGTAACTCCTTGCTTTTAAGGTAGAAACTTCGGGTTTACGTGGAAGATTTTGTATAATATATATATAATATATATATATATATATATATATTATATTTATATATAATATATATAATATATATCATATTTATATATAATATATATACATATATTATATTTATATATATATATAATATATATATACCTGCGTTAAACGCTATTTATATATATATTAATATATAAATATATATACGAATATATATGTATATATATATGTGTGTGTGTTTGTGTGTGTGTGTATGAGTGTATGTATGTATGTGTGTTTGTGTGTGTGTGTGCGTGCGTGCATGCGCATGTATTTACATCATCGTGTTAAATATAGATGTATACACCTTTATAGATGTATACACCTTTAATTTAATCAACGCTGCTTAGTGTGCCTCTAATTAACGCACACATATACAAACATATATTACTGGTGTACTAATAGTGCTTCATTTCATTGCCATAATGTACTTTAAAACATTGCTACGGATTCTTAGCTAACACTCTGTTACGACGAATGTAAACCTTACGCCTATACGCTCGCGGACACAATCCATTTGTGGACAGGGGAAAAACAACAACTGTAAATGCTGCACGATTCAACACTGCTTGGAGTGTCGTGTACCTCCCTTAACTATCCACGAACACTGACATAAATGGTTAAAGTAAACTGGCCAGACTATTTTGCATTTTGAACATTAAATTACTGGTATTTTAACAGTGTTTTGTTTCGCTGCTATAATGTACTGTAAAACGCATCAACAGATTTTTAGCCAACACAGAATGTTACTTCGATTGTGAGCATTATGTATGCATGTAGATCTCTTTTACTCTTTTACTTGTTTCAGCCATTTGACTGCGGCCATGCTGGAGCACCGCCTTTAGTCGAGCCAATCGACCCCGGGACTTATTCTTTGTAAGCCTAGTACTATCGGTCTCTTTTGCCGAACCGCTAAATTACGGGGAGGTAAACACACCAGCATCGGTTGTCAAGCGATGTTGTGGGGACAAACACAGACGCACAAACATATACACACGCATACATACATACATATATGTATGTATATATATATATATATATATATATATATATATATTATATATATATATATACATATATACGACGGGCTTCTTTCAGTTTCCGTCTACAAAATCCACTCGGTCGGCCCGAGGCTATAGTAGAAGACACTTGGCCAAGGTGCCACGCACTGGGACTGAACCCGGAACCATGTGGTTGGTAAGCAAGCTACTTACCACACAGTCACTCCTGCGCCTATTTATCATTACATTCATCATAACACGTAGTTTTGGCTAAAAATCTGTAGATATCTTCTAGAGTACTTTACAACAATATATACCGATGGTACACCTTCATCAGTAGGGGCACAAAGTCTTCATATACGATACGCATTTATGCTTCAGAGGCCAAACAAAAATTCCACGAAGCCAGGTCAGCCGGCTTCTCCAATGGAGCCATTAATTCTGTGTACCTTACATGCTGCCGTTATTCACGTGCAAGATTCAACCTCATTAGTCTTCTACAAACATGTATTACTTAAGTAATCGCATAGTCAAATTCCCTGTCATCATCGATCAACGATAGATAAATATATGTCGATGCAATAGCAGATTGAAAGTGTCGACACTCTCATTTCGATATTCTATATTGATTTAATGATAGGTTAAGACAGTTGATATTATATATCGGCCCGGGAGCAGGTCGAAACAGTTGACAGCTCTCACACTGGTATTATAGATATCCAATGTGGAGCATCAGGCAGTTGACATCTTTCACTTTGATATCATTAACATATATCCAACAGCGAGTTGAGTTAGTTGAGATCTCTCACATCCAATCTTTCTATTAACATTAAATCTCTTTATCAATACCAACACTTTAAATAAAATAAAAATAAACCTGTTGTTACTTTACGTGACTTAAATGAAATTAACGGAAGATCTGAAAAGGTTTCATTGGCATTTTATTGTCAGGAACGACATGAACCCGATTTTTCAACGAAGCCATGAAAATAATGACGATGTTGATGATGATTCGACAACGATGATAAATATGACGATGACGATGACGATGATGATGATGATGATTGATGATGATGATGATGATGATGATGATGGCGAGAATGACGTGGATGATAATTTCATTGCCAAAAGAGTACTGTAATTCCAAGGACAAATTACAAATGCAGTAAAATTTATATATCGAGTACCGTAAATCCTCAAGTATAATCCGCATTTAAAGGTCAAAATCCCTAGTGCGTACTATATACGAGGTTAAAAATGAAAATGATTTTCTAAGCAATGTCTGAGTCTCTATTTGCTGCCCAGCAATGTTTATTCAGACGCATTCTGTGATGTCGGGCGCGAAAATACCTTAAGCTAAACCTGAAAGCTATAGAGTCATAAAAGAATCATCCATAACTTGCAGTAAGCAACATTTATTAAACGCTATTACTGTTATTTCTTTATTTTCTGCAAACAAAATGTACAAAAAAGCTACACGTTTGCATTATGTTATATATACAATAATAATAAAGGACGTTACCGTATACCATTTTACAAACCAAGGACGTTATGTAGACCTCCTTGACTCAAGTTAGAGAAGGAGTGCGTATTATACACAAGGTTTAGGTTTTTCAGAAATGCAGCCCCTAAAAATCCCCTGCGTATTATACTCAAGGGCGGACTATACTCGAGGATGTACGGTACACAAAGAAAATAACTAAAGTAAACTAATAAGCAAAAAAGGTTTGGGATGATAGTAAATGTAATAAATGATAATAATGACTAATAAATATTTGATGATAGATAATAGCTAATAAATATCAAATCAAAATAATTATCAATATTCATCTAGAACCAAATCGCATGTATTAATAAATAAACACATTGTCTTTCTTAGTGCAAAATATCAGGAGTTATAAAAATACTTGGAAAAAGCTAGTTGTTATGTAACAGTAACAACGGCCAGAAGAAACGCAACAGGATGCAAGGAAAGACTAACAAGGCAAAGTGGATCAGTGGCTACCAGTCTACCAGCCATCCACCACGCCATTGTTTATGTCAGAGTACCGGCTCGTTCTGTATAGAATTAAACTACGTTGTGGTCAACAATATGTCATTAATGAAGAAGCGGACTGTGAGAGAACAAAGGATGGACATTAAAGACAAAAGGGCTTATAGAAAGAAATCGGCCTGACCTGAAAGTTAGAGGGCACGGGAAACAAAATGAAGCAGACGAGGATAAGGGAAATGAAGAGATTATAAACCCGATTAACGTAGATTATGTGGTGTGTTATGCAATGAGACATGTAGTTTACTTGGACGTGTTACGGTTTAAGGATGGTATATAATCCTATTAACTTGCGGTTTTTTCGTGCTTCTCCTACTTGCCAATCTGTCGCCTGGTTTCGTTTATGATGCATGCTGGGAGAGAGAGGAGCTGGGGAATGGAAGTCAGCGACCTTCAGCGATATTTAAAGTCGAACAATTGACTTCCACTACGAGTGGTCCTACGGCACTTTGCACTGACTTTCTTATAATAATAATAATAATAATAATAATAATAATAATAATAATAATAATAATAATTTCAGTAATAAATATTTTCATGGCTTGAGGGTAAAAAAAATAAATTACTTAGAAAAGACAATAAAAATATTTATCCTGAAAGCTTAGTTTTAAAAATAAAAGCAATTATACATTCAGTATGAAATGTGTGAAATATTTTCTGTGTATTATCACATACCCATATACGCAAACACTTATCTTACAAATGCACATGTACACAAACACATATGCATACACATATTCAAATGCACATAAGCATATAATAGTGAAATATATGTAAATGTAGGTATTTATTATAAATATCATATGTATATACTATACGTATTTTCTTTTTTTCTTTACTTGTTTCAGTCATTTGACTGCGGCGATGCTGGAGCACCGCCTTCAGAAGAACAAATCGACGCCAGGACTTATTAATTGTAAGCCTAGTACTTATTTTATCATCTCTTTTGATGAACCGCTAGGTTACGGGACATAAACACACGAGCATCGGTTGTCAGGCGATGGTGGGGGAACAAGCACAGGCACACAAATACATACAAACATATATATATATATATATATATATATATATATATATACCGGGGTAAACATATAAATGTGAAAAAAGGTAGGCGTAGAGTAAAATGCTTTATTTAACCCCTTACCCAACAATTATTTTGAAAATAAATGTATTTTTTCAGACATATTTTTTAATTGTTTTATTTTACTATGTTTTGAATGGTGATTTCGAGGTATATTTCAAACCTTATTTATTATGAATTTTAATTCAATAATATTGATTTTAAATTACCGCTTTGGGCAGAAACGAGTTAACCCGTTTTTTTCATAAATCATATTACTTTTACAAAAAATCATGTTATTTTATTTGGTTATCGACATGGTGGGGTTATAATATAAAGGTATAAAAAAAAAACAACGTAAAAACAAAGTGAATACTTCTATTCATAAAATGTGCCTTCCAACCCTTCGACTGTCTCCAGGTGACTAAATCGTACTCGGTCTTCAATGCCTTACTCAAGCGAAAGGTGGCAGAAATCGTCACTGCCAGACGTATAAAGTGAGCGAATATACTCGTATATGTCAAAAAAGAGTTTATAATAGACAAAGGAACTCGTTTGCTGTCGATTTTGGCGAGTTAACTCGCCAGAGATAGAAAAAAAAACGATTTCGGTCAAAACGCATATATTCGTTTCTGCCGGGTAAGGGGTTAAAAGCAGCAGAAATTTAACTAAACTGTCCGACGAACGAGAACGTGAAACTTCGTGTAATAGGTTTTGTTGAATTTCTGCTGCTTTTAAGTAAAGTATATATATATATATATTATATATATATATATATATATATATATATATAAAAATTAGCGTATATTTAAACACAAAAGAGGTGAGCCTTAACAGGTCGCCTTACATACGAGAAGGAACAGTCAAAAGGCCTAAAACACACTTAAGAGCAATTTCGAAGGGAATGAAAAATATAAGCATTTACCTTGTTTTACAGCCGGACCTTAGGTTTCGAACTTTAATTAGTAAATGAAATAATTTGCAAGGCGAAGTTTTCATCAGCGGATACGCCAAAACATTAACATATAACAATTGCAGCGTGGAAGGTGTTTATAAGCCATTTAAGAAACACACAAAAACCGTTAGATTCACTTCAACATTAATTTTTTTTTTAAAAGCGGTTTTTGTGTGTTTCTTAAATGGCTTATAAACACCTTCCAATTGTTTTCGTTCCAGCACACGATCTCAGATCAGGTCACTTGCTATGCAAGTACATCTCCGTAATTAACATATAAATTAGAGACAAAATAACACATGCCTCATTCCTCATTTTGTCTCTTTTTCTTCCTTCTTTTTTTTTTCCTCTCCCGACCTTGTCATTTGTCCACCTGTGTAACCAGTATCCCGGCTTAAGTTGCTTTCAGTGGCGCTCGATGAAATACAAACCATTGGGTGTAAAACAAAACGTGGAAAAGCACAGCAGCAGTCGTTCGAAGAATGGTAACGTAAAACTCCACGTAGCAATACACATATACACAGCTTTGATGAGATATTATTCTTCTTAACTGTGTTGAGTTTATTTATTTACTTTTTGCTTAATTATGATATGTATGTGTGTGTGTGTATGCATGTATGTGTGTATGAGTATGTTTATGCATGTATTCACAAACACACAAACATCTAAATAACGAGTACCAATTTTTATCTACTCATGATAGTTCTTAATGTAAAGTCGGTGCCGTCGGAATTGAACTCAGGAATCAAGTTTAGGACGAAACCATTCTATGAGAGGCATTTAGTGCAGTGTTCTACCTCTCAATATTAATTAATTGAGAGCTGCTCTAAGTAGTATTAGGTTTCTCCTGGAAACGCGTAGTTTGAATAAAAATATCAAAAATGCCATCAATGAAATAGTAATCAGGCATTTTAAAAAACAATTTGCTGGTATTTTCTGAACATTCCTGAGCTACTTTGAAATTGTTTTTATTTATTACTCGTATTATATATTTATTTTTTTGAAAACACACGAACAGAATAAAACAAAATGGCTGAGTTAGATCTTGTGAAAAGTAGACAGATGGGTAGTAAATGACAGCAGATTGGCAGAATTATATGGACAGAAAGATGTATGGAAAGTGGCTTCCAAATCGATAAAGCTTTTTACATCTTGGCTAATCTCTCACCTAAATTTGGCATAACGTCCAACAACAGTTGAAGAAATTGTGAAAAACTGCATCAGTTCTGCTAATCGAGTAGGAATTGAAAATGCATGATGAGTGTTACTAATTAGTATAAAATAGAAGCAGCACCTTCAGTAAAACTAGAGCTCACAGCTCTGCAGCAAATACAGAGGTTTAAATTACTAAAATGGTGTTGAGAATATTTTACACACTATACATCAATTTAGATAGCTATAACACGTCATGAAATGTTCAAGCTATATTTCTTTCTCTTGTGAGTCAAGTGATCTATTTGCTTGATCGTTACAGAGGAATTTTATAGTGATACAATTTTCTGCTGTGTCTTTTTCAAAGATAATGTTGTAATACCGATATATGTGGAAGGAAAAATTTCATGAGGAGGTCATTTACGTAAAGCTAATGTTAACTTAACTTTATGGAATACGTTTTTTTCTTCTTTAGACAACAATAAACCGCTTTGTCAGAACTACACTAACATGACTTTACGATCACTTTATTGTACAATAGATAATTGTGCAGCAGATAGATTAGTGTATGATAAGGTGTGCTGTTTTATAAGGTACTCAACTACCGAAATAATTGAGAACAGACACTAATATATTTATTTTAAATTATTATCGTTAAACTGAAGCCTTCATTAGTACACAAACACGGCAACATATATGCATTAACAACTCTAAACTTAGATAGCAATTTGTATACACACACACACACACACACACACACACACATACATACACATATATATATATGTGTCTGTGTGTGTGCGTGTGTGTGTGTGCGTGTGTGTGTGTGTGCATGTGTTAGTGTGCGTGCGCGTGTATATCTGATGCACATGAAAATAACTGAATTTTTGTTAATATAAGTAAGATGATTACTCCGTAACAGAGCACAACGACTCAACAAATAGTCGGGGCAATGAATTTATATTTACTTGAATGAAAATGAGAAAGAATCTTAAATATACACCACAAAGGAATTAGGGAATATTTATCACTGTCTATCTGAATTTTCAGGAACGATTCACTTTGTCAGCCACTGTTAAACTAAAGACTGTCACTTTTTTAGCCAATCCCTATATAACAGTTGTTGACATAAGGAGCAATGGATCGAAGAAATCACTTTTATACTTAAGTAAACTATAATAATCGTCTTGAAAATGAAATGAAATTTAACTTTAGAGTATTGTGCTGATGAATATAAGGTGGGACAATATATATATATATATATATATAATAAAAAAGAGTGAAAACATCCAACCACGTGCTTTCACACATCAACTCTCTCACCTATATATATATATATATATATATATATATATATGTATATATATATATGTATATATATATATATATATATATATATATATATATATATAATATATATATATATATATAATACAAAAAGGGCCAACAAAACATCCAGATTGACGATACAAGAAAAAAACAACAAGGACGATTCATTCGAAGCTTTCTATCCTCGCATTTTGGCTGATTAATCTTGAGATTGCTCCAATCTGGCCAGCCCCAAGGAAAAACTAAGCTAAGTGCATTAGATTCCTTGGAAGAAAGCATCGAATATATACGAAAACAAGGATGAAAAAACAGACGATGTTACAGAATATACATATATATGTATGTATGTATGTATGTATGTATGTATGTATGTAGTATATATATATATATATGTATGTATGTATGCATGTATGTATGTATGTATGTATGTATGTATGTATGTATGTATGTAGTATGTATGTATGTATGTATGTATGTATGTATATATATATATATGTATGTATGTATGCATGTATGTATGTAGTATGTATGTATGTATATATATGTATGTATATATATAGTAGAAGAAATAGCTATAACCCTTTGACTGCTATTTCTAAATTCGGTATGTGGTAAGGCAACTCGTTGCTAAACCCTTATTGCTTAGTATATATATATATATATATATATATATATATATATATATATATATATGTATATACACTGAATGTCCCTACAAAATGATTATGTTGAGCTAGTCGGTGAATTATGTGGTTATATAAATTACATGTCCTTTTGGGTTCCAGATCAGCTTTAACTAAGCAAAACTCTGATCGAAAGATTTCCAGTTATGACGGACTACTTTGTCCCTTTATTCTAGTAGGTCAAGCAAATCAAGTCGAACGATCACGTAGAGATCTTCTTTTAGATGTATTAAGGCTATCACGCAATATACTGCAAGATGTTCTATGTGCACCACAGATGTTTAAACATAATTAAGGCTGCTCGAACATTTCGAAAAATATAAAAATACAACGAAAATACGCTATTTATAATTTTGTTACACAGGTGTGGCTGTGTTGTAAGAAGCTTGCTTCCCAACCACATGGTTCCGGGTTCAGTCCCGCTACACGGCACCTTGGCCAAGTGTTTTCTACTATAGCCTCGGGCCGACCAATGCCTTGTGAGTGGATTTCGTAGACGGAAACTGAAAAGGGGCCCGTTGTACACACACACACACACATACACACACACACACACACGCATACACACACACACATGTATATATCTTTGTGTCTGTGTTTGTTCCCCCATCACCGCTTGACAGCCGGTGTTAGTGTGTTTACGTTCCTGTAATCTTGGAGTTCGGCAAAAGAGACCGATAGAATAAATATAAAGCTTAAAAAAGTTCTGGGGTCGATTTGTTCGACTAAAACCATTCAAGATGGTGCTCCAGCATGGCCGCAGTCAAATTACTGAGACAAGTAAAAGGATAAAAGAATAAAAGGATAAATATGATGAATAAAACCCAAGTGTGCAAATAAGTTTTCTATATATTTTCTAAATTTGTTACTTTGAAACAGTTTTTTAAAAAAAATCCCTTGTAGGGGAATAGGCGTAGGAGTGGCTGTGTGGTAAGTAGCTTGCTTACGAACCACATGGTTCCGGGTTCAGTCTCACTGCGTGACACCTTGGGCAAGTGTCTTCAAAAGCCTTGTGAGTGGATTTGGTAGACGGAAACTGAAAGAAGCCCGTCGTATATATGTATATATATATATATATGTGTGTGTGTGTGTGTGTGTGTATGTATATGTTTGTGTGTCTGTGTTTGTGCCCCCAACATCGCTTGACAACCGACGCTGGTGTGTTTACGTCCCCGTAACTTAGCGGTTCGGCAAAAGAGACCGATAAAATAAGTACTAGGCTTACAAAGAATAAGTCCTGGGGTCGATTTGCTCGACTAAAGGCGGTGCTCCAGCATGGCCACAGTCAAATGATTGAAACAAATAAAAGAGTAAAAGAATGCGAAGAGCGCCTGTATCTATACTTCATCGGCAATTCATGAAGCAGTCAAAACGACAGAGAACCATTGCTCAAGGCATTTGTAGCAGGTAAAGAATAATAACTAAAAGAATGGTTAATTTTACTTACACTTGCGTCAGAAATTAATTAGCACTTCTCAAATTTCTACATTAAATAGGTTAAATCAATTAACCTATGAGCTGTTCAAAACGTCTTACGCGATGAGAAAACTTAGTATGGTGTGATTTCGGTCCTTGCGAGGCGCTACCTATATCTATTAAACAAAGGAATTTGTCTGCATCCGCACTCCAAGTTGCTGTTGCACTGCTATGTCAACATCATAAGGCTGTAGACTCTCAAACTGCTCTGCAAACAAAGTTACGTCATCGTTCTGCGCAACAGTGAACTCGCAACAAAGCAATAGTTCGAGATATGGCCACTAGGTGACAGCACATACCTTGAGTGAAGAGCAAATCAAGGGTGCTAATTAATTTCTGACGGTAGTGTAGATTCCTATAGGAATATAAATAGTCAACTTTCATTTAGGAGATCTGTGATCAAAGGCTTAAAAATGCGCCTTTCCCATATTTTATTCAAACATTATCGATTGCCAGACCGAGCGTTGTGAGTATTTATTGAGCGAAAACACCTAAGGCTCCACGAGGCTCCGGCAGGGATGGTGGTGGTGATTCCTGCTGTACTCTTTCACCACAACTTTCTCTCACTCTTACTTCCTGTTTCCTTTGTACCTGTATTTCAAAGGGCCGGCCTTGTCACTCTCTGTGTCACGCTGAATATCCCCGAGAACTACGTTAAGGGTACACGTGTCTGTGGAGTGCTCAGCCACTTACACGTTAATTTCACGAGCAGGCTGTTCCGTTGATCGGATCAACCGGAACCCTCGTCGTCGGAACCGACGGAGTGCTTCCAGACTTATCTCATCGTATAGCATTAACCAATGTGTCCTTCAATTTTTTAGACGGGAAGATGTGATTTGAAGTACGCTGCCCTACTATTTCTGTAAGTCGAACAAATGTATTGAGGTTATTTCGTTAGTCACTGCTTTTTATATAATTTCTCTTGTTGAGAAAACCTATAATCAAAGACATTGCAACAGCGATCATCCTTTTATCTTCAGCATAGTGTACCTGGGAATACATTATACAAAGTATCTTTCCTAGTTATGTCGGCAGAATGTGATTTTGGTTGAATTTTGGTTGATATTTCTAATAGATCGAGCGACCACTGAGTGAGTTAGTGAGAGATAGATAGATAGAGAGAGAGAGAGAGAGAGAGAGAGAGGAAGAAAGAGAAAAAAAGAGAGTAAAAGTCTCTTGTTGGTTGAAAATAGTCAGTGATACTGAACAAAAAGAGGATCTTTATAATGTGAAAACCAGTTGATACAGGGAGAAAAATGTGCAAAAACCTATTGAATTTCTTTTTGCTTTTCCTTAGTGTTTTATATAAACTACATATTTTAGTTCGTAGTTATATATCTGATCATAGACAAATTTAAAAACCTCATCGGGTTTCACTGTTTTCTTTTATGAACGTGTTTTTCTGCTCATTTTCACGTAGCTTTTGTTGTTGCTTAAACTGCTGTCTTAATAGAGTTCTGTCTTTATCCCAACCAAGCATATTATTTCCCTTGCTATCTTTCACTTTTGTATTTTTATTTATTTATTTTGAAAGGCTTCTTTGGGTGAATATAAACGTTTAACATCATTTGCGTTGCTGAATCTCTAAAATGAATCCCTGAATTTTCTAGATATTTGCTTTATCTAAATGTTCGCTTTTATTGGCTTCCCAATGATTTCTATGCTATATCTTATTGTTCCTAAACGCATTATTTGCTTTATTTCTTTTTATCTTTCATTTATTATCATATATATATTTATTGTTTACTTATGGTTATGCTGTGCTGTCCGTTTCCATTACACAAATTGACCCATTGGCTTTCCCTGAGGCTTTCAATGATTTTTGCTTCTCCTTGTCATGGTTAAAGATCTTATGTCCACTCCCATTGTAACTAGTTCTTATGGGGTATTGCTTTTGCAATGGTTGAAGCAGTTCTATCAGTATCTTTGACTATTGCAGTTTATAATCTTCAGATACACAGTCTCAAATATTTCCGTTCAATTTAATATTTGATTCGATGCGTAAGTTTATTGAAAAATTATATCGTTAATATTTTAGAAATATCTATCTATCTATCTATCTATCTATCTATCTATCTATCTATCTATCTATCTATCTATCTATCTATCTATCTATTTATTTATTTATTTATTTATTTATCCATCCATCCATCAATCTATCTATCTATCTATCTATCTATCTATCTATCTATCTATCTATCTATCCATCTATCTGTCTATCTATCTATCTATCTATCTATCTATCTATCTATCTATCTATCTATCTATCTATCTATCTATCTATCTATCTGTCTGTTTGTCTGTCTGCCTATCTGTCTGTCTGTCTGTATATGTGTGCCCGCGCGTGTATGTGTATGTGTGTGACTGTGTGTGTGTGTGTGTGTGGTGTGTGTGTGTGTGTGTGTGTGTGTGTGTCTGTGTGTGTGTGTGTGTTCTGTTCTGTTTTTCATTATTTATATTCTTCTGAGGAAGGAGCCGGTTTCTAATAGATACAAAGTCTCATCGTTGTAATGTAGATAATGAAAGCGACATTACATTTTAAACCCGAGAAAAATATTGCATATCTTTACTGTTCCACTTACATATTGTTTGTGTTATGTGCAAGTCGGTTGATTTTTTTTTCCTGAAAATCTAAACTCATACAGGCTATCAATTAGGCATTTACTCTCAAAACCAGGTACACCACATATTACTGGTATAAATGTAAATTTGTATGCATATATGCATGCATATATTCATGTATGTATATATGAATATATGTGTGTATAAGACGGCATCAAAGATCAAAGCCACCAGTTAGTGTTTTACGGCCCAGACAGAATATATTCATAAATTCTTCAGTCACTTCTCTCGATGCTTCTCACCATTCTGTCTATCTATCTATCTATCTATCTAGGAACGAGTGGAGGGCAAGAACGTAGGGTGGACTTCAGTGCCTACCTACATAGCCTACCACGACTCTCGACAAGAAAGGCAGGGTGCTGCGAAGGTGCCATCACGGCGGCGGAAGTGCGGGAAGCGATGGCAGAATGCTCGAGGGACAAATCACCGGGTTTGGATGGTCTACCCTACGAGCTTTACAATTGTATGCCAGACTTGTTTGGAGATCTCTTGGCGGCGGTGTACTGCAACTGGCAGCAAAACGGGAGCATTCCTGGTTTTGTGAGCCGAGGAGCCGTAACACTGCTGAAGAAAGATCTAAACAAGGGAAATGTAATAGATAACTTTAGGCCCATCACTCTGCTTAATGCAGACTTGAAAATTTTGGCCAAGGTGCTAGCCAAGAGGTTGGCGCTTGTCATCGAGAAACTGGTCGACAAGGCGCAAACATGCGCCGTGCCAGGCCGGACCATCCATGACAACCTCCATCTGATGCGCTACATCATAGACAGGGTAGTTAACGAACCTGGCATGGGTGGGGCCCTGATCAACTTGGATCAATCAAAAGCCTTTGATAGGGTAGACCATCGATACTTGGAGGCAGTCCTGAGAGCGGCTGGTTTCGGTCCCGTCTTCCGCGGCTGGATAGCTGCCTTGTACAGAGGCATCCGTTCGGTAATTCGCGTAAATGGACATCTATCGAGACCTTTCGACATTGCACGTTCGGTCCGTCAGGGATGCCCCCTCTCGGCGCTTCTATACGTATTGACTCTTGAGCCACTACTGCGGAAGCTGGCGACTCTAAGGGGCATCCCGCGAGAATTGGGATGCGGGACGAGCGTGTCTGCATACGCGGACGACGTCACCGTCATAGTGTCTAGCCACGAGCACATCGAGCTGGTCGGCGAGACACTGAAAAACTACGAAGCGGTGACAGGAGCGAAAATCAACCGGGAAAAGTCAGTGGGCTTGCGACTAGGCACCTGGAGAAGCAAGCCCATGCCGTCCACCAGCGCCTCCGTCGTGGGACGCTGGACCGACGGCCCGGTTGAGTTGCTCGGGGTCTGGTTTGGTCCGGACCTCCAAGTGGAGAAGAACTGGAACGAGATAACGAGTAGGGTGGTCACTCTCGCCCGGCAATGGGCCGAGAGGAAACTGTCCCTAAAAGGTCGAGCGGAGGTGGCGAACACGTACATCGCGTCCGTCATCTACTACCGCCTGACCGTCGTACCTTGTCCCGACCCTACCATCACCAAACTACAACGCATCCTCTTTCGCTTCTTGTGGAAAGGATGCGTCCCGATGGTCAGGCGATCCATTTGCTGTCAACACCCGTTAAAAGGAGGGCTGGGCATGCCGTGGTTGATGATGCGCAGACACGCGCTGAGACTGCGACATCTCTGGCTCTATGTAGACGACGGTGAACAGGTGTGGTCGCCGTTTGTGAGGCACGCTTTCCCGCAGCTCGTCTCCATGACCGAACTGCAGTCGTGGATCAAAAAGAGGCCGAGGAAGGGCGAATGGCACCGCGAGTGTCGCGTTGCTCTCAAGCAACTCTGCCGTCCTGGGTCGACCTTAAGTGACTTCAACACAACCAAAGCATTCTATAGGGGTTTAGTGGAGGGGAGGTACGACGACGAGCTCGGGGCGAACCTGGACGTCGACGAGGAGTACCTGACCCGCCTGTTCGGGACGACTTTCGGGCCAGGGCCCATGGACAACTTCCAGAGATCCCTGGCCTGGCAGTGCTACCGAGAAGCGCTACCCGTTCGGGATAAGCTCTACAGACACGGCTCGAGAAACACGGGGCCGACCTGCCCGAGATGCGGTCAGAGCGACGAAACCGTTCTGCACGCACTCGTTCAGTTTCCAACAATTTCCGACCTGTGGGCTTATGTCGAACAACTGCTGTCACGTGTGGGACGAGTCGGTTTATCAGCTGAGTCTATCGTCAATATTGTCACGCCTCCTTCCTTCAAACGGGAAGGAAGAGCTATTTTCATCATCCTTGTGGCTATGGCGAAAGAATGTATCTGGTGGACGCGTCTGAAAGGATTGGAGACAAACACTTTCCTCTCTGGTCAATCTCTCATCAACTTCTTCAAGTACCACTTGAAAAGGAAAGTGAGAGTAGAGAGGCAAGTTTTGTCTAGCGAATGTTTTAAAAAAAGATGGGTGAATGTAGCAAGAATGGCACGTATGAATGACGAAGCCACCTTGAGCATAGTCCTATGAACCCAGAAATCGAAAACAGAGAGTTGCTTATTTGCAAAAAAAAAAAAAAAAAAAGAAATATAAAATGTGACTTCATTGACCGAGGTTACCGTGGTCTTTTCCGCAGGCTTTTCTTTCCACGGGTAAACCTCACCTGTCCTCCCCTTTACACTTCATATTGACATTTCTGTGATAACGATCCCTATTGATCATTTTTTTTTCCTCTCCCCCCCCCCTTTTTTTTTTTTTTTTTTTTTTAACCCCCCTTATTTTTGTCCTCTTTCTCTCCTTTTACGATCCCTTTTGATCGAACCTCCCCCTTCCTTTTTTTTTTTTTTTTTTTTTAATACCTTCAAAAGAAAAGCTCTACCTTGTAATTTGTTCTATCTGTGTGCAGCCCTGTGTGGCTAATAAAGAAACATATCTATCTATCTATCTATCTATCTATCTATCTATCTATCTATCTATCTATCTATCTGCTTGCTTGTCGATTTGTGTGTGTGTGTGTGTGTGTGTGTCTTGTGCGTGTGCAACATACGTTCGGTTCTTTCATCAGTGATGGATGTCTTATTCCTTACTGTAAGAAAGAATTCTATTGGACACTTGCTCAGTGACGAAGACAGAAAGCTTTGATCAAAGCAAAAGCAGAGTGATAAACTAGAAGAGGGAGACTAATTAAACATGGGACACACAAATGACATGCCAGCATGTCAAGTCGAAGACAAGGGAAAATGTATGATGCTGCAGGAAAGAAAGAAGGAAGTGGTTTTAAGCAATTTATCATAGGAAATGTCAACAGCACGGGAAACCAACATTTACAAAAGTGACGTTGAGTGATTGACGAATGGAAAGGAAATAAACGTTCTACTGATACGTGAAACAAACTCTGTTGATTTTTACTGATATTATGACAACTGAAGCTTGACTGAAAAGATAACGCTCAGAATATTTCAATAATTCGAGGTTAAATATCTGAAAATAATAATCGAGGTTAAATATCAGAAAATAATGATACAAGATTTTTATTATTATTTTCTGAACATCTCATATGAAATATATGTAATGATGTTTCTAATAATGTCAGCAATTTTGGACTGAGCTGAATAACGGATAAACCAGTATCATTTATATATAATATATATTGTTTCAAAGAATTAATAAGTATCTTGAACCAAGATTACTATAATTATGATATACTATTCCAGACATCCTTTGCACAAAATGTTGAGTAAGTTTTGTGTGAATGAATATCAAATATTCACTATTCTATATCTATATCCAGATGAAGGAACGTACTTATAAATGCTTAAAAGATGTAATGTAATCTTGTACAAGACTTATAATAATTGTTTTATCACTGACATCTTTACATAAATTATTTGTTTTATTGTTTCTATAAATGCTAATGATTTTTAATATAATGTATGTGAAAGAATGATATTACTGTAACCAAAATATTATGAAAATTTGCTTTGAGCGTAGTGGTTCATGAGATCGGAGCATGTCTGGATTTTCAAGGCGATTAGATTGGAATTACTACACTCCTTCCAAACTGAGCGCCAACCCGTCGCTGAGTAAATGTTCAGATACAACAGGTACTCATTTTCGGTTCGAGTAAATGGAACGACGTGAGTTTAATGTCGTGTTTAAAGATAAAACGCACCACCCGGTCCGAGAATCGAACCCACATCATAAGGATCGTGAGCCCGACACCTTAACCACTAAACCTTCAATACGTATGAAAAACCGTTATTTTCTATATCATATCATAATGAAATTACGTGGAGTTATTTACCCTACCTTTATACGTTTTCTAACCATTTCTATAATAATTTAGTATTTGGTATATACAGACATTTACTAACGCGCCACCCGGTTCGAGAATCGAACCCACAACGCAAGGATCATGAGCCCGACACCTTAACCACTAAACCTTCATTACTTATGAAAAACCGCAATTTTCTATATCATATCATAATGAAATTACGTGGAGTTATTTACCCTACCTTTATACGTTTTCTAACCATTTCTATGATAATTCAATATTTGGTATATACAGACATTTACTAACGCGCCACCCGGTTCGAGAATTGAACCCACGACTTAAGGATCGTGAGCCCGACACCTTAACGACCGAACCTTCAATACTTATGAAAAACCGTTATTTTCTATATCATATCATAATGAAATTACGTGCAGTTATTTACCGTACCTTTATACGTTTTCTAACAATTTCTATAATAATTTAGTATTTGGTATATACAGACATTTACTGGATCTGTTTGAATATTAAATATTATTTTACATACGGATATTTTTTTTTCCTTCTCTAAATCAGCAACTGATGTATAGATTCTATAAGATTACAAAGAAATGTGTGAAATTCTCCGTAAGAATAGATGGAGATCACTACCGATATATATCAGCGAGGCATTTCATCGAAAGTGCAATACAGGAATGGAAAATTTAAGTCTGGCAAACTGCCTCGAAAATTAATCCGATAGTTGATGAGGAAGTCAGTATCGATTGTGACCTATTGAAAGCTTTAATTAAATCTCTCTTGCAAAACAATGTCGAGAAATTTCCATCGCATGAAGTCCATTAGATAGATAAAATTTCTAGTCGAGTTGTTGGAAAGACACAAATACAAATACAATAACTTGAGGTTGGATCTTAAGTCGTTTTGTTGTTGTTGTTGTTGTTGTTGTTTTATCTCGGTATAACTTAGGTAATTGTATTGTGTGATCATATACTTACTCTTTCTCTGATCATATGCTAAGATAATATGCACACACGCATACATACATATGTACGCGTATAAATATAGGTTACATACACGAAACCTATATATGTATGTGTGTGTGTGTGTGTTTGTGCGTGGATGTATGTATAATATATGTACACATACACACACATGCACACACACACACAAAAATGTACATATAATAGTAATAATAATAATAATAATAATAATAATAATAATAATAATGATAATAATAATAATAATAATAATAATAATAATGATGAAGATGATGATGATAATAATAATGATGATAATAATAATAATAATAATAATAATAATAATAATAATAATAATGATAATAATAATAATAATAAATACATACATACATACATACATATATGTTGTATCCGGGGACCAACCCGAAATGTTCAACGGGTAAACAAATTCAACATATCCTATCATATTTTGTAAATCATCCACATAAAAAAAAAAATAGAACTGCAAAAACTGAACTAAATTAATAAAGAAATTACATTAAAATGTTGGAAGTTTGATTTGGAAGTTTATTCATTGGATTGAATATTCTTTATGCGAAACCTTTTTATTAAAAAAAATTATAAATTAATGTCTTTTGTAAAACCATTACTTTCAATGAATTGAGAATATATTTTGTTAGGCAAATAAAAGTAATTTATGAAATGGTTAGTTGCTCATTTATACTTCACTGGATTTTTAGAAAACAGTAAATAATCCCATGTTTTGATTATAGTTTCGTTTTCCATTAATAAGTTTTACTTAACAGTTCAACTACTTATTTGCTATAACATTACTGTAGTTTGGCTGCGGTGGTGGCGATTAGGGCTGCACTTCAGTTAATTTGAAATCAAACGTGTCTGTCAGGATTCACAATGATTCATATTCGCGTTATATTTCTTCTAAGGAGAACCTTTAACTGTTGGTTTGTCCTATTACAGCGAAGGGATTTTACATGCATTACACATCGTCCATTATTTTTAAAGAAAGTGACTGTAATGTGTAAAAAACCACCAGAAGCATAACATCAAAATGGCTTTCTGATTATAAGAAGAAATATAAAGAACTTAGAGTATTCATGTATAGATCACCTCTTCATACACTTTGAAAGTTTGAAGTAATTATAAAGAAACTTTGTCTACATTCTATTTTATTATTTAATACTGCAATAAAGAGTCTTTGAAGATAGAGCTTTGTTTGGAGGTCGTTATAATTAATCTTTCAAAACAGCCCTTCATTATTAGTTTTCAGTCAGTTTCGATCGCTATATTGAAAACGGTTCCAGTTTTTCTGATACAACTCATTTCCTGATCCTTCTAATTAATTAATTATTTAATCAATGCATTGTTTCTAATGCTCAAAGGGACCAGCTGCATGATTTTGCATTATATGACATATTTTTCTGTTTTGTTTTACTAACGTCCTTTCATTTTTATAAGTATCTGCAGAGAAACTATTGGTTGTGGTGTGTAGTATTAACATATTAATTTGATTGTTATCAAATGCAAACACTTATTAATATTGAATGGTTTAGACGAATTCTGAGTTTATTAGTCTTTTATATTTTAGAAGTGGTCGGCGGTTAGAGTGTTTCTTCACAAATAAAGGCATTGTAGTTTTCACAGATGAAAAGAATTCTGTCAGTGAATGAATACAGAGACAAAGACGGCAAAAGCAAAGATATATCCCTCCAGTAGCGGTAGATGAGTACTTAGCAGTTTATCTTCTCTATTGCGACATCGAAATCCTGGCTGATGTTTTACAGTAACCTAAACCTCGGCACGTGTCAGTTGTGCAAAGTTCTTGTAAAGCTATAGTTTTTGATTAGGTCATGTTCGTATCTTTTATAAATCCTAAAAACTGTTCGTGGTGCACGCATCCAGCAGATACTCTCCCAAATATCACTTTTCCAATTCTATTGCTCTGAGTCAATTTCCATTTATTTTACAGTCCTCTCCCATTTCATTTTGTTCTTGGCATGCTTATGATAGAGTGAGAGGGGGCGGGGGGCACCGTGTGTGTGTGTGTGTGTTTGTGTTTGTGTATGCGTGTGTCTTGCATATGTGCGTGTGTCTGTGTTTTCATTCATTCTATTTACCTTAGTTCTTTTGGCAATTCCTCTCCTCACTCTTTTCACATCACTTTCCACTCCTCGTTGTTTGCATTTTCTCACCCTCTTAGAGATTTCTGTCTTATTTGCTCCTCTGTCTCTTTTGATAGACATCTTCGGGGTTCTCCTTATCAAATACAGTTTTCTCTGTCTCTGTCTGTCTGTCTCTCCCTCCCCCTCTCTCACTCACTTTCTCTCTGTCTCTGTCTCTGTCTCTCTCTGGTCACTGGCCAGTGCAGATGGTTGATTCGTCAGTTCGCAAATAGACTTAAACTGTTCCTTTCGCTAGTTTGCTCAGTTAACTGTTGTCAATATTATTTTTTTAGAATGATATCCTTTGGCAGTTTAATCGGAATGTTTTCTACTTTCTACTTAACGTAATCTTATTATACCTCTCTCTTATTTTCCTGCTAAAATTGATCTGAAAAATTTCTCAGATATCCATCTAATAATTTTATTTTCTTCAAAATATCTCTTTCTATATTATATGAAGGTGAATGTGTCCTCTCTCGTTCTTGTTAAAATATTCTCTCTGAAGTTGCTATTTTATTCCTATGACTCTCTCTCTCTCTCTCTCTTGCACACACACACAAGCACACACATATGTATATATATATATATATATATATATATATATATATATATATATGAATTATCATTATTATTATTATTATATTATTATTATTATATTATTATTATTATTATTATTATTATTATTATATATATATATATATATATATATATATGTATATATGTATGTTTGCATGTATATGCATATATCATTCTTTCCTTCCCCTTTAATGATATTTAATGATTTCATAATTAATTGTAAATGATTATAATCAAAAGTTGAAATGATTACAATGTGTAATTAATTTCCAGATCCATAATTTCATTCTAGGGAACGCTATAGTTGAGTAATTTCAAATAAAATCCCTGCAAGTCATCAAAGGATATTCATTACTCTATAAACCTTTCTCTCTATTATCGTTGCCAATTTGGACTCCGGTATTATAAACAAGGATCACAGCAGAAAGCGGGTTTGTTTGAATTTAGCATATAGCTAATCATTATCAAATAAATCCATTTTTTTTCGTATTTCTACTTTGATACATCATACTAGGTAATTTTCCTGTTTGTACACGTATGTGTTTTTATACAACGTAAGATTTTATATATCAGGGAAACCAGATAAAATATAATTCCCACTCAAGTAAGATAGCCATTGCTCCTATTTTCTAGAGTGACAGAGAAAAATGAAATAACTAGTTACTATCATAAACGCATACTTCAGAATAAACAAGGAAGAAAGGGTGATATCCGTAATTTTCACAACATGACTCATTTTATAATAATTAAACTGTTTTACGGATAATGAAGATAGTTCTTAAGAAACATTTCTGCCCTTCAATATTTTCAAGTTAATCAATATCTTTCATTCATGCTGCCTTCTTTCTTTGAAGTATATTGTGAAACTGAAAGACAAATATTGCTCTCTACTATGTTTTCTTTTCTCAATGGAAAAATATATTCTGTATAAAGTCAGACTGAATATCTTGACCAAGCACATTGTTACATATTTTTCCAATTGGTATAAACACCCAAACTTTTAATACTTTTACAACTGTCAAATTTATGTATAATTCTATTCGCAAATCATCGTGCTTGGGGAGTTAGACTACCTCTTAAAAGAACGTGTTTTGGTCCGTTGGGATTGAAATGTTAATGTTTTTGGCATTGTTAGCTTTAGTGATTTTCCCAAACAGTTTGCACTTGTTTTTATTGTTTGCACCAACTGATACGACTCAGAGTATAATAGCTTTGTCATTTTATATCGCTGTTTCAGCTGGTTAGAGCTATACTAGAATTAGTGACAATTTGGCAGCGTTAATAGTTTCTATTGTACAAATCTCCCAACCATGTCGTCTCGGTTGATGTCTTCTGATTAAGTTCAACTGGACATACAGACAATATGGCCTATTCTTTCTAAACACACTACGTAAAGAGCGCTTTCTGTTTCCTTTTGTGATATGACTTACACAGTTTATACGTAGCGATCTTATGTTGGATTTTGGTCTTGTACTAGCTCTAGAATCTGTTGCCAGTAAGAAGGTCTTCTATATTTTCCATTTCCATTTTGTTGTTTCTTTTTTACTCGATCTATCTGGAAAGCTTCAATTCTGTGATTTAAAATAAACTTTTTAAATAAGGAAAAGTTACTTCGTAATTTATACCGAATTATTTTTGTATTATTGAAGTG
>NC_042998.1:190056171-190083671 GCF_006345805.1 Octopus sinensis | reverse complement strand
TTATCTTCTGGGGAGATATACAATAATCAGCTCACCGGAGCGACCATAGGCACCAAGACGTGTATGAATTATCCCAATTAGGTCCAAATTTTCGCCCCGTACTCTGGCCTCATCCCTGTGCTATACAGTAGTTATATCCACGACATTAATGGTGTCTCCTCACTCAATCAGAGACTAACACACATCCTTCATCTTTTTTGTTAACACTTTCTACAGCGCACTAGAATCCATTTGCAGCACCTCGATTGCCTTCAAGAATTTCGGTGATATCTGTGATTAATCAACACTCCTACCTATCCACATCCTTATATATAAATCAACTGAGAAGGCGGCGAGCCGGCAGAAACGTTAGCGCGCCGGGCGAAATGCTTAGCTGTATTTCGTCTGTCGTTACGTTCTGAGTTCAAATTCCGCCGAGGTCGACTTTGCCTTTCATCATTTCGAGGTCGATAAATTAAGTACCAGTTACGACTTAATCCGTTTGTCTGTCATTGTTTGTCCCCTCTGTGTTTAGCCCCTTGTGAGTTGTAAAGAAATAGGTATTTCGTCTGTCGTTACGTTCTGAGTTAAAATTCCGCCGAGGTCGACTTTGCCTTTCATCATTTCGAGGTCGATAAATTAAGTACCAGTTACGACTTAATCCGTTTGTCTGTCCTTGTTTGTCCCCTCTGTGTTTAGCCCCTTGTGAGTTGTAAAGAAATAGGTATTTCGTCTGTCGTTACGTTCTGAGTTAAAATTCTGCCGAGGTCGACTTTGCCTTTCATCCTTTCGGGGTCGATAATTAAAGTACCTGTTTTGCACTGGAGTCGATGTAATCGACTTAATCCCTTTGTCTGTCCTTGTTTGTCCCCTCTATGTTTAGCTCCTTGTGGGTAGTAAAGAAATATATATATAAATCAACTGACTCTCAACTTCTTCCCAACACACTTGCACCATCCACGTTGCTCCAACGGCAAAAACTCTCACTTTAATTGTTTTTGCAGTAGGAGCAATGTTTCGAGGATCGACGATATTCCCAGCCCGCCGTGGACGTTGCACACCACCAAGTCCAGACTTTTAAACTTGCCACCACTCTTCTTCCGTACACCCCGCCGCCCGACAACTGCTTCCTCCTTTCTCTTCCCCTTTACCTTTCACTATGATACACGACAGTTTCATTACCCGATCATCCACAACTTCCATCTTCTACTGTTCGACGCTGTCATTTCAACATCCCTTTTCTTCAAGCGTATGACGTAAAAAAATAAAAAGGAACCGTCTGCTCAAAAGTTCTTTCGTCTCTTGCCAAACCCAACTAGGAACCGCCACCTGCCAGCTCACCCTACGCAATATTTGTTCCAATATCTCCAACATTATCACTGTGCATGACCCCATGTTCAATGTTCAAGTTTTCGACCGTCGTTTGCACTTCTAACAATCTGCCGTGAAGCTTCATTTGAACTTCTCTATCCTTTAACTACCTATCCACTACCATTTTATAGCCAGATGGAGATACAAAAACTTGGAGAATAACGGGTCATGTTGCAAGTTAGGACTTCTACTCCCAGCAATATGATCTCTCATCTGCATTACCTCTAATTCCTTCATCCATCGCAAGCCCATTCTTTGTCGCGCATAAAAGCTATGTGCATTTCTTGCATATTTTTACTGTTCCGCTTACATAGCGTATTTGCATTGTGCATGTCAACTGGTTGATTTCTTGTTCTAAAACCTCATGTTTTTCATGTAGTATATATATATAATATATATATATATATATAATATATATTATATATATATATATATATATATATATGTGTGTGTGTGTGTGTGTGTGTGTGGATATGTATGTATATTACTTATACATATAGACACACATATATGTATATGCATACATCAATTATAAATCATGCAAAATTCTTATAGGTATAGTTAATAGACAAAACGGATCTTTTCGGTTTGAACGGCAGTTTTTTCTAGCTGTGTCATATGAAATTGTCACCCATAATTATGACCCTAGTATCGATCTATTGCATTTCAATCTGTTTTAGGGTTAGGGTTAGTTAGGGTTAGGGTTAAGGTTAGAGTTAGGGGTGGGGGGAAGGGTATCGTTTTTTCTTCACAAATGTAAATAAACCCAATCTGTTTCTTAAACGAGGGACATATTCATACGGCACAGAATGTTTTTTACCTCAATGTACGTCACTGATTGGTTGAAATTGCAGAAATTGAAGAAAAAAAACAAATATCTTACAAACTATAGAATTTTCTCAAGAAAGCCAAGAGAAAAAGATGTTTTATAAACACATTCTACCAGTATACGAAGTTTAAAATTTTTTAGCTACCTAGAAATTATGTTAAAAACTGCCGTTCAAACCGAAAAGATCCGACAAAACTAATAAAAATAATAATAATGATGTGTTTAATTACTTGTTTGATTAATGTAACGCTATCAATATATAACGTCACAGTGACGGATCTACTTTCGTTGTATAAGATATTCAGAGAGTCTAACATGTTACTCTAACCCCAAATCGTGGAACAGCATAGCAACAACAAGAATACAGAAGTCTTTCTGAAAGTATGAAGAATAAATTTGTGTATATAGCTTCAGTATTCACTGTAAGACTTAAGCTTTCAGCAGAGTTTGGCTCTCAGCATACGCTTAGACATGTGGATATGACGGATGTAAGGTTGCAATGTCAAGACTTTATAATCGCCAGCGACCGACACAATTTTAAGGCTTCTAAGGCATGAAATGTAACACAAGAACGCATCAATTCCAGTGGCAGAAGGTCAAGAAGGAAAGTAAGTGTGATGTTTTGTAGACAATATTTCGAATTTTATTCACTGACTCAGTTCAGTTACTCTAATCTTGTATCAGTTGGCAAAGTGCCAATCAAATTCCCGCAGTTATATGGATCTTTCAGACAGCTAAAATAGAAGACTAAAATGAATTTCAGTAAGAGCGCATAATGTGTTTACCCCCGACTGACAGCAGAATGTAGAATGTCCGGTGACTGGAATGGCATCGGCAACAAATATGCATATAACAAAAAAAAAAAATTAATGTTGAAAATTAATATAATAAATTTGGTTAACATTTGATCGTAACCTTAAAAGTGAAATGAATAAATAAATATAATGCATGATTATAAGGTTAAAATTACAGCTGTTATTCATATAAAATATTTCTAAACACGCAATTTATGAATAAAATATCAGATATACAGAGAATAAATAAAGAAAATAAAAGCACACACACACACAATCAAAACTAATATGGAGAGATATTTAACTGCATTCTTCATGCAGCACCTTCTAAAATATTTATATTATTAAAAAATAAAATGACGTATAAAAGAAGTAAAAAGTAAAGATAATAAAAAAAAAATTTTGTACAAGGAGTTGAATTCTTAGTCGCAACTTAGAAGCTGAATAAGTTGCTGCTGCAAATTACTCTCCCTACCCCCTCTCTCTCTCACTCCTTCTTTCTCGCTTTCTTTCTTTGTGTGTGTGATAGTCATCTCTGTCTTGACTTACATAACTTAAGAAGGAAGACAAATACATCAGCAAATGTTATTGATGCTCTATTGGAACTTTCTTTGATATATGTCGGAAGACAGTGTATACGATTTTATCTATTTTATACCAATATATTACTGGTATTTTTGTTCCGAACAGCGATAGAGATAAAGAGGGCGAGAGAGTGACTGTGTGGTAAGTAGCTTGCTTACCAACCACATGGTTCCGGGTTCAAGTCTCACTGCATGGCACCTTGGGCAAGTGTCTTCTACTATAGCCTCGGGCCGACCAAAGCCTTGTGACGGGATTTTGTAGACGGCAGCTGAAAGAAGCTCGTCGTATATATATGTATGTGTGTATGTTTGTTATCGCCATATTAATATGGCAGTCTTATAGATATAAGGTTATAATGGACACAGTTTGTGTGTCAAATAGCTAGCTTAAGGCGATGCCCTCATGGAGCTAATCAGCGACAGCTTTAGTCTTATATCTATAAGACTGCCATATTAATATGGCGATAACAATTAATTTCCAGTAACGCTGCCGTAATCTCTTTTAGAGAGACTTAGTAATTTTAATATATATATATATATATATATAATATATATATATATACGAGTGGTGTTCCCCCCCCCTTATTTTGCACCTATGTGCATACTGGCATGTGTGTAAGTTGTGTGTATGTATGTGTATGTATGTATGTTTGTGTGTTCGTGTGTGTGTGTGTGTGTATGTGTCTGTTTATGTGTGTGTGTGTGTATGTGTGTGTGCGTTTGTGAGTAATCATGTAAGAATTTACCAGTCAGAATAAAATGCATTCATATATTGTCAATGGAGTTGGTATATTAATCAAAGTATACAGTATTATAGAGCCATTACAACCGATCTTACCTATCGGTTTTGCGCTGGGTTAGGGTTAGGGTTAGATAACTGAACGTTTAAGTAAAACTGTGCACAATTCTGCTGTCTGTCATGGAAGAATGTGTGTGTGTGTGCGTGTGTGTTTGTGTGTGCCTACATGCATCTACGTGTATGTGGAAGGAAATATTGAATAATGTCCCGGGTGTAATATCCCCCAAAATAAGATGAAATGGTTATAGCTGGAAGGCCTTTAATAATTTCAATCAAGGTTGATATGAGAGCGAACGAACGCCACCAATACCCCACAACCACCACATGAAAACCATCATAGCAAAACGTTTGTACTGATTGACTTATTTACAGAACGCAAGGAAACATTTGGCTATGTTGCTATTGGCTGCTTAGAAGCAGTAAACAAATTTGAATATATCAAGAAATAACAACAGTAACTGCAATACGAATTGTGACGTTTTCTAAGACAGGAAACCACATATTTTGGGGCTGTGGAAAGTTTAATCAATAACTAACATGGCTGCTGGAAAATACTTCTGAGGAGTATTCTTCATACAAAATATAACTATGCACAGTAGGTCTGACACAAGTAATATAGTGAACTGAAAAACTACAGTTAACGGTGATTTATAAAACTATTCATAAGCAAAAACTCCCTTTAAATGTGTTTAAAATATATAAATGAGGAGTAAGAGAAGTAATTTCAATAAAATTAATCTACTATTTTACTATTTTACAATAAGAATACAAAATACAAAATAGCTTATCGTTAGTAAGGAGAGACACACAAATAAGGAAGAAGAAAGCAAAGGACCACTGATGAGGTCACAGAAGTGTGACAAAAGAATTCTGGCCGAAATAAGATTAAGATTAAATGAAAAAATAAATAAAGCTGAAGCAAATTAATACCAAATATATAGTGCGTGTTTTTTTATTGGCTAAACTGGCAACATGACCATTCCTAAATACAAAACAAATCTACTATTTTCTTTTCTAATAATCCTATTTCCGTAAAAAATTTCACCCAGGCGTTACCCATTATAATTCGTCTTGGCCTAACAGCCTTTAATGTTTTGTCTTCGTCGATTGTTTACTCTGTACGTCCACTCTGTCATTATTTGTTCGTCCTAAGTGCTAACTCTCCATGAATTTTATATTTTTAAAAATTTCTGGATGCTGCTGTCTTATGAAGTTTTCCTACATTGTCGTTAGAAGAACGACATAGGAGTAATAAACAGTCTGACAACCGATGAGGTGTTTTCTTTTGGTATTTTGTACTGTACTTTCCTCTCATGTGTTTACATATTTTTTACTCGTTGGTGATGTCCTGGTGTGTATTTTTTATGTTATATATATATATAATATCAGGATAAACACGTACGTGTACGACTCGCACTGCATGCTGGCTAACATATCACCATAAAAATAACATGCGCCGTATACGTGCAAATAAACGAAAGATTCATGAAACGGTTCAATAGATATATATTTAATATTTTATATATATATAATTTATTATCTTATATATATATATATTGTTCGACAATATAACACACACTCATACATACATACATATAAAGATATATATATATATATATATATATAATATATATATATATATATATATATAATAATATATATGATGTTGTGTGTGTGTGCAAAGAGAGAAAGAGAGAAACAGAGGGAAGGTAATAGTGTTGATTATGAATATTACTAATGTGACTGAGGGATAAATATTTTGGGGGAGTGTTTTGCACATTATAATACAAACATGCTAGAGTCTCACATATGTAATACACTGAGCTGAATATCTTCGATCAGCTGAAGTTATTCAAACCATAAGTAAACAATATTACCTTCTCTATGAATGTGTCTGGAACATATTTGATTTGTAGAAGGACCGTTTCCACTGCGGTTTGTGATTGAGGAAAATTTTCGCTTTATGCAAGAAGTGTTAAAACATCAACAGTCATTTCGTGGCGCCCTCTGGTGGGACGGTGATTGCATTTCAAGCTTGTTGCGTATGATCAGCACGGTGTACAGGAAGTGAGACAACCCTGAAACAATTCAGGGAGTCCTTTCACCCCTTTGATATGGTTCGATAAATTAAAGTACCACTCAAGTGGCTTTGCTCAACTCCCATCAAAATGTCTTTAATCCTAATATTTGTCATCGACTGGTAGAATCTTTAAAGCATAAAGCAACAAGCCTTAGCTGCGGTTCTTTACACTCCGAGTTCAAATTCTACTGATGTCGGCTATGCATTTCATTGATAAAATACGGCACTAGTCAACGACGGGTGCATTATTTTATCATCAACTATATTATCGTCTATACCCCTCGCACCAAACTTCTAGCCTTTCCCCTATCTGGAGGCTCCCTGTATCAGTAGGACTTCATCATACATCTTCATATATCTTAAATACTTTGTAAACATTTTTCTTATCTTATCCCTCCTCTCCCTTTCTGCCTTTCATCTTTTTATGTAACTCTGCTATAGATTGTAAACTATCCTTCTAATGTACCTTTCGCAGGATGCCCTTGTGGCAAATAAAAATCATCGTTATTATTGTTATTATCGGGGAGGCAGTAGTAGAAATTGTACTTGCTTCTTCTTCTTCGTCCCTTTCTTCTTCCTCTTATTCTTCTTATCCTCTCCTTGTCGTCGTCGTCGTCGTCAGCCTTCTTCTTCTCCTCCCCTCCTTCTCCTTCTACTTGTATTATGAATAAATCCTCTTTTACTGACAAAGAAAAATCTACAATAAAACAAACAAATATTCAAAAACAAAGAAAGATGCGGACAAAAAAACAAACAAAACAAAACAAACAAACAAAATGGAAAAGAAAACCCTAACAATGTCTGGGAGTGGCAAGAGGGGACGTTACAACAGCATTTATCAAAAAGTGGATTACATGTTAGGTATTTATTACCAGATGGAAAAGACAGTAGTTGGGATAACAGATGCAAAGAACATGAATAGGGAACAAGCACTGAATAAAGCAACGATAGTCCATAATAATAGTAATAATAATAATAATAATAATAATGATGATGAATAATAATAATAATAATAATAATAATAATAATAATAATGATAATGACTACAAAGACGATGGTGATGGTGATGATGATTTCATTTGACATCAAGGAGACGGATGAGGAGGACAACCACAAATAACAACAACATCAGCAACTACAACAAATTGGAAGATAAAACAAAGCCAGAGAAAAATAAGACAAAGCTTTAAAGCAGTTGATCAGCAAGGAGAGGCTAATGAGATTAACAAATGAGACGAAGTTACAAAAGAAATCATGAACTTGAAAGATTTAAAAATAGCTAAAAACATCAGTCAAAAGGACTTTAGTAAACAGAGAGAAGGTAATGGCGAATGGAGAAAGAAGAACAAAAACAAAAAGAAAAGAAAGAAAAAACCCCACGAGGATGACATACAAGACCGCATTTAGAGAAAGGTCATCAACTATTAGGTCGATAAATCCCCTTCTTTCAATTGATGCCAGCCAGATCAGTGGTTTTGGTCGAGGCCTCCATCAACCTCTGTCTACAACGAACTTTGTTGTCTTCGTGAATTGCTGCTCGTAACACGGAAAGACAGCAGAAGAGACCCGTTACACCCCATCTGTGTGTTGCTTCGCATCATTATTGCTGCTACGTTTGTTGTTGTTGTTGTTGTTGTTGTTGTTCTTCTTCTTCTTCTTCTTCTTCTTCTTCTTCTTCTTCTTCTTCTTCTTCTACTTCTTCTACTTCTTCTCCTCCTCCTCCTCCTTCTTCTTCTGCTTCTTCTTCTCTTCCCCCTCTTCCTCTTGTTCTTGTTCTTGCTATTCTCCTTTACCTCCTCCTCTTCTTCTGCTTCTTCTTCTTCTTCTTCTTCTTCTTCCTCTTTTTGCTCTTCTTCTTCTTCTTCTTCCTCTTTTGCTCTCTTCTTCTTCTTTCTTCTTCTTCTTCTTCTTCTTCTTCTCCTCCTCTTCCTCTTGTTCTTGTTCTTGCTCCTCTTCTTCTTCTTTTCTTCTTCTTGTTCTTGCTCTTCTTCTTTACCTCCTCCCCCTCCCATCATCATCATCATCATCATCATCACCACTACCATCACCACCATCATCATCATCATCATCATCATCATCATCATCATCTCCTCATCCTAGTGGCTGAAAAGAGAAAAGTGGAATTCAGACACGGTATTAGACACAAATGCCAAATTTTTGCAAAAGTGTGGAGTCCGCTAAACGCAGCTAAGGCCCAGCTGATACTAAACCAATAAAAAAAAAGAAATGAATAAATAAATAAATAAATAATAAATAAAAACGGATTGCAGTCCGCCATAAGTAATTTTTATAAGACATGAAGAGATTTAAGTTGTATAGATCTTCAGTGTAAGTGGCATAGGTTCATTTAATTCAGAACTGAAATATCAATGTTTTGCCACCACGTACAAAATGCCTTTTCCTCCAACATTGCACCATTACTTCCAGATTTGTCTGAGTTTTGTTTTTCAGGATCATATGTTCGGTCTAAAGATTCTCCACAACTCATTCGTCAATGCTCTCACGCTTTCCGTATAATTTAGTGTCCCTGCACAAAGGCAACCTCCTTTCAGCACTCAGATCAGCTACCATCTCGAATATCTTTTACCTTTTACCGGTTTCAGTTATTAGACTACGACCATACTGAATCGACCCCAGTACTTATCATTCTTTAAGTCTGGTACTTATTCTATCGGTCTCTTTTGCCGAACTGCTAAGTTACGGGGATGTGAACATAACAATACCGGTTGTCAGGCGGTGGTGTGAATGACCCTCTTCTCCACATACACACACGGCTACATTCTTTCAATTTCCGTTTATCAAATCCACTGACAAGGCTTTGGTCAGCCTGAGGCTATAATAGAAGATACATAAGGCGGTGAGCTGGCAGAAACGTTAGCACGCCGGGCGAAATGCGTAGCTGTATTTCGTCTGTTGTTACGTTGTGAGTTCAAATTCCGCCGAGGTCGACTTTGCCTTTCATCCTTTCGGGGTCGATAAATTAAGTACCATTTACGCACTGGGGTCGGTGTAATCGACTTAATCCGTTTGTCTGTCCCTGTTTGTCCTCTCTGTGTTTAGCCCCTTGTGGGTAGTAAAGAAATAGGCATTTCGTCTGTCGTTACGTTCTGAGTTCAAATTCCGCCGAGGTCGACTATGCCTTTCATCCTTTCGGGGTCGATAAATAAAGTGCCAGTTTCCCACTGGGGTCGATATAATCAACTTAATCCGTTTGTCTGTCTTTGTTTGTCTCCACTGTGTTTAGTCCCTTGTGGGTAGTAAAGAAATAGGTATTTCGTCTGTCGTTACATTCTGAGTTCAAATTCCGCCGAGGACGACTTTGGGGGTCGATAAATAAAGTACCAGTTTCGCACTGTAGTCGATATAATCGACTTAATCCGTTTGTCTGTCCCTGTTTGCCCCCTCTATGTTTAGCCCCTTGTGGGCAATAAAGAAATATATAATAGAAGACACTTGCCCAAGGTGCCACGCAATGGTACTAGACCCGGAGCCACGTGGTTGGGAAGCAAGCTTCTTACCACAGAACATTTGACTATTTGCATTTCGTCTTCAACACAAAAGGCGAAGCAGCAATTGCTTGCACGTGGTCTTATCTAGTTGAGCTACTGTTTCTGTTATTACTGCTTTAGTTGCAGAAGCTATGGTATTTCCATTTCTGTAGATGCTTTGGTTATTGCTGTTCGTATCGAAGCTGCTTCTGCTACTGCTGCTACTACTGCTGTTGCTACAACATAGTTTGATGTCTTTCTTATCTTAGTTGTTAGTTGCTATGACGCCTCCATGTCACCCTTCATCTCTGTTTTGCTAACAGAATCTGTCATGTTGATATATTTATGTATTTATTTATTTATTTATTGTCAGCGAAGGACGAACGAAGAAAACAAAAAATAAAGAAAAGAAGAAAAGGGAAGAATCTTTTAAAGGTGAAAACTGAAGACTGTCCGTCTTTCCATACTTTGGCACCTCACCTTAAAAATTAAAAAAACAAAACTTCAGCAGCTGTCGTTTGACGTTACAAAATATTTGGTCTAAATTTTTCAGCGCTCAAAACGCGAGAGCTCGCACTCACACAGACTCACACACACACGCACACACACACACACACACACACCACACACACACACACACACACACACACACACACACAGACAGACTCACACTGTCTGTTTGTCTGCCTGTCTTTCTCTGTCGCCTTCTCTTTCTCTCGCTGTTTCTTTTAAAAAGAGATTGAATGAATCTCCCCACAAATTCACAATGAATAATATAAAACAATATTAAAATATAATATCAATAATAATAATAATAATCTTCTTTTAACAAAGGCACTAGGCCAAAAGTTTTAGGCGACGGCAATAATGATTTCTACTTGACTGGTTCATTATTTTATCTACTCCAAGGCGGCAAGCTGGCAGAAACGTTAGCACGCCGGGTGAAATGCTTAGCGGTATTTCGTCTGCCGTTACGTCCTGTGTTCAAATTCCGCCGAGATCGACTTTGCCTTTCATCCTCTTGGGGTCGATTAAATAAGTACCAGTTACACACTGGGATCGATATAATCGACTTAATCCGTTTGTCTGTCCTTGTTTGCCCCCTCTGTGTTTAGTCCCTTGTGGGCAATAAAAAAAGAAACGTTAGCACACCGGGCGAAATGCTTAGCGGTATTTCGTCTGTCTTTACGTTCTGAATTCAAATTCCGCCGAGGTCGACTCTGCCTTTCATCCTTTAGTGGTCGATAAGTTAAGTACCAGTTGCGTACTGGGGTTGATCTAATCGACTGGGCCCTCCTCCAAAATTTCGAGCCTTGTGCCTAGAATAGAAAAGATTATTTTATCTACTCCAGAAAGATGACAGCTAAAGTTGACTTGGTGGGATTTGGTCTTAGAACGTTAAGAGCCGGAGTAAACACGGCGAGGCGTTTTGTCCGACGTTCTATAGATTCTTCTGATCCAGAGGGTAGATTTTAGCCTATTTAAGCGACCCCAGTATTAGGCAAATTCTTTATTTTATTGACCCGGAAGGATGAAAGTAAAAGATTTGAACTTAGAACATAAAGAGCAAATACGACAAGGCATTTTCCCGACATGAACGATTCTGCCAGTTCACCGACTTTAAACATGATAATCATTTTAATAACAACAATACTTCTTTCTACTATAGATAGAAGGCCTGAAATATTCCAGGGAGTGACTGGTCGATTGATTGCATCGACCCCAGTACTCAGCTTGTGCTTATTATATTGAAGAAGGATGAAAGCAAAGTTAACTTCTCTGCCCTAGGTGTACGGAAAACACTCGGCGAGAAACGGAAGAAAATTTGAAGAAAGAAGGAAAAAAAATAATAACGGGGATGAGTATGATGGTGAGCAGGATGAAGTGATGATAAATTGATAACATCTGAAAAGATACGATTCCCATAATATATGGTACTAAGAGAAAGATAAAAAGAAATACAGAGAACTATATAATTAAATCCCTAAAACTTAGACATATACAGCATGCAGAAAATAGAGCGTCTCAATATTGTATATGTATGACATAATCTACTATTATTTTTCTCGATCCTAGAAAAGGCGGTGAGCTGGCAGAATTGTTGGCACGCGGACAAAATACTCAGCTGCATTTCTCCTGGTTTTACGTTCTGTGTTCATATGTCGCTGAGATCGACTTCGCCTTTCGAGATCGATAAAATAAGCACCAATCAAGCACTGGGGTCGATCTAATCGATTTAAATCCTCTTCCGAAATCCCAAACTTTGTGCCTACAGTAGAAACAATTTTACACGATCCAATTGTCACAACAAAAATGCTTTTCATCATGAGCTAAGGCTGGACAAAAGCAACAACTACAAATGTAAAAGGTTTGGCTATGAAATTAATATCCACCATTGTCAGGAATACGACACAAGTAAATCCAAATATCCAGCAGTGATGATAGTATACAATCTCTCGATAATGTATTTCTGACAGGATGGAAATGTACTTCACACAAATTTGAAATACTATTACTAAATAAGATGTCGTGCACTCAACCTGCAATGTAGACATAGGAGCCATCTCAGCCAGTGAAAGGAGTCTCAAAAACAAAAATTTAAAGCCGGAATTTAGCTCTAGCTGTATTTCTATCTGAATAATCATGGTATTTCTACAACCACATAACTGTCTGTTTTTATCTCCCAAACACTCCATATCTGCTATCATGGCTGTTGTAACAGAGACAAACATAAGTAAGAAAAACATCTACTTATATTACAATATTGCCAATCTGTGAATCTCATAGACGTACGAACCCGTTTTTATGATCATTTTATATCATATTATCATTCACAGTAACATAATATCAGCTAATTACATTCGTTTTGTGTTTTCTATTAGAACTTACATTGTTTATATTCCAGCCTTAAATAATGTTATATTTGGAAGTTTATGTAGCATAAAATACTTATCGATCTTTATTTTTGTTTATTTTAACTTAAATATTAAAATGCATTTCTTGTATTTAAATACATTTCTTTCTAGAAGAAACTTACGTTGGGGACATAATAGATGCAAGCAGCTTCGTACAGTTGGAAAGTTTAAACGTTTTATTATGTGCTAAGTGCTAAATGACCCCGCCCACATGTCTTTCTTCAAAGTCACGTTTCTAACTGCTTTGACGTATATTGACAAGGTGATGGCTGAGTCTCTGAAAGCATTAAACTTTTATCGCTAGCATTCTGATGTTTCGTCCCCGTAACACTTAAAAGGATGTCGTTTGCCCTTTCTACAATTCAATTTTGGCATATGCTTCCAAATTATCAATGCTTTTTATTCACAGGACTGTCAACGGCTGGTTTGACACACTTCCACGTCGACTCTTTAATGTATTACTTTCCACCATCTATTTCTCACAATGCTTTATGCATCTTTGCTGCACTTGGCCTCTGGCTACTTCGACAGAACTGGTCATTCCCGCTCATTAGATATCACACTTCTAGATTATCTCAATTCTCATCTATTTTGTTCATAATGCGAGAAATTTAACCCCGTTTATATATTTGATTAAGCACATCAGTGCTTAATCAAATATGTATTTTGGAGTTAACTGCGGATGCTTGTAACGAAAATAAAGTAAGTTTAACAAATTATCAATTTATTTAAACAAAATAAAACAGAATTATAAAGAAATGAATTTCAAACTTTAAAATTTACACAGAACAATTGATTTTAGTTTAATGCTATTATTTAGAAGATAATGAAATATCAAATATTTGAATTCAAGAAAAATATTTTAAAATATCGTTTAAATGTGAAGTTCATTACTATGATGTTAAAATAACAGTAAATAATCATACTACTATTACTACTACTACTACTTCTTCTTCTACTACATGTAGAGAACTTAAATAAATATTAATGTATGAAACGAAAAAGAAATACTGGTAACTGAAAGTTTGCTATTGTGGATCAGATATAAGATTGATGAAATGAAAACTTTAAATAAACATTTCGTGTTTGTAAATGTTCTACTTAAGATTGATCTTGGCAAATACTAAAGCAATTAATAAACGATCTACCATAGAACTATACGAGTGGAATTGCTTTTCTCTGTTTATTTTACTATTTATTTAAAAAAAAGAAGAAATCAGTATATAAAAAATATGCAAGTTATATATATATATATATATATATATATATGTGTGTGTGTGTGTGTGTGTGTGTGTGCGCGTGCGTGTGTGTGTGCTTACATATGAGTGTGTGTATCATCTATCTATCTGCCTGTCTGTTTGTCTTCTGTCCGTCTGTCTGTCTGCCAATGTAAATATATATGTGTGTGTGTGCATGTAGATGTATATGCATATGTGTGTGTGTGCATGATGCATGTGTATACCTGTGTGTATGTGTGTGTGAGTGTGTGTGTGTGTGTGAGAGAGAGAGAGAGAGAGAGAGAGTGTGTGTGTGTGTGTTGTGTGAAGGATATAATGATTTCTTTTGACTAGACAGGAGGTTAGCTTTCTTGGAGAAAGGTTGTTGAGTGAACCGATTCCAGAACTTATTTTGTTGTTCTCAACGGAAACATAAAGTGCAAAGCCGTATTGGATAAAATCAATCTAAGAAAATATTTCATAAAAAAATATACCTCGAATGAGAATTTGTCTAATGGCTAATATGTGAAATTGTGATAATACAAAACGGTATATGCATTACCAAGAGATAATATATATGTGTGTTTATACTTATATATATGTATATAAATAGGCATGTATGTTTGCATGTATATATGAGCATATTTGTGCCTAGTAGTGCTATTTTCTGTGTGTTATATAAGTCCCAGTGCTTATGGTATTATTTGGCATTGCTGTGTGGTTACTATCTATGTTTTCCTGATGTATTTTTCATTTTAAGTCTCCTATTTCTATTTCTGATATTTTTTGTTTTGAGAATATATCTCCGTATGTTAGCTAGTTTATTAGGGTTCATTGCTGTATCCAAATCTCTATCGAGGTTATTTTTCTTCCTGATTTTATATGTATATGATGTTATGTTTTCGTTCTATGGGTGGAGCACTGCTGCAAAATAAGCGTGTACAATTGAAATACATTCCTCCCGTGTCCATTTATGCTTTTTAAATTTTATTTGTGGGACATGAAGAATAACCCCTGACCCTTTATTTTGATGGTCATCATTTTCGTAGGGTACCGGTCCGTTAATTTCCGGTGTTAAATGGTTTTGCACGTATAGTCTTTCGTACTTTTTGTGTAACAAGTATAAAGTACGTACTTCTCGTCTGTTATCCTCGGATTAAATAATACAGGTATTATTTTATTCATTATTTTCCCTTTTTTTTTGTATGGTGGCTGGGGACGGAGACGGTCTGATGTTGATCGGACCGTTATGTAACGAGCGTGTCTAGACGTGTTGTGCGAGTGATGGAGATGATACACGGTTAAAATACATCAATGAGTATTACTTACTCAGATATAGTCTAACACTATCATCATCATCATCATCATCATCATCATAACCATCATCATCATTAAATATTATTATTATTATTATTATTATTATTATTATTATTATTATTATTATTATTATTATTATTATTATTTCAGTTAACGTGTAGTTGATTCACAGATTCATTAGAGCGATGAACATCGTTTTTGTAGAATTTGTTTTGGTTCTTTATTTTCCGAGTTCACATCTAGTCAGGATCAACTTTGCCTTTAATCCGTCCAGGGTCGATAACATAAAGCGCTAATCAAGTACTGACATCGATTTTATTCATTAATATATTCATTAATATATTCCCCAATATGTGTAACCTTGTTACGTCTTCAACGTGATTTTATTCTCCATGTTGTATTCAAATTAATCAAAGTTATACTCAGGTGCTTAGGTAGTTGATATGTATGAAAGTTAAGGGTTTGGGCTATTTTTCTGTATCATTAAAAATTTTTTTTTCATATTTTGAGTGGTTACTGTTTTCAATCTGCAAGCTATGGCTATCTGAAATTTTAGGTCTTGAGAATATCTCAATTTCGAAGTCATTAAAAATAGCTCTCTTTCCAGCATTTTTCTATCTCGATGTAAGAACGCAATATAAAAATTTATTACCTGTTCATTATTACGTGAGAGTAATTCAGCCTACTGCAACAAATAATTTATCCGTAAACAAAATTAAAATAAATAATTGAATAACTATGGAAGTAGCAATGCATTAGCTTTTCTTATAAATATAGTGAAAATGTATGTATGTATGTATGTATGTATGTATGTATGTATGTATGTATGTATGTATGTATGTATGTATATATTTATCTCGATAGATAGATATATAGATAGATGGATTGAAGGATAGACAGATAGCTAGATATAGATATATAAATATAAAAACAGAGGCACCAGGGTCATATTATATATATATATATATATATATACCTGTATAGATACATATAGATACACACAAACGTAGTTATATAAATGCATTCAAGAATATTTATTTACTTATATGTATGTACCCACATATATTCACATACACAGTAGCATGTATACATACAGAAAGAGAGTATATATATATATACATATGGCTACATAGATGAATGTACATAAAAGCTAATATACATAATCGTGTATATAAATCCTTAAAAATGTTTTAGCCCGAAGGCCGCGGCCATGCTGGGGCACCACCGCTGATATATATATATATATATATATATATATATAAATATATATGCATATATATATGCATTCATATATACACATATATACCTATAATATAGATATATGTATACACATATGCATACCTTACATACATACAAATATATAAATGCATATAAAAATATGTACATATTCGTGTGTATATATATATATATATGTGTATGTATGTATAATATAAACACATACATGCACAGGCACATATATTGATTAGCTTCTGTCTTTTTTTTCCTCTTTCCTTGAGGTAGAGAGAGGGAGGGAGAGAGAGAGGTAGAAGAGAGAGAGAAAGTGAGAGAAACTAATTATATTATGAAGATTAAAAAAAATCTATATTTTAAATTACAGAAAACGTCGTTAGAATTCGGAAACTTTTATGAAATTCTAACGAAATATGAGCCAATTAATGTATAAATAAGTATAATTGAATTTTTAAAATATTGAAAGATTCAACAATTTAGAATTTTTTTTTCTTTGTTTTAATTTCAAAATGCTCTGGAATGGTATTATATCGTTGTTTCCTTTGCTATTTAAGTATTGTGACGGTTTCATACAACAACACGTTGAGTGGTTGGAATAAATGGTAAAAGTAAATATGCGAAAAAGAAAAAAAGAAAAAAATTGGGGAAAGGAAGAAAAATAGCCGATTTCCAACTCAGTAAGAGAAAAATTATTCAAGTCTGAATTTATCATCAAGTAAATGCAATGATATTGAAGTTAGAAATACAGAAATGTATGGAATTATAGTGAGAGTGTCTCAGAGCTCAGGAAGATGTAAAATTCGTAGCGGTAAAGGTGGTGGTAGTGGTGGTGGTAGTGTTGCTGTTGTTGGTGGTGGGGTAGTGTGTTGTTAGTGGAAAACTCTGTGTGTAGGATCAGTTTTTAATGTGTAGGAACTTGCATACACACACGCACACGTACAGAAATACTCGCAGAAGCCCAACAAATATATGCGAGTGTAAGCAATATATGTACGTGCACATACATACGCACATACACACGCACACACATATACAAATTTACATATATATGTGTATATATATTATATATATACGTATGTGCATAAATACAGGTAGGTATAGAAATGCTTATATAATGTGTATGTATATATAATATACAATGCATACAATTACAGACATATAAGCATATATATATATATATGTATATATATATGTATGTATATGTGTATATATATATGTATGTATATATATATATACATACATACATAAATATACATTGATAAAAATGGTAAGACAACAAAAGAATGAAAGAGACCTCGGTATTATGTGAATAGAGGAATTTATCTGTAAATGTAATATGTGACAATTATTTGGTAGCCATGTTTCGGATGCCGAAGTGGACTTTTTCCGATGGCCGGATAACTGAAAAGATGGCGGCGTAGATTTCCACCTCGGCATCCGAAACTCTGAGTTTTATCATGGCTACCGAATAATTGTCATATATTACATTTACATATATATATATTTAATCCAAACAAGAAAACACAGAAAAAAAGAGAAAAAAAAAGAGAAAAAATGGGAAAAAACACAGCAACGCAGGACGTGGAACAATTAAAGTATTATTGACGCTCAGGAAAGAAGGGAAGGAGGGTTTAACGTTTCGAGCGGAGCTCTTCGTCGGAAACAAGGAGAAGGAAAGATCCCAAGGAGGGAAGACAGAGGAGAAAATATTTGAGCTGGTAGTGCTCAAGAGATCACATGTTGAGCTGGTAGTGCTCAAGAGATCACATGTTGAGCTGGTAGTGCTCAAGAGATCACATGTTGAGCTGGTAGTGCTCAAGAGATCACATGTTGAGCTGGTAGTGCTCAAGAGATCACATATATATATATATATATATTCGTGTGTGTTCGTGTATGTATGTATATACAAATACATGCACAGGAGCGTGTATGCATATGTGTATTTCTCTATATGCATTTAGGGCTGACTGCTTCTGACGTTTTACGCTGCTATACAGAAATATGGACACAGCAATTCTCAGCTGATTTTGTCGTAGCTACTTCATCAAAAGACAAAATGTCGGTGTGTCACATCCTGAGTGACGTTGTTGAAACAGAACTTTCAATCTGTACCTGTAATCGAAACTAGATCTGTCTTTTTCTGTATATTGTTAGTGAAAGTCTATGAAAAAATATTTTTCTGTCGAAGAGAAATTGCTTTTTTAGAAATAGTTGTGTGTGGACCAGCCTTTCCAAGATGGTTCATACAATGATTAGAGACCTACTGAAACCTTTCTTTCGCCAAAAGCGTTTCGAGAGCGACGCAGTGTTTATCTTTGCGTATACGCTTGTTAGCTGTCTCTTTCATGAATTTTCTACCACACACGGCACGCGCGTACACGCACACACATAACCATACATAATATACTGTTTATCGTTAGTTTATATATGTATAAACACACACATATATATATGTATTTATAATTGTACGTATGCATGCATTCATGTGTATACATTTACATATACGCCACACACACACATACACACACACATTTGCGCATACTCTTTATTCTTTACTCTCTTTTACTTGTTTCAGTCATTTGACTGCGGCCATGCTGGAGCACCGCCTTAAGTCGAGCAAATCGACCCCGGGACTTATTCTTTGTAAGCCTAGTACTTATTCTATCGGTCTCTTTTGCTGAACCGCTAAATGACGGGGACGTAAACACACCAGCATCGGTTGTCAAGCAATGCTAGGGGGACAAACACCGACACACAAACACACACATACATATATATATATATACATATATACGACAGGCTTCTTTCAGTTTCCGTCTACCAAATCCACTCACAAGGCATTGGTCGGCCCGGGGCTATAGCAGAAGACACTTGCCCAAGATGCCACGCAGTTATATTATTTTTAAAATGAGTAAATATTATAAGTTTTCCTACTCTGGAGTATAAATTTACAATATTTACATCATTATCTTTTGATCGGACAGATTTCCGATCATTTCCAGGTATCCTATTCCAGAGTATGTATCTAGGTTCATATTTATTTAATTCCAGTTTGTGTTTGTGTACATATCTATTCCCAAATAAGCTACTTTATATCGAACCTAGATTAAACCCATAGAAACCTAACGCAGAGATTAAAACTGTAAATATGAATTCAAAAGATGAAATTAGGAGACGAAAGAATTGAATATCTTAGACATTTAGACGTGAAAAATATAGTTTATTAAAGCACGACATTCGTAATCTACTAATTAAATAGTAGATTACAAAATTTATAATATAATAAATTTAAATCTCTCGTAGAACTCCCATACATAACATGCTACATTTTACGATATTCGTCTCGATTTGGGGGCTGAAACTGTCTAAAAGTCTTACAATACAGGAGTGGCTGTGTAGTAAGTAGCTTGTTTACCAACTACATGGTTCCGGGTTCAGTCCCACTGCGTGACACCTTGGGCTAGTGTCTTCTACTATAACCTCGGGCCGACCAAAGCCTTGTGAGTGGATTTGGTAGACGGAAACTGAAAGAAGCCCGTCGTATATATGTATGTATATATATGCGTGTGTGTGTTTGTGTGTCTGTGTTTGTCCCCCTAGCATGGCTTGACAACCGATGCTGGTGTGTTTATGTCCCCGTTACTTAGTGGTTCGGCAAAAGAGACCGATAGAATAAGCACTGGGCTTACAAAAGAATAAGTCCCGGGGTCGAGTTGCTCGACTAAAGGCGGTGCTCCAGCATGGCCGCAGTCAAATGACTGAAATAAGTAAAAGAGAGTAAGAGTATACCATATGTAATGCTGTGTTGCACAGCTGCTAAAAGAGTGGATACTCTGTTATTATTCAATATATTAGACTTTAAGATTTAAATTTACATAAGGTGGTGAGCTGACAGAACCTTTAGCAGACCGGGCAGAATGCTTAGCAGCATTTCGTCAATTCCAAGTTTAAATTTCGCCTGGCTCGACTTCGCCTTCCATCCTTTTGGGATCGATAAAATTAATACCAGTTGAACACTGGGGTCGATGTAGCCAATTTATCCTCCCCCACGAAATTGCTGGCCTCGTGCCAAAATATAAAATGATATCTAATTTTATGTAAACTATAGGCACAAAACCTGGAATTTCGTGGGAGGAAACCTATTGAGTATATTGACTCCAGTGCTGGACTGGTGTTTATTTTATTGACTTCAAAATGAAAAGTCTGCCAGCTTCTCGCCTTATATTGATGCATAATAATAAGCTATCTAAAAACTAATAACTTGTTTTTCTCATTGATTGTGAGTGGGTGAGAATTTTTCAATCTAACACCATGTATTATTAGCAACTCAAATAATATTAATCTTGGTATTAAAGGTGGCTAGCTGATAGCATCGCTAGCAAGCTGGGTAAAATGCTTAGCGGCTTTTTAGTCTATACGTTTTGAGTTCGAATTCAACTGAAATTGACTTTGCCTTTTATTCTTTCGAGTCGATAAAATAAGTATCAGTTGAGCACTGGAGTCGATGTAATCGATTTATTTCCTTCCCCGAAATTCTTGGCCTTGTGCCAAAATTTGAAACTAATTACTTTTGATTTTAGTGAAAATAAGTGGTGCCCCAGCATGGCCACGGCCTTCGGGCTAAAACATTTTAAAGGATTTTTAAGGATTTAATAAGAGGCAATTTCACGGTAATTGAAACTGAGTTAGAATTTGTTAAGCATTCACAATTATCATTAAATTCTAAGCACACAGCTTGCCAAAGTATGAACCGCATTGTTCATTTACAAAAGTTAAACCTTCGTAAATGAAGAGAAATATCATGAAAAATATTCGTTAGAGTAAGCCTTTAAGTATGTAAATAAGGCACAACTGATTCAATGATATATATATATATATATATATATATATATATAGCATGCAAACCTTCGATGCAACCTTCTCCAATGCAGATCTTCGATGCAGATCTCCGAGGCAACCTTCTCCAATGCATATCTTCGATGTATCCTTGATCGATAGTACCCCTAGGGGGTGGGGATTAGGTCTAGATTGGGAGGTTCCTGAGCCCCCTTTCGCTAGGTTAGCTAAGGCTTAGGTTAAGGCTTAGTTGTGATCCGAACATAACCTCTTCTGACACAGAGGATCGGGAGCCCTTTTGAGCGTTCTATTTTCCTTGCTGGAAGGGCTCCCAAACCATGGGACAAGGGGAGGGGGTTAGATGATGGGGTTGGTGGTTTCGAAAGGGCCAGCATGCGCAACCTGATCGCTTCTGTCGGTCAAACTCCCAACCCATGCGTTTCCGTCGCGACACTGATTCTGCAGAATTGGGTTGTGTATTAAAACCAATTTTAAAGTATAAATATAGATTTTTTGAATCAGCAATGTTGTGTTCAGTTAGGTCTTATTTGGGGTGAAAAATCAATAAACTGATTCCTTATGGGGTTTTCTATTCAATCAGGATGAAAAATCGATAAACCGATTCCTTATAGGATTTCTCACTAAAATTGGTTACACCCCATTTTCAACCATTTTCAGTTTTTACCAATTTTGATGTATTTTGTTCACACTTGATGCCGGCGTTACTTAGGACTCATAGGATTTTTGAATGTTTTAAGTTCTCAAAAAATTAAAAAACAAAAAAAAAAAAAACAATCGATGAGTGGAAAAATCGATAAACCGATTCCTTATGGGATTTCCCAATCAAATTGTCTGCAACCCATTTTCAGCCATGCGTTTACCAATTTCAACGGATTTCGCTCAAATTTGACGTCGGTGTTACCTATTGTGGTTTGAAACAAAGCGCTTGATTAGCTCAATAATCCTAACTTAATCCCGGGCAACGCCGGGCATTACTGCTAGTATATATATATATATATATATATATATATATATATATATATATATATTATATATATTTACACCACACATGTATGTGATATTAATGTATGTATGTATGTATGTATGTATGTATGTATGTATCTATGTATGTATGTATATACATTCAAAATGTGATCGCATGTGTACCGTTGGCGATTTTTCCCCTCCGTCTCCCCTCTTTGGATATTTCTTTTTCCTATGTTTCTGACGAAGAGCTCCGTTCGAAACGTTAAATCCTCCTTCTTTCTTTTTTCCTGAGCGTCCAATAATACTATACTTGTTCCACGTCCTCGCGTTGTTGTGTTTTCCCTTTGTATTTTCATGTTTGGATTAACAATATATATATATATATATATATATATATATATATAATATATATATATAATATATATATATTATATATATATATATATATATATATATATATTATATATATATACATACATACACACGCACATATATAAATATATATATATATATATATATACACACAAATACATACCTGTGTGTTGGGGTGGGGTACGTATCAGTTATGAAATCAATACTCGTTCTGTAATATCTTTAGTTACATTGACTATTAATCGCAACTGGACAGAACAGATGGCAGCGTTGTTACAAGGGTTGACAATTAACTATAATTACATTTTGCCTTTTTACCTGAACAAAAGTCATGCAGCAATATGGCAACGAAAACTAAATTAACAATGGAGATAATTTCCATAGTAGACAAGAGGATTAAGAAGAAGAATGAAAAACAAGGTGTGTTACAGAAATTTATTGTTGCTAATTAATGAAGAATTATTAATGGCATAACTCATGAATATCGCCTGTTGATATTTCTTATTGTTTGGTATTATCTTATCCAGTATTGCTCAATATTGTCTTGTAACTATTTAAACGTCTTAGATATTAATTAAATATGAAAAAGACATTATCAGCTAACTTAGCTTTCCATAATGCAGCATTATAAAATATAGATAATAACGTGAATAATAGATCTATGTATAGTAATATGTAATAGCTTTTCAATTAATAATTTTCTAAACACTAGCCAAAATAGGTAAGTCATCCCTAAATATTTCAATTCTTGGTCAGATAGAATGGTGAATGCTGGTAGCTTCATGACAAATACAAAGTAGTTTTATTCCCTAAACATTTTATTCATTACCAGTATTATAACACCTCTCATTACATTATCTTTTTCTTACTCTTTTACTCTTTTACTTGTTTCAGTCATTTGACTGTGGCCATGCTGGAGCACCGCCTTTAGTCGAGCAAATCGACCCCAGGACTTATTCTTTGTAAACCTAGTACTTATTCTGTCGACTCTTTTGCTGAACCGCTAAGTTACGGTGACGTAAACACACCAGCATCGGTTGTCAAGCGATGTCGGGGGGACAAACACAGACACACAAACATACACACACACATATATATACATACATAGATACGACGGGCTTCTTTCAGTTTCCGTCTACCAAATCCATTCACAAGGCTTTGGTCGACCTGAGGCTATATTAGAAGACACTTGCTCAAGATGCCACGCTGTGGGACTGAACCCGGAACCATGTGGTTGGTAAACAAGCTACTTACCACACAGCCTATCCAATTAAAACGTTATCGTTTACTTACTTTTGTCATTGAACTGCGGTCATGCTGGGGCACAGCCTTCGAGGGTTTAGGCAAAAAAATCGACTTCAGTATTTATATTTTTACGTCTGGTACTTATTCTATCGGTCTTATTTGCCGAACCACTACGGGTTGTCAAACGGTGGAGACAAATACGAACACAAGGACGTACATACATCTCTCCCTCTCTTTTTCACTCTCTCTCTCTCCCTCATATATTTTTTGTATCTTCTTCTAAATGTTTTGCGTTCTTGCCCCAGTTTGTGATTTTTTACATTTATCATATATATATATATATATATATATATATATATATATATATATATATATATATATATATATATATATATATATATGTGGGTGTATATATATATATATGTGGTGTATATATATGTGTATTTATGTATATATATATGTGTGTTAATATATGTTATGTATATATAATATATATATATATATATATATATATATATATAATATATATATATATATATATGCACGACGGGCTCCGCACAGTTTTCCGCCTACCAAATTTTCTCACAAAATATTGGTCAGTCCAGAGCCATAGTAGAGAACACTTGGGCAAGTTGTCATGCATGATTTTAAAGCAGCCTTCTTAACTGTATATCATGCCTGCATTAGGATATGGTTTGTGCGAGATTTGGCTGCTGTTTCTCTTAGGTCAACGATAACGGAGAGTCTTCATTAAGGCAGCGGTGACGATTTGATGGCGCTTAGATACTATATACATAAAACATGACATATAAAAGTACCTATTAAAGAACATCCTTATTGTTTGACTTCTAAAGTTTTCATCACGGATCATTTCTTATAATCTTTAGTATCATTTACAAATATAGTAAGTGTTGTAAAATAGAAGTTAAGCTCAGCGGTAAATCAATAAATATCATTTGGAAATCAATAACTCTCATATTAAGGATTGAACTTGCTGACTCTATTTATCGTATTATCTTTTCACCGGTAGACATCTCTATTTTAAAGATTTTCATTATCGTTAACATTAATATACTGCTGGTTTCTTGAAAACCATATAATGAACGATAACGCCAATTAAAATATGATACTAAATTACTTTTTCCAATTTTTATACCCCGATACGTCCTTCGTAACGGTACAACATCATTTTCCGAGCATTATAAAGTAAATTTCATATGGCAAATCTCTTAATATACCGTTTAGGATAGATAAAATAAGTACCAGTCAAACAATGACACTGATTAAATCAATTGTACCCATCTAACAAATTGTGAGGCTTATTTACATTATTTACAATTGACGGACATTTGTCCTCATCTTGTTTGTTGTTAACACAACGTTTCGGCTGATATACCCTCCAGCCTTCCTCATGTGAATTGGGGGAAATTTCGAACCTGTGTTCTCATTCCTAAGGTATTTTTCAATGTTGTTGTTCTTGTTGTTGTTGTTATTATTATTATTATTATTATTATTATTATTATTATTATTATTATTATTATTATTATTATCATAGATAGATAGATAGATAAGTGCCTCTATATTTGTGTATACCTGTGTAACCCGTTATTTTCGCTTTTCCTTCGCCACCGAATCGAACTCGGAATCTTGGGGTTAGTAGCCGCGCTCTTAACCACTACGCCATATGCCCGTGGGTATATGGCGTAGTGGTACGAACGTCAGAGACATTTTTCTTTTTAGGCTACAGTTAAATGACTGTAACACGTAAAAGAATACACACACACACACACACACACACACACATACAGACAGACACACACACACACACACACACATACTACATATGTATTGGGGGTCAGTACTAAAACTAGTAGCCACTAACAAGTGAAGGATTCACAGTGTAGATAGAGATATAAAAATACATAATATTTATGAACCAAAATGGTTCGTAACATATAGCCAAATGTTTCGTTCGAACGAAAAAAGTTTTATGTGCATATGTATAAGTGCTTTTTATGCATGTATATACGCGTGAATATATATATATATATATATATATATATTATATATAATATATATATATATATATATAATATTAAAATAATATATAACAACAAAAGAATGAATGAGACTTCGATATTATGTAAAATAGTGCTTAACTGGTAGAGGAGGGCCTAGAATTCACTTGCATTAAATTGCATGTTGCTATTCTCAGCCCATGTATAGATGGCTTCTAGATCTTTTACATTTCTTTATGAGGATTGCATATAATATATTATGTATATATATATACATATACACCAACATATATATATATATATATATATATATATATATATATATATATATATATATATATATAAATGTAAAAAAGCCCCTTCGGTCATGAATGACCATGGGATTGCACCTCAAAAGTTACCCTCCGAAGAACATATTCGGGTAATGTTGTTTATAGAAGACCAGCAGTCGCCCGTGCATACCAGCTTCCTCTCTCTACACCACTTATGTTATGAAAGGGCAAAGCAAAGGCCGATACAACATGGCGACAGTGACGTCACAACTCATTTCTACATGAGTGAACTGGAGCAACGTGAAATAAAGTGTCTTACTCAAGAACACAGCACAGAACCCGGTCAAGGAATCGATCCCACTAAATCATGAGTGTGAGCCGAACGCTCTGACCACTGAGCCATGCGCCTTCATCACCTTCAGCTGATGAATAATTAGGGACCCACTGCATCTCATACGTATACCTATTTTATCTGTCGTTTATTATTTAGAATGCATTTTTTCATTTTACACATATGTATATATGTGTGTGTGCGTGTGTGTGTAAGTGAGTGTGTGTAGATATAGATAATATTATATTATACTATATATATGTATATATATATACATGTGTGTGTGTTGTATATGTAGATGGATACATACATATATATATATATATATATATATATATATATATATATATATATATATATATATATATATATATATATATATATATATATTATATATATAGCAGAAAATTCAACAAAATCTGTTACTCTGAGTTTCTCGTTGCCGTTCATAGACAGTTTTTGCTAGCAAAAACTGTCTGATGAACGGCAAAGAGAAACTCAGAGTAACAGATTTGTTGAATTTTCTGCTGCTTAAAATAAAGCATATTACTCTACCACTGGTATTTGAGTACTCTTTTTTCCACCTTGTTTCACATTTATGTGTTTACTCCGGTATATATATATATATATATATATTATATATATATATATATATATATAATATATATATATAGATGTATGTACGTATCTACGCATGTATGTATGTGCCTATGTTCATATACATGTATGTGTGAGTGTGTGGCATATGTCGCGCAGGGATGTGAAAGTGAAGAGTAGGATATATTGATTATTTAATACAAATATTGTATTGGTACACTATTACAATACAAATACAA